>NC_053489.1:391823482-392130982 GCF_905171775.1 Rana temporaria
TGAGGGTTTAACCACCAGCAGAGACTTTGACAGACCTTTGACGAGAGGGTCAAGGGAAGATCCAGGGCCGCTGGATCTTTGTTCCAAGCTGACAGAATGGCCGCCTGTAGGACTCGAGTGTGAGCCTGAGCATAAGGTACCGCCTCGAAGGTGGCCACTAGTTTGCCCAGTAATCGCATACATAAGCGAATTGTTGGTTCTCTTTTGCTCTGAACCAACCGGATTAACTCTAACACCTTCGGCCTTTGCCAAAGGTAGGAACACCTTTTGTTGTTTCCGTGTCTAGCAGCATGCCAAGGTATTCCAACCGCTTTGTGGGTTGCAAGGCTGATTTTTCTCGGTTTAAAACCCAGCCGAATACCTCGAGAAATTGGACCGTAAGGGCTACTGCTTGATTTAGGCTGGAAGCAGAGTGGTCTATGATAAGGAGGTCGTCCAGGTAGGCTAGGATCGAGACTCCCTGGGTCCTTAGGTTGGCTAAGATGGGAGCCAGGACCTTCGTGAATACCCGGGGGGGCTGTAGCTAGCCCGAAGGGGAGAGCCACAAATTGGAAGTGGCGTTCTGCGACTGCAAAGCGCAGAAACCTCTGATGGCCCTGAAAGATTGGTACATGTAGGTATGCATCCTTTATATTTATTGAGGCTAAATAATCGTTTTGCTGCAAGGCAGCTGCCGCCGACCGTACGGATTCCATCCGAAAGGTGCGCACCCTTAGGTAAGAGTTCAGACCCTTCAGATCCAGGATTGGTCTGACGTCGCCGTTGGGCTTTGGAATGATAAATAGGTTGGAGTAAAAGCCTAGCCCCCGTTCCTGGGCTGGCACCTCTATGATTACCCCCTGGAATAGTAGACGATCCAAAGCTGCCAGCAGACATGCTTTCTTTACTGGATCTTTTGGAATCCTTGATTCCTGAAAATGAAGAGGAGGCAACTCCAGAAACTCTATCTTGTACCCTGCGGCGACCAAGGAAAGAACCCATTTGTCGGGGATATTGGCTTCCCAAACTTCTGCAAAGAACCGAAGCCTTCCCCCCACCCAATAGAGCTGGGGCGCCCCATCATTGGGCTGACTTGGAGGCTGGTTTTGCTGGCTTACGAGCCCATGGTCTCTTGCCACCTGAGGCCTGTCCCTGCGACTTATTACCAAAGTTTGATCGTGCAGGAGGCCGTCGATACTGCCTAAAGTTTGAAGGCCCCGGAGTTGGTGACAGCTGCCGCTTAAACGCGGGGCCTCGAGGTTTCTTCTTGACCGGCAAAAGAGTGCTTTTGCCACTAGATATTGTCTGAATATATTTATCCAGATCTTCACCAAAAAGCCTTCCTCCGTGAAAGGGGAAGCCTGCTAAGAGTTTTTTACATGGAGTCTCAGCCGACCAATTCTTTAGCCACAAGAGCCTTTGCATGTGTACCAAGAAAAGTGACAAACGGGAAGCTTGCTGGATGGAATCCTTAATCGCATCCACCGCAAAACACAGCGCTCTGGGAAGGTCGGCTAATTCTCGTGCCTGCTCGGCCGGAATATCCCTTAACATCTGCTTTGTCTGGTCTTTTAATGCTTGACAAACGCCAATAGCAGCCACAGTTGGCTGCACCACTGCTCCAGCCATGGTAAAAGAAGCCTTTAAGAGAGTTTCCAGTGGTTTATTGACAGGGTCCTTGAACATCTGTATGTTCTCCACTGGACAAGTCAATGACTTATTCACGCAGGAAATGGCTGCGTCCACAGCTGGGAGCGCCCATCTTTTGGAAAACTTTTCTTCCATAAGGTAGAGGACATCAAACCTCTTAGGGGGTATGAATATTCTGTCCGGTCGTACCCAATCTTTAAATAACAGATCCTCTAAGAGAGGATGGACTGGAAACAGAGCATTACTTAGTGGAGCCTTTAAGGAACCCAAAGAAGATACCGTAGGGACTTGAGGCCCTATCAGAGGCAATTTAAATGCTGAACGGACCATGTCTAGCAAAGACTGGATCCACAGACTCTCCGCTTGGGAGGCTGAAAATGGTTCCTCTATGGTGGACTCCTCAATATGTGAACCCTCCAGGTTCTGCTCTCCTTGATCCTCCTGAGATTCATATTCCTCAGGAGAAAGAACCTCAGCATCCGAGGATGCGGGTTTAGGCGATGGGGATCTAGCCCGTTTTTTTGCCTGGGAAAGTACTATTGAACATAGCTGTCAGTCTTTGTTCTAGCCCTCCCAGAGAGGCAGCTAGCTTTTTCTCTGTAACAAACACAGGGATGGGCGGGTTAGGGCCAGCTGAAGCACCAGACGCACCCGATGGCTCATCTGAGGCAACTTCCTCTGGATTATTAGACCAGGATAGTCCTGGCATAGCCTGACTGAGATCCTCAGAACCAGAGGGGGAACCCTTAGGTTTCTTTGCAGTTTTGCCGCCCTGGTTCCTGAGCCCTTGGGAGCCATGATACAATACTGAGGCACTCCGTGAAACAACAACCCACTGTTGTAGCAAGGAGTAAATAATAAATTAGCTAGGGTAAAATAGGTTACCTAATATCCCTGCTACTGGGAAAAGACAGCCATTCTCTTTCTCTTCTTTTTTTTGACTGTTCCCAAGTTTGTGTGCTTGCCAGCTGCTGCAAGGGTCTAGGCTTTTACAGAGAAAATCAGTCCTTGGGGAGAAAACTCCGGACTTGCAATACCCTTTCCATGCCACTAGGTGTCAGCATCACCCTAGGAGCTCCAGCGCTCTGCGTCCGTCTTACAGCACTTCAGCTCACTCACTGAGCTGAAGATAACAGAGGAGGGGACGCCCCCTTCCTCCTGACAATCGGCGCCTCCCCTCCACACATGCGCACAGCGGTGCGCGCCAAGTGGACACAGAACGGCACGCCCCGCCGCCCTGTACTAATGGGCGGCACGCACCACCCCGAAGGAGGACGCCAAGCTGGAGGCCTAGGCCTCAACCATGTGCACTGGCCATCTCATGGAGCGCTGGAAAACAACCCTGGAGGCAAGACAATTTTGGTCCTAGACCTGATGTCATGGCAGCCAGGGTATAGCAGCAGAAAAACTAAGCATACAAACCAAAACAAGGGGGGCTAGGTACTGGGGTGACAGACCATCCTGTCATTTAGACTGACATAGTGGACCTCTTCGCCCATGCAGAGCATACCCAGGCTGAACCACCAGACTCTCTCCCTGGGGGCCTGCCGACGGACCAAGTCCCGCAAACCCCCCTCCCTCTTACCTGCTCCAAGCTGCAGGACAGTTTGCATAGCAAGTGGTCCAATCTTCTCCCTTCTCTGTGGGTAGCGTACTAGACCTTCAGGTACTGGGGTCCCAAGGAACACCTCTGCCCTGGACCTATACAGCACCCTGGCAACAGGAACTTTTGATTTTTGAAAAAACCAAAGTCCTGGGCCCAGGGTCCAGCCCTCCTAGGAGAAGCATTATAGGCAACACCCCACGACTTGGGTCCCGTGTACTGTCCACCTTAGCACTGAGGCCCTTTGGACAGATCCGTTTAGCCTGCCCTGGTCCCAAGGACGTGGGGCCAAGCTAATTCGTGACCAACACCTAAGACACTGGTGAAAAAACTCAGGGACTCCTCCTATGGGAGGGGGTTATATAGGGAGGGGACTTCCTGTTTGAGATTGCCAGTGTCCATCACCTGAAGGTACTCCATATAACCCACATAGTAATGAATATGCGGCTCTGTGTCCCGTGATGTACGAGAAAGAAACATCTTCTTCCTCCTATAGTCCCAAATGCAGGCATGCATAAGCAGGAGCCCAGGCCGCACCCATGGAGGTACCTTTGATTTGTTGGTAATATTGGGAGGAAAATTTAAAAAAGTTATTGGACAAAGCAAATTGGAGTAAATCCAGAAGGAACTCATTTTGATGTGCCATTTGTGGGTAGTGTAGTTCCAGGAATGTCTTTACTGCCCTCATACCGCAATCGTGTGGGATAGAAGTGTAGAGGGACTCTACATCTATACCGATTAGCCACACTTCACCCTCTACCGTTGTATGGGCTATCTTTGAAAGGACATGTCTTGTGTCCTGTACATAGGATTTCTGTTCACACGCCATGTCTTTCAAAAGGTCAAGATAACTTCCTATCCTGTCCAGGGGTCCATTAATTGCCGACACAATGGGCCTACCTGGTGGTTTTTCCAATGATTTGTGTACTTTAGGTATACAGTAAAACGTAGGGGTATTATACTCATCAACAGAGAGGTGATCGAATTCACGTTTAGTGAGTAGCCCTGTTTCCCTTGCGTCATCAAGTATGCCGTTTAGTGCCTTTACTATTTTTGGGAAGGGATTCCTTTCTATTTTCAAAAAAGTATCACAGTCATCCAGCAAACGTTTTGCTTCGGCTTCATAGTTATCGTCATCCATAAGGACGACATTTCCGCCCTTATCACTTTTATTGATGATCACATTTTTCGCTTCCTTCAGCTCTTTTAGGGCCTGACGTTCACTACATGAAAGGTTGTCGAGATTTTTAGGATTCCATGCAATTTCCTCCAAATCCTTCTGGACCATTTCCAGAAAGATATTGAGCCATTTGTTCTTAAGGGATGGCATTTTTTTGGATTTAATGAATATTTTGGCTTGTCTTTTTGTTGTTATTAATATCATATGTCATTTTCCTCCAATAGGGAATTAAGCATGGCTAGGGCTTGTTGATTATTTCCCCCTGCTGATACAGTGACCTAAAAAAGATTTTTTGGAGGAACAACACAATATCTTTATATACGGTGAACTCCTCCATGTTGTTTATGGGGGTAAAAAGACAATCCTTTTTGTAAAAGTGTTGTGTCTATTCAAGGGGAGGAGAGGTTGATAACCTTATTGTCCGGGTGAGAAGATATAAGTTCAGTATTTATTATTTTTGGCTTCTCGTACGGTATCCACCCTTCCCCCCTCTTTGACTTTTCCCTTTTGGGTTCGTGTTCTGTTGGAATTGCTGAGGCTGTGAGATTTCCTGAGAGGGGGTATGGCTCACGCTGTCCCTCAGCCCCCCCTTCTATAAAAAAAAAATAGTCACAGTCCGTGGAGTATCCCCTTCTTCTTGGTTATTTGGTGATGTTTCACACCTAATTCTGGAATATGATCTGGGACCTCTTCTGGATGAACCACTTCTTCCTCGCCTTATGGCAGTGTTTCTCAATTCCAGTCCTCAGGCCCCCCCAACAGGTCAGGTTTTCAGGATTTCCCTCAGATGAAAAGGCTGTAGTGATTACCAAGGCAGTGAAACTGATCAAATCACCTGTGCAAAATAATGGAAATCCTGAAAACCTGACCTGTTGGGGGGGCCTGAGGACTGGAATTGAGAAACACTGCCTTATGGTAAGGTCAAAGACCTGGTCTTTTTCAAAATCTAGTGTGTCCCTTCTGTATTTCGATTGTTTGGCAATTTTCAAGCTCCTTTGTGCCCTTTCTATCTCCTTCTTGAGAAATACATTTTGTTTTGTGAACTCGTCCTCCTCCTTCATTAAGTCTAAGATTTTAGCACTATCTACTATCTGTTCGTTCAGTGAGTTGTATTTTCTCTTCCTCCACTATCAGTGTCATTACAGCAATTCCATGGTTAATGCACAATTCCTTCCATTTTGGAAGGAATCGGTTATTCTGTAAGTGTTCCGCTGGGACTGTTCTCTCCCTAAGTCCCCTAGGGACTATTTTGTGTTGTATGTATGTCTCTAAAAAAAGACACATCCCACTTTCTATTTAAGTGCTTGGTCAGTAATTTTTTGTGGTTTTTAAAACCATTTCTTATTTCCTCTTCTTTATCTAAAAGTTGGGATGCATCCTTTTCAAAAGCTTCCCCAATTTCCAGGTCGATATCCTCACCTAGAATAAATGCCATCAAAAGGAGATATAGTAACAGGTGGCCACCGGTTATGAGGCGAGGGAAAATACTATGGTGTTTTGGTGTCTATTATGTAAGCATGTGCAGTAAATAGACTGCAAGGATCTGTATATCTACAGCACAAGACACAAAAAGTAACCCGGTGGGTACTGTATGGATATTGCTCAAACTAAGATCAATCACATATTCACTGCATGAGGTACACTTAGACGGATCAAAAGAAAATCCAAAATAAGGCATATAACAAAAAAGGGGGGGGAAGTGTATCACATGCAGGAAAACTGCTAATATGTGGTGGCGACTATTCTGAGTAGGCACTCCCCGCGCGTGGGGTCTTCACCGTAGCCAACAATATAGGCACAACAAACAGAGTACCCTTTAGGTATAACCTCAAGAGGGAGGTATCCTGTGGGCAACAAGAGGCTACTATAGGTAAAGAAGGGCTATACTCGTGATATTAAAGATTACAAAAATATTTTATTGATGAAAAAGTCGCTACAAAACATTATTTATTTAGCAGTAAAAAGTGCAAAAAAATGAACAAGCAATTGATCTAAATATGTGGGCAACATGCACCAGTAAAGGATTACTATGTGCTATGAAAAAACATACATGAAAGACAATGACGGACATAAAACATATATAGACAAACAGTCCGGAAGCTCAAGTAATCACCTCTGCTGTAATTTACAATCGGAAATGACCGAGTTTAGTGTATATAAAACCAAAGAAAAAACATTGGCATGTTTTAAAAAGCGATAAACATTTGAAGAGTATTTTACCAGAGAAGCCCAATATTGTGTACAAAAGAGCACCCACTATTTGAGATATTTTAGTTAAAAACGTGATTGAACCTCCTCCACGTAGTGGGTACACATTTGCAGGAAAAGGGTTTTTCCCTTGCAAATATTGCTTTGCTTGTACACATTCGAAAAAAACGCAAGTTAAAAGAACCGATTTTACTTCTAAGACCGGATGTAGTTATCCTATTAAAAATTCTATTAGTTGTCATACTGAAGGTGTGGTCTATGTCCTACAATGTGCCTGCAATTTGCAATATGTAGGTAGAACAAATAGACCTCTTATGGTTCGGATTAGGGAACATGTCCACATTAACCACTTACCCCCCGGACCATATTGCTGCCCAAAGACCAGAGTACTTTTTGCGATTCGGGACTGCGTCGCTTTAACAGACAATTGCGCGGTCGTGCGACGTGGCTCCCAAACAAAATTGGCGTCCTTTTTTTCCCACAAATAGAGCTTTCTTTTGGTGGTATTTGATCACCTCTGCGGTTTTTATTTTTTGCGCTATAAACAAAAATAGAACGACAATTTTGAAAAAAATGAATATTTTTTACTTTTTGCTGTAATAAATATCCCCCAAAAATATATAAAAAAACATTTTTTTTCCTCAGTTTAGGCCGATACGTATTCTTCTACATATTTTTCGTAAAAAAAAATCGCAATAAGCGTTTATTGATTGGTTTGCGCAAAAGTTATAGCGTTTACAAAATAGGGGGTATTTTTATGGCATTTTTATTAATATTTTTTTTACTAGTAATGGCGGCGATCAGCGATTTTTTTTTTGGTATTGCGACATTATGGCGGACACTTCGGACATTTTTGACACATTTTTGGGACCATTGGCATTTTTATAGCGATCAGTGCTATAAAAATGCATTAGATTACTATAAAAATGCCACTGGCAGTGAAGGGGTTAACACTAGGGGGCGGGGAAGGGGTTAAGTATGCCTGGGTGTGTTCTTACTGTGGGGGGGGGGGTGGCCTCACTAGGGGAAACACTGATCCTCGGTTCATACAGTGTATGAACCGAAGAAAAGCATTTCCCCTGCTGACAGGAACGAGAGCTGTGTGTTTACACACACAGCTCCCGTTCCCCGCTCTGTACCGAGCGATCGCGTGTGCCCGGCGGCGATCGCGCCCGCCGGGCACACGCACGGGAGTCGGGGGCGAGCGGGGGGCGCGTGCGCGCGCCTCCGGCGGCGCGCGTGCGCCCCTAGTGGCGGCTAAAAGGTAGGACGTCATAATACGTGATCTCGCCTAGGAGAGCCACCTTGTGGACGTATTATGACGGTGCGGCGACGGCAAGTGGTTAATATTAAAGGTTTCCCTAAACATAATGTGAATAGACATTTTGCACAGTTCCAAAATACGGACCCCCACACAATTGTCTTTCTGGATGATAGATGATACAACAAACCTTGGACAGGGGCTCATTTGGGTAGATCCATTAGCCAAAAGAATCCAAGTGGTTCCATTCGCTCCAAACTCTTGTGCCTGATGGACTCGGTCGAATTTGATCTGAACGGTTTATTAATTTTTAATAGTTCCGATTTACTCACATATTATATATACAGGGAGTGCAGAATTATTAGGCAAGTTGTATTTTTGAGGATTAAATTTTATTATTGAACAACAACCATATTCTCAATGAACCCAAAAAACTCATTAATATCAAAGCTGAATATTTTTGGAAGTAGTTTTTAGTTTAAGCTATTTTAGGGGGATATCTGTGTGTGCAGGTGACTATTACTGTGCATAATTATTAGGCAACTTAACAAAAAAAATATATATACCCATTTCAATTATTTATTTTTACCAGTGAAACCAATATAACATCTCAACATTCACAAATATACATTTCTGACATTCAAAAACAAATCAGTGACCAATATAGCCACCTTTCTTTGCAAGGACACTTAAAAGCCTGCCATCCATGGATTCTGTCAGTGTTTTGATCTGTTCACCATCAACATTGCGTGCAGCAGCAACCACAGCCTCCCAGACACTGTTCAGAGAGGTGTACTGTTTTCCCTCCTTGTAAATCTCACATTTGATGATGGACCACAGGTTCTCAATGGCGTTCAGATCAGGTGAACAAGGAGGCCATGTCATTAGTTTTTCTTCTTTTATACCCTTTCTTGCCAGCCACGCTGTGGAGTACTTGTCCTGCATGAAAATCATGTTTTTCTTGAAGGATGCAGACTTCTTCCTGTACCACTGCTTGAAAAAGGTGTCTTCCAGAAACTGGCAGTAGGACTGGGAGTTGAGCTTGACTCCATCCTCAACCCGAAAAGGCCCCACAAGCTCATCTTTGATGATACCAGCCCAAACCAGTACTCCACCTCCACCTTGCTGGCGTCTGAGTCGGACTGGAGCTCTCTGCCCTTTACCAATCCAGCCACGGGCCCATCCATCTGGCCCATCAAGACTCACTCTCATTTCATCAGTCCATAAAACCTTAGAAAAATCAGTCTTGAGATATTTCTTGGCCCAGTCTTGACGTTTCAGCTTGTGTGTCTTGTTCAGTGGTGGTCGTCTTTCAGCCTTTCTTACCTTGGCCATGTCTCTGATTATTGCACACCTTGTGCTTTTGGGCACTCCAGTGATGTTGCAGCTCTGAAATATGGCCAAACTGGTGGCAAGTGGCATCTTGGCAGCTGCACGCTTGACTTTTCTCAGTTCATGGGTAGTTATTTTGCGCCTTGGTTTTTCCACACGCTTCTTGCGACCCTGTTGACTAATTTTGAATGAAATGCTTGATTGTTCGATGATCACGCTTCAGAAGCTTTGCAATTTTAAGAGTGCTGCATCCCTCTGCAAGATATCTCACTATTTTTGACTTTTCTGAGCCTGTCAAGTCCTTCTTTTGACCCATTTTGCCAAAGGAAAGGAAGTTGACTAATAATTATGCACACCTGATATAGGGTGTTGATGTCATTAGACCTTCTCATTACAGAGATGCACATCACCTGCTTAATTGGTAGTAGGCTTTCGAGCCTATACAGCTTGGAGTAAGACAACATGCATAAAGAGGATGATGTGGTCAAAATACTCATTTGCCTAATAATTCTGCACTCCCTGTATGTATGTATGTATGTATGTATATATATATATATATATATATATAAAATATATGTCGGTTTTATTCTTACCTATTTTCTGTAATGGACCTTTCCAGAGTCATGAACTATGTTTTTTACTTAGTTTATCATTAGATGATTTTTAGTTTTGTTCATTATTAAAATGTGTTTGTGAAGCGTCTGTGCTGATTCAGCGCTGGCTACTTCATATTACGTAAATTTTTTGATTTTTGGTTTTTATCTGCACCAAAATGGCCACCTGCTATGCGAAGAACTATTTTTGAATGGACCCATAAAATGGCTGCCACCATGGCTGGAGACATGTGCTCAGTCAAAATGGCCGCCAAGCAACATCCGTTTTTACTATATTTAAGGAAAGCTTTCACACCCAATCAGGTTCCTCTGATGGTCACGTGAGGCAACGCGTCAGGACTATTACGTGTGACCGGAAGTGACGCGGAAATGTCCACACGCATGCAGTTTTGTTATTTGCCTGTTTTTCATTTCTTTATGCAAGCGCCCATTTGGCTATATTAAATCCTTTATCTATACAATTTACAGTACGAGAGGCTTGTCTCTTCCTTAACCACATGTGCGAGCTGTGTTTCTACCAGGTATTGCCGATACCATCACGGACCTTTACCTGAGCTGTCTATTCTACAGAGAGCAAGCGCTACGGTCATCTCTGGTCCACCTAGATGTCTGGGAGAGTTGCAAGGCCCATTTTACATATCAATGAGGTAAGCGCTCTGCACGCACATTACTTGAGGATCTGTATAAGAAGCACTCTGCAAGAAGCACACATTTTTGATACGTTATTTGCAAGATTTATTTATTTATGCATCCAGGACTATTTTCCATTTGGTTTTATTTGCTTGGACATTTATATTGAACATTTTGGATTGTACCACTTTACCACGTTTTTGGATTATACTTATCCATTACACATATTTATTACTCATTTAGGAGGTTGCGCTTATCAGTTTTAACTTTTGTTTACTTCTAAGGAACCCGATCAGCCAACCGCTAGTGCAATGCCAGGCTCCTGCAGAGCCTCAGGAAAGCTGTGTGCCCATACCCCTGATACTGGCAGGCAGTTATTTGAAAGCAGGAAGGCCAATAAACTACAAGAGCGCTCAGTAGTACCCTTGCAGTTCATTTAGAATTACAAACCATCAACCACAATGGCTGATGGTACTTTTAGTCTATTCCTTCACAGGAAACTAAACGATTGATGCCGATTGACAGCAGATGCAGGGAGAGCTATGTTCAGAAGGGGTGAGCCTAGCCTTTAATCCCACTTTGATCTCAGCAGTGCTTCCAAATGTAGCCCTCTTTTTGGGGGTTGACAAATGGCCCTCCCCGCACAGGATATTGTGCTAAACCTGTAGGTAAATAAGAGAACCAGACCCTTTGCCAAGTGGAAGATAATAAAGTTGTCAGTGCATCCACGCAGGATAGGGTCTCTGAACAGAGGGCATTCCCCTCCTGGAAAATTAACCAATAATCGAATCAAAATAATTTGGAGCAGAGAAAGTACTGCAACAAGAATATAACATTAACCATAAGTATATTGATACACACAAGTATGGAAATATAAGCTTTATATAGGAAAATATTCATAATAGTACATACATCTAAAATGTACAACAGGTATTAACAAAGGGCCCAGCAAAAGTCCTAGTGTAATTGTGCACATACACCTGGTTATATACACAGTATAGTTATTAATAGAGATAGCCCCAGATAAATGTTGCCACAAAACACAGTTGCAAGGGCCTGAGAATGATCTTGCTGACACAGATCCAAAGACAAGATCTGCAGTGATGGGGAGAACTTTTGGCCATTGTCCAACCAGCTTAGAATGCAGCTTTTCAGCAGCAGAAACTGGTGTGGCACCAGAATGCAGAGTCAGACTATCTACTCTGTGCTTAGTCCCTAGTAGCATCTAATCTGTCATGCAACTGGAACTTTAATTACCAGAAGTGACCATCGGATGCCTAACCTGGCTCTAGCCCATGCTGGTTACCAAGCTAAAACTAGCTATATAATCCCAGACCAGAAGGGACCCAGTTAACTAGATTAAAAGAAGCTACATATAAACTCTATTGCAATAAACAGGTCCACCTACTAACATACAGCAAGGTTACCACTACACACACACAGATCTCACCATCTGTTATTGTGCACGCAAGATAACAAGGGAACAGACATAGGTCTGTCACCATTTGTTATTGATATACATATATGCACCCAGACGCTATGGGCTACAATAGTAAACTAATAACATGGGAACACTTGCCTAATAACCCCTGTTTTTGGTCATACATAACTGATAGCTAGGTTATTCCCAAATACAAACAGTAGAAGGCAGCAGATCCCTACATTTTCGAGGTGGAAAAGTTTCCATATCAGCTTGAGGTCCTTTAACACCTTTTGTTGCTTGAAGTTAGCAGTCCCTTTATAAAGTTCACTTAAACAATATTCTAGATATAGAAGAGTCTGGAGATCAGAGCCCCTGTACTGACTGGTGGCAAAGGGTGTACAATTTTGCTTCCATACATCCTTGCTCCCCCATTACAGTATCCATGACTTAAATTGCAAGTCTAGGCAAAAAATTTTGTATTGAGTAGGGAACGCTTACTTTTCCCCTATATAATAATCTTTTCCATTCCCAGCTAGCCTCAGCTTTATAGCAAGCAATAGGGAGATAATTAACCACTTCAGCCCTGGAGGATTTGGCTGCCAAATGACCGGGCCACTTTTTGCAATTCGGCACTGCGTCGCTTTAACTGACAATTAACCTCTTTACCACCGGGCTAATTTTTCAGATTCAGTGTTTACGAGACTTAAACAGTTTTTTTTGCTAGAAAATTACTTAAAACCCCCAAACATTATATATATATTTTTTCTAACACCCTAGAGAATAAAATGGCAGTCATTGCAATACTTTTTGTCACACCGTATTTGCGCAGCGGTCTTACAAGCGCACTTTTTTTTGGAAAAAATTCACTTTTTTGAATTAAAAAATAAGACAATAAATTTTGACCAATTTTTTTATATATTGCGAAAGATAATGTTACGCCGAGTAAAATGATACCCAACATGTCACGCTTAAAAATTGCGCCCGCTCGTGGCATGGCGTCAAACTTTTACCCTTAAAAATCTCGATGGGCGACGTTTAAAAAAAAATCTACAGGTTGCATTTTTTGAGTTGCAGAGTAGGTCTAGGGCTAGAATTATTGCTCTCGCTCTAACGATCGCGGCAATACCACACTTGTGTTTGAACACCGTTTTCATATGCGGGCGCTACTCGCGTATGCGTTCGCTTTTGTGAGCGAGCTCGTCGGGATGGGGCACTTTAAAAAAAAATTTTTTTGTTTTCTTATTTATTTTTATTTAATTTTATAATTTTTTACACTGAAATAAAAAAAAAAAAATTGATCACTTTTATTCCTATTACAAGGAATGTAAACATCCCTTGTAATAGAAAAAAGCATGACAGGTCCTCTTAAATATGAGATCTGGGGTCAAAAAGACCTCAGATCTCATATTTAGACTTAAAAAAAAAAAAAAAAATTTGAAACTGTCATTTTTTCAAATGACGAAAAAAAAAAAATGTTTCTTTAAGACGCTGGGCGGGACTGACGTTTTGACGTCACTTCCACCCAGCAGAGCTATGGGGACGGGTGAAGGAGATTTTTCCTTCACTCGCAACCCCAGTCAGCTGCCGAACGGTCCCGATCGCCTCCGCCGCTACCGACGGCTCCGGTAAGCGGCGGGAGGGGCCCCTCTCCAGCCACCGATAACGGTGATCTCGCGGCGGAGACCGCCGTTATCGTGTACACCACCGCCCACTGAAGAGATGGATATCTCGGTTGTGGCAGCAGCTGCTGCCGTTACCGAGATATTCATCTTTAAAAACAGGACGTCTTTTAGACATGGGGCGGTGGTCAAGAGGTTAAGTGGTCGTGCAACGTGGCTCCCAAACAAAATTGATGTCCTTTTTTTCCCCCACAAATAGAGCTCTCTTTTGGTGGCATTTGATCACCTATATAGCTCAAAAAAAAAAAAAAACTGCAAACAAAAATAGAGCAACAATTTTGGAAAAAATTCTATATTTTACTTTTTGCTATAATAAATACCCCCAAAATATATAAAAAAAAAAAAAAAAAAATAGGATTTTTTGTACTCACCGTAAAACCCTTTTCTGTCTTCCATGGACACAGCCTCTGTAAATCTTGACTTGTGTGTCAAAGAAAAGAGGGGTGGGAACAGCAATCAAAAACTAACTTCACCCCAAACAAAAAAGCTCCTTAAAGGAGGAGATGCAAATTTTAAACAGCCGCCTGCAAAACCTTGTGGCTGAATGAAATGTAAAATGTAAAAATTTTACAAAGGTGTGAACGGACGACCAAGTCGCCACCTTACACACCTGTGAGACAGACGCTTGATGTCAGAAAGCCCAGGAGGCACCAATAGCCCTGGTTGAATGCACCGTAACAGGAAAGGGAGGCGCCCACCCGTTAAGGGCACAAGCCTGAATGGCAGTCTGCCTGATCCCCCGAGAAATGGTGGCAGACGAGACCGCCAGGCCCTTTCGTGGACCAGACACCCACACAAACCGTGAGTCAGACATAACGCAGCCTCTTAGGGATGCGACGGCCGAGGACACAAAGGAAGAAGTACAATGCCCACATTTAGGTGAAAAGCTGAAACCACCTTCGGAAGAAAAGAAGGCTGTGGGGGTGTAGCACCGCTTTATCCGTATGGAGTACCAAGCAAGGTGACCTGCAAGACAAGGCCGCCAATTCAGAAACAAGTCTGACAGATGTAATGGCCACCAGAAAAGCCACTTTCTGAGATAGTGTCGAGAGGAATTTATGATGTTCTCAAAAGGAGGCCCCTGAAGAGCAGAGAGCACCAGATTCAATTCTCATGAAGGAAACGGTTGTCTAGGGGCAATCACATGTCGAACCCCCTGCACAAATGTACCCACCAGTGAATGGGTCGCCAAGGGTCATTGAAAGAAGATAGCCAAGGCTGAAATTTGTCCCTTTATGGTGCTTAAAGCGGAGGTTCCATTACAAAAAAAAAAAATTAAATTAAAAAAAGTCAGCAGCTACCAACACTGGAGCTGCTGACTTTTAATAAGGACACTTACCTGTCCTAGCCGCCAGCAATGTCGGCCCCCGCCGAGACCGATCCCGACAGCTCCAAGCACCGCCATCCACAGTAAGGGAAACAGGCAGTGAAGCCGTACGGCTTCACTGCCCGTTTCCTACTGCGCATGCGCGAGCAGCGCGGCGCTTTGTGAATGGGTCGGCTGCTTTCAGGGACACAGTTCCCAGAATGCAGCGCGCCCCATTCACAATTAAGACACAGAGTGTAGGAGGAGGAAGAGAATCCGCCGCAGAGGAAGAAGAGGCAGATTCGGCACTTCCGCATAACAACAGCTATTTAGGGTAAACATTTTTTTTTTTCCCCCATTTTTTTTTTTTTTTTAGATTTCTGGAAAAAAAAAAAATTCAGGTGGAACCTCCACTTTAAGGCAAGTTTCTGATCCACTCTTCGCTGTAAAAACAGCAGGACCCTGGAAACAGAATACGCCCATGGACACCACTCCATCTCCTCGCACATAGGGATGTAGGCCTTCCAAGTGCGATGGTAGATCTTCCGAGAAGATGACTTTTGTGCCCTCAGCATGGTTGAGATGACCGAATCCGACAGACCTCGGTCCTTTAGCACCTATCTTTCAATAGCCGTGCTGTTAAAGCCAGTAACTAAAGCAGGATGAAGTATGGGACCTCGAGACAGAAGGTCCTCCCACATTGGCAGCCGCCAGGGTGCATCCGCCATACCAGGGATGCCGGGGCCAATCTGGAGCGATTAGAATCACCAGGATTCCCCTCGGTCTCTACTCTGGGGAGCAGACGAGGAAGCAACTTGAGTGGGGGAAAGGCATAAATTAGCAGATACCGACTCCACGGAGCCACCAACGCATCTGCCCAGGGATCTCTGGACCTGGATATGAACATCGACACCTTGCGATTAAGTCGAGAAGCCAGGAGATCCACCTCTGGCAAAGGAGTTGAAACACCTCCAGATGCAACGACGATTCCCCTTGATCCAGCATCTGGCGACTTAGGTAGTCCGCCTGCCAGTTTTCTACGCCCGGTAAATAAACGGCTGACAGAGCCGGAACGCTCCTTTCCACCCACCGCAGGATGCGAGTGACCTCCGACACTGCAGCCGAGCTCAGAGTTCTCCCCCTGATGGTTGACATAAGCCACCGCTGTGGTGTTGTCCGACTAAATCCTGATTGAATGTTCTTGTAGTCTCTGCAACCATGAGCAGAGGCACAGCCTGATCAAAGTTCTAGTACATTGATCGGCAGGCGGGATTCGTCTTGAGTCCAGCGACCCTGGGCCGACTGGACCTCCCAGACACCCCCCCCCCCAACCTGTGAGGCTGGCGTCTGTCGTGATCACAGTCCCAACTCAGAGAAGCCCTGACCAGGTGACTTGCCTGAATCCGATGATCCAGAGACAACGGAGATTTGCTCCATTTCGGACAGGAACTCCTTCTGCAAAACTCGTGTGGAATTGGACATACAGTGCTGCCTGGAACGAGGCTACCATTAGGCCCAGAACTCGCATGCAAAAAACGGAGACTACCATTTTCGGGATGCTAACAATTTCACCGCCGACTGGAGTGTCTGCAACTTCTCCAAAGGAAGGAAGACTTTCGCCTCTGAGGAGTCCAGAATCAATCCTAGGTACTCCAGACGCTGAGTGGGTACCAAGACTGACTTGTGAATGTTTATCACCCAACCAAATTCCCGGAGGGTCTGGACTGGCTATAGACACGTCCTCTAATTCTGAGCCAGAAGCAGCTCTCAGAAGAATATTATCCAGGTAGCCTACGATAGAAATGACTCGCTGTCTCAGCAATGCCAGAATCGGGGCAAGCACCTTGGGGGAAGACCCTTGGTGCTGACGCTAGGCCAAAGGGAAGAGCCACAAATTGATAGCGGTCTTCGCCTATCGTAAAGCGCAGAAATCTGATGCCCGGCGCAGATGGGGACATGCAAGTATGCGTCCTTGATGTCCAAGGATGCCAGAAAATCCCCCGGATGGAGCGCAGCAACCACCGAACAAATTTATTCCATCCGGAACTTTCAAACCTTTACAAAGGCATTGAGGGCCTTGAGATCCAAGATTGGACGGACGCCGTCATTCTTTGGGATCAAACAGATTCGATTAGAATCCCTGAAACCTCTCATAGTGGCACCGGTAAAATTACCCCACACCTAAGCAAGTCTTGTACTGCCCCTCATTAAGGCAGACCGACGAGTCGGAAGAAGAGGAAGATTTGAGGGAAAGAATCTGTTTGGTGGTTAGGAAAGAAACCATCTTGTACCCTGAAGTGACCACCTCGCAGACCCACTGGTCGGAAAGCAGGGAGGTCCACAGATCTGCAAACCCGTGAAGCTGCCCCCCCACCCATGAGTCGGGCGGGGGCAAAACTTCAGGCGGTAGTAGGCTTGTTTGGCTTGCGCACCCAGGGACGCTTTTGTCTCCCAGTTGGACCTTTGTCAGTCTGGGAGGATCTGCCCGCGGGCCCTGACTGACGAAAATACAGCTTCAGCATTGAAAAGGAAGGCCCCTTAGAGGACTGAGGGAGAAGTTTGCTCTTACCACCAGTGACATCCTTAATAATGTCGTCCAGCGAGGTACCAAAAAGCCTCCCACCTTTGAAGGGCAAATCTGCCAGAGCTTTTTTGGATGCTTGGTCAGTGGACCAAATCAGGCGGTGCAATACCACTACAGATAGAGGCTCTGGAGATCAAGGGGGCCGCATCCAGAGTGGCATTACAGACATACACAAGGCCCTGTACCAATTGGTCAGCCAGCCTTACGCACTCAGGAGGAAGCTGATGCTCCTGTCTGTTGCAAAATCTTTGCCCATTCAGTGAGTGTCTGAGACCCCAAAGTTGCAGCCAAGATAGGCAGCTACGCTGACCCCAGCATGGTGAACATGGAACAGCTCACTGCTTCGGACCTCCTATCAGTAGGGTCCTTAAACACAGGGGTCCATTCTACCGGGAGAGTGGTTACTTTGTTTAACCACTTAAGACCTGGACCATTATGCAGGTTAACCACTTGAGATCCGCGCTATAGACGAAATACGTCCGCAGCGCGGCTCTCAAGTGCCAAGTGGCCGTTTAAAAACGGCCTTTATGTGCATTACCCGCGCGCGCCACTGGGTGGCGCGCGGCGGGTAAAAACTGTCCCGACGCATCGCCGAAGACCCGATGCGTGTACCTGGCGGCCGCGATGTCCGCCGGGTACACGCGATCGTCGGTGACACAGCCGGTAACAGCAGGGACGCGGAGCTCTGTGTGTAAACACAGAGCTCCACGTGCTGTTCAGAGGAGAGGAGACCGATCTGTGTCTCTTGTACATAGAGGCACAGCATCGGTCCCCTCCCCCAGTCACCCCCCTCCCCCCACACAGTTATAACACACCCAGGCTACACATTTAACCCCTTCCTCACCCCCTAGTGTTAACCCCTTCACTGCCAGTCACATTTATACAGTAATTCGTGCATTTTTATAGCACTGATCGCCGTATAAATGTGAATGGCGCCAAATTTGTGTCAAAAGTGTCCGATACGTCCGCCGCAATATCCCAGTCCCAATAAAAATCGCAGATCGCCGCCATTACTAGTAAAAAAAAAAAATAATAAAAAAAATCATAATTCTGTTCCCCATTTTGTAGGCGCTATAACTTCTGCGCAAACCAGTCGCTTATTGCGATTTTTTTTTTTTTTTTTTTACAAAAATACGTCGAAAAATACGTATCGGCCTTAACTGAGAAAAAAAATAGTTTTTTAAAAAAAAATTGGGATATTTATTATAGCAACAAGTAAAAAAAATATATATTTTTTTTAAATTGTTGCTCTTTTTTGTTTATACCGCAAAAAATAAAAACCGCAGAGGTGATCAAATACCACCAAAAGAAAGCTCTATTTGTGGGGAAAAAAGGACGCCAATTTTGTTGGGGAGCCACGTCGCACGAACGCGCAATTGTCAGTTAAAGCGACGCAGTGCCGGACGCTGAGATTTCGCCTGGGAACGAAGGGGGTTTATGTGCCCAGTAAGCAAGTGGTTAAGGACCTTGCCCCTTTTTGCGATTCGGCACTGCGTCGCTTTAACGGACAATTGCGCAGTCGTGCGACGTGGCTCCCAAAACAAAATTGGCGTCCTTTTTTACCCACAAATAGAGCCTTCTTTTGGTGGTATTTGATCACCTCTGCGGTTTTTATTTTTTGCGCTATAAATCGAGCAACAATTAAAAAGAAAAAAAACAAACGCAATATTTTTCACTTTTTGCTATAATACATATCCCCAAAAAGATATAAAAAAAAATGTTTTTCTTCCTCAGTTTAGGTTTATATTTTTGGTAAATAAAAAAAAAAAAAAAAAAAATCGCAATAAGCGTTTATCGATTGGTTTGCGCAAAAGTTATAGCGTTTACAAAAATAGGGGATAGTTATGGCATTTTTATAATTTTTTTTTTTACTAATAGCGATCAGTGATTTTTTTCGTGACTGCGACATTACGGCAGAGACACATCGAACAATTTGACACTTTTTGGGACCAGTTTTTTTCACAGCGAAAAGTGCTATAAAAATGCACCGATTACTGTGAAAATTACAATTGCAGTTTAGGAGTTAACCATTAGGGGGCGCTGAAGGGGTTAAGCGAGACCTCATATGTGTTTCTAACTGTAGGGGGCGGGGCTGGACGTGTGACCTCAGTGATGGTCTTTCCCTATATCAGGGAACAGACGATCACTGACATTGCCACAATGAACGGGGAAGGTGTGTTTACACACACACACACACACACACACACACACAGCCCCCTCTCCCCGTTCTTCAGCTCCTGAGACCGATCGCCGGGTAGCGGTCACGGAGCTTCGGACCGGGTCGCGAGCGTGCCGCCGGCGGCGTGCTCGCGACCCCACGGCTGGGCTCTTAAAGAGGAAGTACAGGTACATGCTTGTGCCCAGCTGTGCCCTTATGCCGACGTATGGTTAACCAAGCGACCAGGGGGTCAACAATCGGAGGAGAAGCCCATTTTTCAAAAGGCTCTCCTCAAAAGGATAACGGACTGCCATGCGCTAAGGGACCACAAAAGACCTCTGCGGCTGTTCCCATTCCTTATCTATGAACTTATCAAAGAAAGACACAATTCAGAAAAAAGGGCGCGGACCACAGGAAAATGGCGGCCCGCAATGCCGACCTGCGTCACAGCGCGGTCACGGCCAAATGACCAATGGGAAATACAATAGTAAGCACAGGACACAGAAAAATGGCACCGGCGCTACCAAAATGGCGCCCAAATACGGCGAGGTGGACAAGAAGGCAGAGGTGGAGGCTTCCCACAAAAAAGGCTACCCCCCACAAAGAGCGGGCCTGGACGCCCCCACAGGCCATAACCGGGACCTGGAGACCCCCCCCCCAAAAGGTATACCCCGGTTTCAGAGAGTCCCGCAAGGGAAGGAGGTAAAAAGGGTGACAGAGGGAGAGGAAGGGGAGGACAGGAGAACCCCCTTCCCGGGAATGCCCAGCTGTTCCATCATGCCAAGGCAGGAGAAACTGTACTTACCCATCCCCGCAAGGACCTGCTGGTGCGTTCCTGACAGACCTTTAACAGAGTAGTACGGGGTAGCTGTCGGCCCGGTCCACCGTTACTGAGACAGCAAGCAGCCCGGTCATATGTGAACCCTGGAGCATATATATAGCTCACCGGCCACCACTGGAGCCATGGGGCATGTCGTAGCCCATCCAGCGCGTAGCTAAGGCCTGCTCACGCTATTTTCCAGCCTGTCACCCGATAGAAGATGCTTAAAAATAAAATCATAACAAATACAAAAAAATTTACTCAGGACCCCCGAGTCCAAAGGGAGCCAGGTCCTCTTCCTCTACTAGGCAGGAAAAAAAACGAGCTGCTGACTGCAGGGCGAAGGGTTATGTCTGGAGGGACCGCCCCCTGGGCGGGGCTGTTCAAAGTAACATGTATTTAAATATCGAACATGTTCTGCCTAGTCCTCTCCTATAGAACAGGAACATAACCCACAAGTCAAGATTTACAGAGGCTGTGTCCGTCCATGGACAAAGAGAGAAAAAGGTTTTCCTCAGTTAATACGTATGCTTCTACATATTTTTGGTAAAAAAACAAAACGAAAAATGTAATAAGCGTTTGTTTGGTTTGTGCAAAAGTTATAGCGTCTACAAAATAGGGGATAGTTTTATGGCATTTTTATAAATTTTTTTTTGTTTTACTAGTAATGGCGGCGATCAGACCATTGTCATTTATACAGTGATCAGTGCTATGAAAATGCAGTGACTACTGTGTAAATGACACTGGCAGGGAAGCGGTTAACCACTAGGGGGCAAGGAAGGGGTTAAGTGTGTCCTAGGAAGCGATTCTCACTGTAGGGGGTCTGGGCTACCAGTAACACGACATTGATCACTGCTCCTGCTGACAGGGAGCAGATCAGCGTTTACACAGGCATCCCACTGTTCTGCAGCTCCGTGACACGATTGCAGAACACCAGCAGACAGAGTCCGCGGGTCCCACAGTCACGGAGCTCGCGGCAGGGGCGCACGCGCCCACGCGGCAGCAAATTCGTACAGGTACGTCCCTTTGCGCAGCCATGCCATTCTGCAGACGAAAAAGTGCGTGCGACGGTCAAAAAGCAATTAAAGCGGAGCTCCACCCTAAAGTGGAACTACCGCTGATCGGAACCCTCCCCCCCCCTCCGGTGTCACATTTGACACCTTTCAGGGGGAGGGGGGTGCAGATACCTGTCTAAAGACAGGTATTTGCACCCACTTCTGGTCACACAGTCTCAGGTAAACTGCGGGCATGAGGTCACCTCCCAGCCCCCCACTTTGTGTTCTGGGAACACTCGGCTCCCAGAACAAAGCGGGAGCCAATCGGCAGGCGTAGCGCGACTCGCGCATGCGCCGTAGGGAACCGGGCAGTGAAGCCAGAGCGCTTAACTTCCTGGTTCCCTCACCGAGGATGGCGGGGGGCAGCAGAGTGACGAGCGATCGCTCGTCCTCTGCTGCGGACAGCGCAGGACTCCAGGACAGGTAAGTGTCCTAATATTTTTTTCTTTCAGCGGACATCCACTTTAAGGACAAAGGCCACAGGGATTTTACTGGTAAGTAATCCAATTAACTTAGTTGTACAGTAGACAACTGAGGGGTGGACAACACAATACACAAAAGGTCAACAGGTCCATGTGACAATTGGGTAACGAAAGGCTGGACAGAAAACCACCTATAGCACCTTACAAACTGGCATAAGAGCAGGCCTGAATCAGGTAAAACAAAAAACATGTGAACAGAAGAACAAAAGCCATAAAACACTAATGGATCTGGTAGGGTGTACATTAAACACAGAAGGGAGGATCTCTATCATTTAGATCAGTGGTCTCCAAACTATGGCCCTCCAGTTGTCCAGGAACTACAATTCCCATCATGCCTAGTCATGTCTGAATGTCTGTCAGTTTTAAAATTGCCTCATGGGGAGTGTAGTTCAACAGCTGGAGGGCCATAGTTTGGAGATCCCTGATTAAGATCACAGGCTTAAATGACTTGTCAAATCCACCTAGTAATGGCATCCCCCTGCAGGATCATTTGGGAAGGACAACGAATGTATCCAATTGCTGAAAAGAGTCTGTAGTCGAGGGGCAGTCTCACAGCATGTACCATGTCAAGACAGTGAAGAGCAATTTCCTTGGGAGGTTTACAGCAGGAACTAAGAACAGAGGACATTTGTGCCGAGGTGGAAGGAGTAAATCACCATAAAGGATCTAGGCCTCATGACAATCTTGTCCTTTAGAAACACTGGGCATGGCTCTTTACAGTATAAGGCTGCCAATTGTGAGGACCCCCCAATGTAGAAGAGAAAAAAAAGAAAAAGGAAACCTTGCAAATGAGGTCAGACAAGGGTTCAAGGGAGGCCTGTGAAAGGCCAAACAATGCAGGTTAAGGTCCCATGAAGTCTCAGAATGTACAGGGATAGAAATGTGGGAAACACCACACACAAATGCCTGCCAAGGCAGAGATGTGCTCCTTGGTGGTACTCAAGGACAGATGCTGATCCAGACTACACTGGAGGAAGGACAGGACATGTCCCACAGAGTATTTTCTGGTCTTGCACCAGGCAATATAAGCTTTCCAGGTGCACTGAAAGACTTTGCAAATTGACCATTTAGACCAGCCATTCTCAAGCAGGGTTCCTGCAGCTGTGGCTGATTGGCCTACCATTTGATGGTCCCTGCATAGTCCCAGGGTCAACACCATTTGCTAAAACACAGCTGCATGAAGCCAAGGACCCTTTAGCTGGCTGTAGGGGTTGCATTCTTCCTACTGGCCATCAATGTAAGAATCTTTTTTTCCTCACTGACCATAAACTAAAGTTTTTTTTTTTTTTTTTAAGCAAGGGTTCCCCTGAGACATGAACATGATTGCAAGGGTTCCTCTGGGGTAAAAGGGTTGAGAAAGGCTGATCTAGACTTTAATAGTGTAGCGATGATTGAATCCAAAACAGGCCCCGGTTCATTTGGGCCTAGGCTTAAACAGCTATGCTGCTGAAGCAAACAACCTAGCAGCAGGATAAAAAGGGACAGCTTTTGGGACAGAAGGTCCAGACAATCTGGACGGGTCCACAGGAAGTCTACTAGGAGTTTGAGCATGCCCTTATACCAGTGGTCTCCAAACACTGGCCTGGGGGCCAGATGCAGCCCTTGGAGCACTGTTCCTTCCACCGACACCAATGATTAAACGCGGTTTTCTGACAGGGCATTTTCTACTCCCATTGGCCACAGTCCGGCACCTTTAAAGTCTGATTGATGGTAAACTGGACCGTTTAGAAAGTTTTTGAGACCACTGCCTTATACCAGGTCTTCCTGGGCTATATAAATGCAATGAGAACCACTTAAACATGCCCCAACTCAATCCAAGGGAGAAGCTGGAAAGGTGTAGATCCGGTGGAATTGATCCCATGGAGTTACCCGAGTGTCTGCTGCCAAGGCCCGAGGCCTTGAATCTGGCGACAAACCTGGTCAGTTTGTGTTTGAATCTGGGCACCAAGAGATTCCTCTTCGACATCCCCCATCTGAGGCAATAGATTTGGAAAAAATATCACACCTGGGATATGGGACAGGGCCAGAATGTGCAGTCCAATCTAAAGCTTCATACACACGATCGGACTTCCATCTGACTTTTCCGTGGATTTTTGTCTGAAGGGGTATTGGCCGTGAACTTTGTATGCATACATGACAGAACATTTTTAGCCAACATTTACCAAATCACACGTTTTTACCACCACCCTTTGGACAACTTCTGCTATTGTTGTTTGATGTTTAGCATTGGTTCTGTGTGTACACACGATCGAATGATCCGACGCAACACATTTGTTGTCGGAAAGTTTGAGAGCATGCAATTGTTTAATGGATCATACAAACCGTCGGATTGTCTGATAAAACACGTCCGGACCGTTGTCGGAAAGGCTGATCGTGTGTATGGGCCTTAGAGTGGATTAAGTCCGTTCCACTTGATCAGCACGCTTTCTGGTGCCTTGATGTAGGTCACATACATTGCATTGTCCAAATGGATCCTTTTCATGTTGACTTCACACTGAGGGGTCCAGCATAAAAAGGGAGGACTGAATCCCAAGTTCCAGGATGCTGTTGAGCAGATGGGTTTCCTCTGATGACAAAATAAACTGCATTAAAAGCATCTAGGACAACCCCTCCCAAAATAGTCTGGTATTTGTTGTGGAAACTTTACATGCCTTGGGGGCTTGGGGAAAGGCCCGACTCAAGTGCCAGGTTGGAAATTCACTGCACCAGAGAGTCTGGCCTCACAAGTCAAATGCATGGGACAGTTCCAAGGACAAAGTTGGTTTGTTCCATGTGGTGAGAGCTTTAAGTTGCAAAAGACTACAGTGAAACGGTTTACTGCCTTCAAGGCTACTATCAGACTCAAGACCCTCATTCGGGCACAAATCGAAGGCTGACCCTGGCACAGAACAGCTAGGGTACGACAGAAGAGAACAAAGCTCATGGACAGAGATGTAGGCAATGTCAAGCCAAGTTACTCCAATTGGCAGGACGGTTTCAACTACTTCCAAAGGTTGAGGTTTTAACTGAATTTCTGCAAATTCTGCTGGACATTGGGCAACACGAATGGAGAGAACTGATCTTTTAGCAGGGGATCATTCAGGTATCCAACAACATGTACTTTGAGAACAGAGCAGAGCTAGGACAAAGGCAAGCACCTAATTGGAAAACCCAGGAGGGCATGGGCAAGCCAACTGGATGACAAATTGGTAATACTAAGCGCCTACAGCAAAAAGGAGGGGGGCCATAACCAACCTGGCAGATTTATTGCAGAACTTTTGTACCATCTGTAAAAATGTGGTTGCTTAGAGGTATGTTCTTGGTCTACCTTCCCCATGAGGCAGTCTATTAGCACCAGAAACAAAGTCAGAGACGTTCGATATTGGGCAAAAAACATTTAGTTTACTTTAGGATACTTGTCAGGATTTTACTGCTATCCAGTGCTCTGCTGGAGACTTAGCATTACTTGCTGCCGACTTTTCAGCAAACAGGAAGCAAGGACATTTTCCAACAGCAACAGACAGGGGGAAGGCTAGAACTCTCAAAACCAATGTTACCTAGATAGGAAGGGGAGGTAAATCTCTTCAGAGCCCCAAAAACTGTAAAACCCACTCAGTTTTATCCCTTCCCGACTCCATTCAAAACTAGAAAAGTTTTGAACATATTACTTTAATTCTCCAGCATCTACCATAAGGCTGAAATATCTACTATGCTGCACTGACCCTTGATATCAGCCACCTTTTTTTTTTTAAATGTGTAACGCACAGTGTAAAACTTATTTAGGGGTCTAGATAAAAAAAAAAAAGTGAAAGTGATAACAGGAAATATTACTCATGATAAACAAATATTTTACCTTAAATTCTCCAGAACTAGTCACCATGAACAATTTAACACTTTTTTTTGCAAGTAGCCTCCTGTATATTTTTTCATGTGAAAGATTACAAATTAACATTTTCCGTATTAGAAATGGAAGCAATTTCTACATGTCAGAAAAGTGTAAAACTTTATTACAAACTTTATTTTTATTTTTTTTACTCTTTCATCAGTATACAACATCTGAAAGACTCAAGAAGTTATATAGTTATAAAAGCTTACATGTATTGCTACAACACAGGTATATACAGGACAGTTCGCAAAAAAAAAAAGAAAGAAAATCTATTAAAAAGGTTGGGATTATGGTTTTCATTAATCTTATAAATTCCAAATATTCCAGCCAGCTGAGTTTG
Organism: Rana temporaria; assembly: GCF_905171775.1. Lineage (NCBI taxonomy): Eukaryota > Metazoa > Chordata > Amphibia > Anura > Ranidae > Rana > Rana temporaria. Next base: position 391,849,652 of record NC_053489.1, read on the forward strand.
ACACTTGTATAAAATTATATTTAGAAAAAAAAAAATGAAAAACCATTAAGAAATATTTGAGGCACTCCAACACAGGCCATGTTAGGCTCACATTTCTTGTTGTAGGATTTGAAATGCTCCTTTAATTTCTGGGTGTTTTTTTTTTTTTAAAGAGTCATACTTTTTCACATTTCTTGATTAACTGATATGGAATGGTGAGATATTAAAAAATTATCTGAAGTCTTTAATGTGATTTCCTTCATAAGAAAATCCCATTGTTCCATCTATACTGGGACTGCAACATCCCTTTCCTAAAACCAATGACTACCTGGGTAGGGACAACATAACTGGAAGTTACCAGCAACGGAGCTGTTTTATAGCAGCTTTTACAGCAGGGAGGAAAGGTTTAGTGATCCTGATGAAATCCCTGCTCCATATCTTTTGCCAGTCATGTACCCCAAAAGCCTAGGCAGTTGATCATGTTATCAGCTTAAAGGAAATCTCACATGAAAGTTTCTGTCACACTGATCCTCTAGCTCAACTGGTATTGATGAGGTTTGTAGATTAGGACAGCAATGCTGGCCCTCACATTTTCATGGTTAATTTACTTTACAGCATATCCTTTATGAGAGAAATATTGGGGGTGGGGGTCAGTCATTGTTGGTCTTGTTTTAAAAATGCTCTTTGGCTAGATGTATCTGCATTCAGAACTTTTTTAAAGTCACAGACCTGAAATATGTATGCTGTGAACGAATTTCAGAAAAGTATCAGAACTCCTCATCACTACATACTTGTTCTAGACCAGCATTAAAGCCGATGCTTCAGCATGGGAGACAAGCAACTAACAATCCCAATGGGTGAGGTCAGAAGTAGCATGCATAATTCTCTAACAGGTGCACTTTAAAGCAGAAAGTCAGTGTTCAGAATAGCTGTAGATCACATTAAGAGGTCTAGGCTTTTGGGTCAGACAACCAGCACGAAGTGGCAGCTTTGTCTAGGATTTCTGGTTAATGAATTCTGTTACTCTTTAGGCACACCCACAAGAACGTTAACAAAGCTTTAGGATTACAGTTAAAGCACAACTTCAGGAATTATCTGTATTTTATAATACATTTACATTGGTCCAGCTTGACACAATGTAAGCATTCATACATTTCATAAGTGATGGGCAGCTAGAAAATCTGGAAATCACTGCACTACTGCAACAGCTGAATTCTTCAGAATCTTCTTCTATTCAAGGGGCTGCCCCATTGCACACTGACCCATAAAGGGTCACTTGATCAGCACCACCGCCATTCATAGTGCAACGTATTTTCTTCCAATTAATGCAAGGTGCTCTGACTGAACAAGGAGGAGATGGTTAAGCCACCACCCCTTCTCTCCATCTTGTACAATCAGAGAATGCCTTGTGTTCATTAACCTCCTTCCTGCCTCCCAGCCCTTTAAAAAGGAGAAGTACAGTCAAAGCTCATTTGGCTGTACTTCTATGAATCACAGGAGTGCAGACAGAAGCCCACTGTCGACCGATGTGCCTGGACCGGCATCCAGCTCAGCCCGAGTCGAGCAGAGAGCAGTAACTGAGTCGCCAGCTCTCTGCTCAGGGAGCTCTGAGAACCGAGCGATCGGTGGTGTTTGAGCACTCTGTTCTCCATGTTAAAGCTGGTGGGGACAGATCCTGCAGGGGACTGGTATTGTAAGGCAAGTAGGATAAAAAAATAATAATAATAATCCCATATTTCTTTTAAAGGGTTATAAAAGCCGACAGAAAGAGGCAGGCATTCGGGCCATGTGACTGATGCGATTGGCTGTCACAGTGGTCACATGATCACAAAGCTCCCAAGCGCTAGTATGCATCGGGAGCTTTACGGTACATGCTGGGTGTGCGCTTTCGGACAATATTAGTGAGCACTCTGCATTAGGGCCCACCCACCGAGCGACTGCATGTGTGCGGTCTGCGCCTAGGGGGTTAAAAAATAGATTTCAAAATGTTCTTTAAATGGCAGCATTACTGTGATCAGTATGCAGTGGGGCAGCCACTCTCGCATGACCTGGAAGATTGTGGCGGTCACTGTAGCAGCATAAGTATGCAATACCAATAATTCCTGTAATTTAGCTTTAAACTTTAGCCTACTCCAAAGCGTGTTCTGTTTAAATATTCAGCAATGCTGCTCAAATGTCTCTATACCCCCATGTGTAAATTAATTTACAGTAAACAAACACATTTCTGTCTAAATATATATATTTATATATATTTATAAACACTTATGAATAGTTGAGGGCCACTGCACACAAAAACACGGTGCAGGAAACCCGCGTTTCATCCACGTTTCCTACACCACGTTCAAAATTCACTGCACTTGCGATCTGCAGCAGGTGTCAGTGCCAATACCTTAAACGCAGTATGTTTGCTTGCCCAAGATTGCATGGTACGGTAGTACCATACAATTCGGTTGCTGTGCGTTTTGTAAAGTAGTGCACCCACTACTTTTGGTGCAATCTGGCGCAATTTCAGCCCATTCAAGTGAATAGGCCGAAATCACTCTGCACCCGGATCGCATATGAATTGCACAGAAGCTCACAAATATGTTCCTGTGCGATTTATGGTGTGAACTGGCCCTCAAAGCAGTTTTCCAGAGATCAAACATATTCCAAAATGCCATATGCACTCCTTCCTCCAAAATGTATCTACAAAATATAAAGGGATTTCAATGCAGTGCTACATTTTCTACAATTCTGGGTAAGAGAACACCAAGAAAGATTCCTAAAACGAAAACAACCTTCAGGTTGCATATAATATTCTCTTTATAAAGCAGCCACATCATGCAACCTAATGATCTCTAGTATGGCTTTCATTTAAATGGCATACAATGTGGTTTACAGTGAAACTACCCCAGATGCAAAGTGAGCATGAATAATTCTGGGCCCATGAGGCTGGATGGAATTTGGGCAACCAACCTATCCTTCACCTATGGGTAGTTAAGAAGGGGCCTCTTCAAAAGTATGTTTATGCTTGAGGAGGCTACCAATCAAACCAAGGGTTTTTAGAAGCCACCTTGCAGCTTAGAAAACTGTGGAGGCTGCCGATATATGCAAACTTCAACAACATTACAGTGGCATGTTGCACAAACTGGGATGTTTATCAGATAAAACTATATCAAGTTACAAACAATGTAGTGGTCTACAATAAGCAGAATAACAGATCATAGGAAAAGTCTGTAAAAAAGCCAACTCATGAAATGATCTTACAAACTTACATTTTCACAACCCTTTTTCTTCAGTTTGTAACAATGCACTTGCAAAAAAAAGAAAAACAGAATGAAAAAGGAACATCAGAGTTATTTCAAATGAGCCACAAACTATTAGCAGGTTCTGCACACAGAGGAAAAATACTTTCCTGAATATTGCACAGCTAAAATTTCTGGTCACCAACGTTTACCAGTGAACCTATAACATCATGTGTAATTTTACCTGTAAAAGTACAGTCTAAGAACAGACCTCACAAGGTTAAGGAAATAACAGCAATTAGCCAGGAAAGCTTTTACTTTGCACGCCCCCCCATTGAATTTCACTCATTACTGCAAACCGACTTTCCCTCATCTCATGGCTAAACTCTGTCAAATGCCAACATCCTCAATGCTAGGCCTAAATAGCTCCAATTTCAGCCAATTCCTGCTCATTTGGCTGAAATTCAAGCCATAGGTGAACCTGTCAGCACCACCTGGTTTGATAAAGGTCAGGTTAAAAAACTGACTGAGCATGGTGGAAAATCATCAGCTGAACAGTGACTATCCTATCAGATGCAGTCATTGAGTATTCAGGCAGCCATGGGGGTGCTGGACTATCTGAATACAATAGTTGGCACGGGAGATTCCTACATTCATGCTGTTAAACATAAATGGGCAAATCCTTTGATTTCTATGGTTCAGCCAGGTGGGAAAAATCTACATGTGTATAGCTAGCCTTACACAACGCCAAGGCAATTGTATTAGACAGCAGAATGGCAAATAGTGCTATATAACAGTCATCTTATTGTGGCTGCTATTGGGCAGGGATTAGGTCATTAAATGTTTAAACTGAAGTAAAGGTTAATGTACATGAAGGGGCGTGCAGGCTCTTTGTGTTGTATGGAAAATTGGGTGGGAGAGGGGTGAATGAGTGTCACTAGTCCCTCTATGAATTAAGACAAGAAATGCAACATATGGATGTGGAAAACACTGGAATTTTGCAAGCACCAAAAATCTCTATGAAGACAGAAATTCCACCTTCATAAACCATAACTACTAAACAACTTTGCAATATGTATTCATTATCCCCTCCATTATTCTTCTACAGGGTCTGGGAAGTTCAAACCATACCATCTCAAGAATGTTAAAAAAAAAAAAATTATAAAGTGGGGATATATAGACTTTATGGGTTGAGTTACTAAAGGCAAAATCGACTTAACTTTGCAAGTAAGGTTGCATTCATTTTCCTCTGAACGTATTGAAGCTTCCCTTACTAAAGAATATTCAATTAGATGCAAGGGGGAAAAATAAATAAAAATATAACTATGAACATGCTCTGGCAGAAGGAGTCCAATGGCATCAAGCACTATGTAAACATTGTCAGTAGACCACAATGCATATTCCAAAAGCTTTTACAGACCTCACAAATTAGGTAATAAATGCCATTGACCAAATTCAGTAAATTGATAACTTCCGGCTGATCGAAACACTGAAGAATCAAAGGAACAGAAGATTAGAAATATATGTACAACGTCAAAGACATTACTAAAGGGTTCTTGAAAAGCCAAATTGAGTCCCAAACTTAGGCTGGGCAGCAATTACATTACAGGGAAGTTACAGACAAGGATAAATGCAAGAGGGTTGTGGTTCTTTTTGTAGAAACATTTTGTTCTCAATTTTATTAAAAAAGAGAAAAAAAAAAAAAACTAAAAAAAATACTTTGTTCTAAGTTGGAAAAAAAAAAAAAAAAAAGTCTTCATGAACATGAATGCACTACTTTTTCTTTATGTATACATTTCAGTTTCCCACACACAGCAGGATAAGAAGTCACTTTTTTTTTAGTATAGGCACATGAAAAAGAAACATTTCACCCCCCAGAGCTGAACGATTAGTCAGCTTCCGGGTGACATTCTACAATTTCCACCAATATTAAATAAGTTCATGTGTTTCTTTTTGTTAAGGCAAGTTGCTCTTGACTTCTCTTCTTGTTCCTTAAGCAGCAATCCAAAGATGAGATGTCAATCTGATTAATTTTTCTTTATATTTTCTTTTGTCCTGCACTGGAAATGTTGTATGTCCGCTTCTCAGAAAATTGTAATCAAGGCCACAAAAACATCCATGTTTTTAAAATTTGTCCAAACAATAAAAATGTAAAACACATCTTGAATTTATAATTATATATAAAAAAGAGAAAAACTGATCAATTTCCACAAAGTACAATGAACCTGTTGAGGAAAAAAAAAAAGATTGAACAGTTACTCTGAAAAATGTATATAGCACAAAATGTATACAACATTGCAGCTATAATAATAATAAAAAAATACTTACATATCAATAACCTTGTAACAGGACTTCAAAGCCAAAGTCCAACCAAATCATTTTATTTAATATTAAACAAAGTGGGGAGATGTCAGCCTCTGGGTGAGCTGGTGGTGAGGAGGTCGGGAAAAAATTTAATTCACCACCCCCTTTCTTTCCCGAATGAAAACCGTAAGCGATCTGTACCAATTACTCATTGTGTCCATACATCACTGAAGCGTAGTAAACTGTTTACTATGCTTCAGTTTGTGAATGAACAGTAATCTTTAGAGCGCTTCTCATTCATTCAACAGTCAAGTGAAGCCTCAGCTACAGAGAAAGGGACTACTGAATCTATGTCCTCGGTCTGTTTGTCTCAAATGTGAGTCTGCTTAGACCCGATATTTCACCAAATGCCCCCCAACAGGGCAGTTAAATGTAAAAAGCAAAATAAGTAAATAAGAAATGCCGTCAGCATTTAGATTGCGTTTCAGAAAGCATTTGACAGGCAGTGAGGAGGCACATTGCCGCCTCACAGGCTTCTTTAACCTTGTACTAATGCACTGCAACCATGTGCTTTGCATGCAGTTGCAAGGTGAATGCAGAGCAGCGCCATTCACTTGAATAGGTCCTGTTCAATGGGGGTAGCAAAAATTACATTTGATATTTTCAGAGAGGTGGACCCTGTCTGGTAGGCTGCACGGGGGCCATGTGATTTTTAACAGCAGCGTGACGGCAGGGGTATATTTTGCGTTTTCTAACCAAGCTGTACTACTTCTGCAAAGGAGTTCGAAGATCTGGCTGGGCTGTCCTGAAAGGATGCCTGAATCACAAAATGTGTTGGAGATTTAGGAACATTTTAGTGGCAACAGTCTACACATACATGTAGTTTTTCTGTGCATTTAGCGGCTTGCATTGAGCATTGGACACTATCAAATATGGACAAGCCTTGATTAAATTATCACCAAGCGCACCCTTGTAAAATAACCAACTACGTTTAAAAAGGAGAGCAGAGGGACTGCTCCCCTTGCACTTGGGATTCTACATGTTGCAATGCTTAAGAGAGACATCTTAACAGAGAACACCAGGTAAAAAAAAAACAAAAAAAACTTGGGTACTCCTAAAAACAGGCTGCTGGATAGGCTCAAATAGCTGGATCACTGTAGGAAGCAACAAGGACTAACTGAAGTGGAACCGCATGTTTCTTGCGAATAGGAGCATCCGTGGGAAGACGCTACCTCATGCTGAAAAGTGTGAAAAGGAGCATGCATGCAATACTCCAGCTAGTCATATGGCAATTAATTGCTTGACGTCCTTTTTCCCCACAAATAAAGCTTTCTTTTGGTGATATTTGATCACCTCTGCGGTTTTAATTTGTTTGCGCTATAAAAAAAAAAAAAAAAAAAAAGCCAATTTTGAAAAAAGCTATATTTTTTACTTTTTTGCTCAAATATCCCCCCAAAAATTTATAAAAAAAAAAAGAATTTTGCAGTTTAGGCCGATATGTATTCTACATATTTTTGGTAAAAAAAAAATGCAATAAAGCATATGTTGATTGGTTTGTGCAAAAGTTAGTGTCTACAAAATAGGGATAGATTTATGGCGGTGATCTGCGATTTTTATTGTGACTGCGACATTGCGGCAGACACAGTGGACACTTGACACCATTTTGGAACCAGTGACATTTATACAGCAATCAGTGCTATAAAAAAAAAAAACAAAAAAAAAAAAAACACACACACCGAATGCTGTGTAAATGACACTGGCAGGGAAGGGGTTAAACACTAGGGGGCGATCAAGGGGTTAACTGTTATAACTAAGGGGGAGATGGGCTCACTACAACATGACAGATCACCTGCTCCCGATCACTGGGAGCAGTAGATCCCTGTCATGTTGCTAGGCAGAACAGGGAAATGCTGTGTTTACATAGGAATCTGCCTGTTCTGACGCTCAGTGATCTTGATGGCGGGCCCCCGGCAGACCGAGTCTACAGGACCCACGGGCACGCTCACAACAGAGTACGCGTGCCCACTAACCTGCGATTTAAAGGGGACGTACAGGTACGCCCATTTGCCCAGCCATGCCGATGTACATCGTCGTGCGCTGGTCGACAAGGGGTTAAATAACTACTGCCCATCAACCAGTGTACACCATATTGTGCTACATATAAAATTCTGATGCATGCACTTTATGTAATGCACACCTACAATAATTCTGACCATGGTGTTTGCCCCTACACTTTCTGGGTTTAAAAAAGCCCATCTTTAAAGGTAGGCTTTGACAAAGTGTTTATATTCTGTATGCCAGAAACCACATGCAATGACAATTTAACCCCCTTGGCGGTATTCCAGAGTCTGGCTCGGGGTGGAATTTCAGAACCAAAAGCAGTAACCCCGAGCCAGACTCGGGATCGCCTTGCAGCATCCACAGGCAGGGAGTTACTTACCTTGTCCCTGGATCCTGCGATGCCTCCCCGCTGTGTGATTGAGCGGTGTCCTCGCTCGATTCACACAGTGCCTGTGTGCCGCCAAAATCTGTTCCCTGCGACGTTACGACGCACGGGGGCGGAGATCGGCGCCAAATTCAAAAAAGTAAATAACAAAAAGAGCATCTCCCCCTGGGTGGGACTTTAAAGGCCACACAAAGTTTCAATGTATAAAAGCGATCTTTAAAATTAATTGGTACAAAAACTGGCACTTATTAATGCACACAGCACGCACCCATGGTGCATGTAAAAGCGACAAATACAAAAAAACCCAGTAATGATAAAACAATATATATGCCACAAACAGATGGCAAAATAGACAAAAAAGCACTCTCCTACTGGATGAAGTGTGTATGCCCGACGCGTTTCTGGTTGTCGACCGTCATCAGGGGCCACGGAGGAAGAGTAGTGAAAATCGTAATTCAAACCATGTAATCAACTGGATGTAGACCCCCCTTTCTTTGATTGATTAGAGTTGTGTGAGGAAGGAGTTACGTCCGAGCGTCCCTCATGGCCAGGGAAGTGGAGAGTAGAGTAAAAGGGGCCCAGGACCCAGGACCATACCGCCAGGGAGGTTAATTTATTTTATCCTTGGTAGCAGGACTATGGCATAACTCCCAAAATGTCCTGGTAGTTAAACCAAGTTCAACTTCCTCCCACAAACTGACGCTGGAACGTTCATGTCAACACCAGTTTTAGAACACCAAGCATGATGCTCATACAGGCCAGTGGGGAAATCTTTTATCGCATCCTATTTATGGCAATGTAATGAAATGATCACACAACAGAGCTGCAAGGGAAGCTAGAAATCTGAGTCTCTGTGCTGGTCCGAAGTCTAATGAGGTTGTGGAGGATACGATATTTGCTATACAACATCAGGGACATAATTTACTGCCAATGAATTGTGCTCAATCCATGGGTTAAAGTGGAACTTCACTCTCCCAATCAATATTTTTTTTACTCCTCATGCTGCTAGCATTAGTAAATAGATAGGAAAATATATCCTATTTACTTGTTTTAAACTATTTATTCATTCACTAATTCTTTTTTGCCTAGGCAAACAATGTCATATCCTAGGAGTCTTTTCTCAGCTAGAGCCAAGGGCAGATGGATTTTAGGGAGTACATGCCACATGAATCATTTGCCCTTTTTCAAGATGGCCATGGCCAGAAATGCTAGAGGGTTGTTATTCAAAGTGATTTCTCAACAAAATAAAGCATGGGAGACACAGATGGATGGGGGAGTTTGCTTTAAATATTAAACATGAATTAAATAGTGGTTTTGGTTTGTGGTTCTCAGATGCAGTAAAGATCGGCTTTAACAAAAGCCGCTGCAAGGGTGCAAATAATGCCGCTTACCCACCCCTTCGATTCATAGAACCCATAGGAGTTGATTTACTAAAGGCAAATAGAATGTACACTACTGCAATTGTGGTAGTTCTGAGGGGGAAGCTCTGAAATTACGACAAACTCTGCCGATTTCTAAAATCCCTTGCAAGTTCTTTTAAGCTCTAGAGCCGGGGGGGGGGGGGGGGATCTTCAAACTATGGCCCTCCAGTTGTTCAGGAACTACAATTCCCATCATGCCTAGTCATGTCTGTGAATTTTAGAGTTTTACAATGCCTCATGGGACGTATAGTTTTGCAACAGCTGGAGGGCCGTAGTTTGAGGATCCCTGCTCTAGAGCAACTGCACTTGCAGCGCACAGACGATTTGCATTTAGTAAATCAACCCCATGGTATTAGTTCCAAAAATGTTCTTTAATTGGAGAAAGCAGATCTGGTCATTCAGCTGCCTGTTCTCCATCAACATATTTAAAATCTGGAAAATAGTGCACATTCTATAAATGGAGAAGATGGGTGGAAGGGGCGCAACTTTTACATTCAGGGTGGCCGATATTAACCATAGCAGCGCTCCAAAAAATCATCACAGAACCCTGTGGCAGTGGGGAGAAAATGTCTATACTACATGTTAGCCAGCCAGACATTGGGACACATTTAGAGGTAAATGTAATATATGGAGAGCCTGGGATCACCAACCAGCCATTTGTAAACGTCTATATTGTACTCTCAAAACACAACAGCTTTTTTCAGCAAACACAAAACTGTCCATAATTCTGGTACATAAGCTTTCTTTTCAGGGTGTATCCGTATGCAAGTGGCAGCATACGTGTTTGAGAGGAGCTCCGGGAATCCTAAATCCAATCCTTTGTCATCCATCAATCTAAACACCCAAAAGGGCTTGCTAACCTGCCTGCCTGTTTCTCTGTCCCCTGCTGCATCCTGAGCCAATATTGAGCGGAGGTTCTGCCCGTGGTCATCTAGGGCAGTGTTTCCCAACTCCAGTCCTCAAGGCACACCAACAGGTCATGTTTTCAGGCTTTCCATTATTTTGCACAGGTGATTTGATCAGTTTTACTGCCTTAGTAATTACCACAGCTGTTTCATCTGAGGGAAATCCTGAAAACATGACCTGTTGGTGTGCCTTGAGGACTGGAGTTGGGAAACACTGATCTAGGGCACCATAGCCATTACACACCTGGGGCCACCATCTTGCTGGAGCAAGCCCTGGCTGCGAGGTAAGGGACTCCCATCCACCATCCTGCCTGGCATGGTCCGGTAGTAGGGCCGGCTCATGGCGGGTAAGGCAAAGTGAAGCCTGCCGTTCACGGGCCACTGCCCTGTGGGTGTGGGCCGCGGTTGGCCTGGCCCAGGCTCATACCTTGCTGTTCCCCCCCGGCCTTATCATCCATCCACCTCCCTGCCATATTCTGGTGTGCTGTCCAACAAAGACTGCTTGTATGGGCTGGCTATGGAGTCCTAGGGCCTAGAGTGTTTAGCCATCCTTCTGCCTCTGTCCCACTGCTTTGGGCCTTCCCCAATTTCGTACTCCCAGCCTACCATCCTCACTGAATTGCCTCTGTCTGGGTGTTTGTTGAGAGGTGGAGGGCTGCTGGCGACTACAGACTGTCTATCCAGACTGATCTCCCGGGGGTCAATACCTGCTGCCATCTTGGGTTACCCCCAGCTGCCTCCTGGACGCGGTTCTGGGCATAAATGCCTTTCCTCTGTAGGGATCCCCTCTGGAGACTTACCAAATGTCCTCCATCTTAAAAAAGGGGAAGAGGAATTCCAAAGCCACTAGGAGCAACTCATCACCCTGGCTTCCGCCGCCCCCTTCACCGCAGTCAGATCCCATACTGGTCGGACGACTCCGGGCCTTGCTGGCTGAATTGGAGATGGGTCCTGAGGAGGGAGTCAGCCCCACTACCTCCAGACAGTATGGCCAATTATGTCCCTGATGTTGTATAGCAAATATTGTATCCTCCACGACCTCATTAGACCTCGGACCAGCACAGAGACTCAGATTTCTAGCTTTCCTTTGCAGCTCTGTGTTGTGTGATCATTTCATTACATTGCCATAAATAGGATGCGATAAGATAAGGAAATACCTCGACAAAATAAGGGGGAAAATGACCAAAACCGAGTCCAGAGTATCAGCCACCGAAGATCTTACAGCCACCTCCATTGCTAATCTGCAGCACACAGTACAGTCCCTTGTCCCAAAGTCAGACGATGCTAAAAACCAACTCAGGCGCAACAATATCAGAGTCCTGGGGCTGCCTGAAAAAGAGGAAGGGGGATCACTTGGCTGAAATTTGCAGAGGAGTTCTTTAAAAAAAAATCCTGGGCCTTACGGATGCCCCTCCTACCCAAGTGGTTGAAAGGACCCATTGGGTGGCCATGCCATCCCACGGACCCTTCCTGTTTTGATAGTTAAGGAATTGGACCAGAAAAGTCCTGGGGACAGGATTCTCTCTGAAGCCACAATATCCCACATTCTTCTTTTCTCTGACTTTTCGGCCGACTTGCAGTGGAAGAGAAAAACCCTTCAATGATGTTCGGAGATAACATAAAATACAGCATGCTTTACCCCAGCCGCCGTTGGGTCCAGCATGATGGAGCAATCTGGTTATTTGACTACCCAGCGGATGCCGACGACTGGCTTATCACCTTGCACTAAAGGACTCTTCCCACAAAGTTACCTGATGCATGGATCTCCCCACATCCTTGCCTGATGTATCCCACTATTCCCTGTACACACCAGAGCCGCCTCAAAAAAAAAATTAAAAAAAATAATGTACCGCGACACTAGATTCCAACTTGACCCCCACAGTTTGTTTGTTTTCTAAGAAGTGGAAGACCTGGTGCTCTCCATTTACCTAAAGAGATTATAGCCCAGTCCCTCTTACCATGATGGGATACAGGTCCACCCCACCTCGCCTACTGTTATAGGTTGCACACGAGATGGCAATCCCCCTGGAACTCTGAGCCTCAAGTAGGCATTTACTACTACCAAGTTTCGGGATTATGTCAGGTAGTAGGGAGTTGCATACATCTTTAACCACTTAAGACCCGGATCAAAATGCAGCTAAAAAAGGACCTTGCCCCTTTTTGCGATTCGGCACTGCGTCGCTTTAACCGACAATTGCGCGGTCGTGCGACGTGGCTCCCAAACAAAATTGGCGTCCTTTTTTCCCCACAAATAGAGCTTTCTTTTGGTGGTATTTGATCACCTCTGCGGTTTTTATTTTTTGCGCTATAAACAAAAATATAGCGACAATTTTGAAAAAAAAACAATATTTACTTTTTGCTATAATAAAATATCCCCCAAAAATATATAAAAAAAAGAAGGATTTTTGTACTCACCGTAAAATCCATTTCTCTGAGTTCATAGACGGACACCGCCTTCATTGACCTTAGGGTTGAGATTTAGGCAGAATTCTACAGCACTAAAAAGGTGTTAAAAACGTTCCTTCATGCCGCTCCTCCCAGGGGGCGTGGGGCGTGGCATAACCCACACCCTGCTCTAGCAGCTTCAGTTCGTAACAAGCAGTACAAACCAAGGAGGGGTGGGTGCTGTGTCCGTCTATGAACTCAGAGAAATGGATTTTACGGTGAGTACAAAAATCCTTTTTTCTCTTTCGTTCATAGACGGACACAGCCTTCATTGACCTTAGGGACGTCCCCAAGCAGTGTCAAAGAAATTCGAGGGGTGGGAAAACAACACAGCAAAAACAGGTTACACCCCAAACAAAACCGGAGTTACTCAACGGAGGAACTCCAACCTTAAACTGCCGCCTGTAACACCCTGCGGCCGAAGGAGGCATCAGAAGATGCACTCACATCCACCTTATAAAACTTTGAAAAAGTGTGGACCGACGACCAGGTCGCAGCCTTACACACCTGTAACACAGAGGCTTGATGTCGGAAAGCCCAGGAGGCCCCGATCGCCCTGGTCGAATGCGCCGTGACCCGAAAGGGAGGCGCCCGCCCCTTCAGGGCATAGGCCTGAAGCACAACCTGTCGGTTCCACCTTGAAATGGTGGCCGACGAGACTGCCAGGCCCTTACTGGGACCGGACACAGACACGAACAGCGAGTCCGACTTCAGGAACGGAGCTGTCGCCGACAAGTAAACTCGAAGGGCCCGAACCACATCCAGAGAATGTAAAGTGGCCTCCTTCTGTTTTTTCGGCTGAGATCATAAGGATGGAAGAACAATGTCCTCGTTAATGTGAAAGGCCGAAACGACCTTCGAAAGAAAAGAGGGTTTGCGGGCGCAGCATCGCCTTATCCTGATGGATGACCAAGTAGGGGGCCTTGCAAGACAAGGCCGCCAGTTCAGACACCCGTCTGATAGAGGTAATAGCTACCAGAAAGACCACCTACTGCGACAAAGTCAGCAAAGGGATCTCCCGAATGTCCTCAAAGGGGGCACGCTGAAGCGCCGAGAGGACCAAATTCAAGTCCCAAGAAGGCAGCGGAAGGCGCACCGGGGGGTCGCATGCCGGACCCCCTGCACAAACGTGCGAACCAAAGAGTGCGCTGCCAAGGGACGCTGAAAATAAACAGCCAGAGCAGAAATCTGGCTCTTGATCGTGCTCAAGGCAAGAGCCTGGTCCACTCCCCGCTGTAGGAACAGCAGGATCCGGGACACCACGTAAGAACGGGGGTGCCACTTCATCTCCTCACACATGGATAGATATATGCTTTACATGTACGATGGTGTACGATGGTAAATTTTCCGAGAAATGGACTTCCGTGCACGCAGCATGGTAGAGATTACCGGGCCCGACAGGCCCTGGTCCTTCAGTACCTGGCTCTCAACAGCCAGGCCGTTAAAGCCAGTGACCATAAAACAGGATGGAAGATCGGACCCTGAGACAGGAGATCTTCCCTCAGAGGCAAACGCCAGGGAGCGTCTGCCACCTGACATACCAGGTCCGCGTACCAAGAGCGACGTGGCCAGTCTGGGGCGATCAGGATTGTTGGAATCCCTTCGGCATCCACCCTGCGCAGCAGGCGAGGGAGGAGCCTTAGAGGAGGGAAGGCGTAAATCAGGTGATAGCGACCCCAGGGAGCCACCAACGCGTCTGACGCGTCCGCCCACGGGTCTTTTGACCTGGCCACGAACCGTGGCACCTTCCAATTGAGACGGGACGTCAGAAGGTCCACGTCTGGAGTGCCCCATTTTTGGCACAGGCTCTGAAACACCTCCGGGTGGAGAGACCACTCACCTTGATCCAGAGTCGTGCGACTTAGGAAGTCGGCTTGCCAATTCTGAACCCCCGGAATGTATACGGCCGACAGAGCCGGAACGGACCTTTCGGCCCACCAAAGTATGTAAGCGACCTCCGTCGCTGCAGCCGAGCTCCTTGTGCCGCCCTGATTGACGTGCGCCACGGCCGTGGCGTTGCCGGACTGGATCCTGACAGGACGGCCCTGCAGTTCCAGGGACCACCTGGCAAGGCACAGCTTGATTGCTTGGAGCTCCAGGATATTGATCGGCAGGCGGGACTCCTCCCGAGTCCAGCGCCCCTGGGCTGACTGGGTGCCCCAGTCGCCCCCCCAGCCGAAGAGACTGGCATCCGTCGTGACCACTGTCTAGCGGCACGGAAGAAAAGACTTCCCGGACCGAAGCACCGGAGACGTCAGCCACCACGCCAGGGAAGACTTGGCCAGATGGCTCAACCGAATCTGGCGATCCAGAGAAGATGGGACCCTGTTCCAACGTGACAGAATCTCCTTCTGTAGTACCCTGGTGTGGAATTGGGCATACGGAACCGCCTCGAAGGAGGCCACCATCAGACCCAGAACCCTCATGCAGAAGCGAAGAGATGACCACTTCTGGGTCGACAACTGTCTCACTGCAGATTGCAGGGTCTCCAGTTTTTCCGAAGGGAGGAACACTCTTGCCTCCCCCGAATCCAAAACCAGACCCAGGTGTTCTAGTCTCTGGGATGGAACCAACACTGACTTTCTGAGATTCAGAATCCAGCCGAACTCTTGGAGAGCCCGACACGTGATGGACACGTCCTCCTCGAACTCTGAGCCTGAAGAAGCTCTCAGGAAAAGGTCGTCCAGGTATCCCACGATAGCGATCCCTCGCTGTCTTAGCAAGGCCAGGATCGGGGCGAGCACCTTGGTGAAAACCCGTGGCGCCGAAGCCAGACCGAACGGGAGGGCCACAAATTGATAGTGGTCCTCCCCGATCGCAAAACGCAGATACCTTTGGTGTCTTGTGCAAATGGGAACATGCAGGTATGCGTCCATGATGTCCAAGGACGCCATGAAGTCCCCCTGGTGGAGGGCCGCTATGATCGATCGGACCGACTCCATCCTGAACCTTTGCACTTTGACAAAGGAGTTGAGGGCCTTTAGGTCCAGGATAGGGCGAACCCCTCCCTTCTTGGGGACCACGAACAGATTGGAGTAGAACCCCAGAAACCGTTCCTGCGAGGGAACCGGCACAACCACCCCCCTGTCCAGAAAATCCTGGACAGCCCCGGACAGGGCTAGCCGACGATTCGGAGGAAGCTGGAGGGAAAAAAATCTGTTTGGGGGACAAGAAAGAAACTATCTTGTACCCCGAGGCAACCACCTCGCAAACCCAACGGTCGGATAGAAGAGAATGCCACCGATCCGCAAATTCGTGACGTCGTCCCCCCACCCGAGACCCGGGCGGGGGCAGACCTTCATGCGGAAGCAGGTTTGTCTGCAGGCTTGTTGGGTTTGTTGAACCAGGGGCGCTTACGCCCGGCAGCAGGGGCTTTAGCACCTTGCGGACCTTTTCCCGCCGCGCTGGGCGCACGAAAAAAACGCTTAGGGGGAGTAAAAGTAGGACCTTGCTTGCGGCGAGGTTCCTTACCCTTCCCAGACTGTGGGAGCAACGTGCTCTTACCACCCGTGGCATCCTTAATAATGTCATCCAGGGACGCCCCAAAAAGCCGTTCGCCCTTAAAGCGGTCCTCCACCCTAAAGTGGAGTCCCGCTGATCGGAACCCTCCCCCCCTCCGGTGTCACATTTGACACCTTTCAGGGGGGAGGGGGGTGCAGACACCTGTCTAAAGACAGGTATTTGCACCCACTTCCGGCCACACGATACGGGCGAAAGACGGGCATTCCGTCACATCCCGTCTGTCGCCCGTTGTGTGCTGGGAACACTCGGCTCCCAGCACACAGCGTGTGAGCCAATCGGCGGGCGCAGCGCGACTCGCGCATGCGCCGTAGGGAACCGGGCAGTGAAGCCGCAGCGCTTCACTTCCTGGTTCCCTCAGCGTGGATGGCGGGGGGAGCAGCAGAGTGACGAGCGATCGCTCGTGCTCTGCTGCGATCGGCGCTGGACTCCAGGACAGGTAAGTGTCCTAATATTAAAAGTCAGCAGCTGCAGTATTTGTAGCTGCTGACTTTTAATATTTTGTTCCCATGGCACATCCGCTTTAAAGGGCAAATCCACCAAGGCCTTTTTTGAGGACTGGTCAGCCGACCAGCATTTCAGCCACACAAGGCGGCGCAGAACCACTGTGTAGACGGAAGCCCTGGAAAGCAAAGGTATCGAATCCATGGCCGCCTCGCAGAGAAACTTTTGACCCTGAACAACTTCAGCCAGGTCCCTAGAGGACTCGGAAGCACGGGTAGCAAAGCTTTTAGGAACAGTAAAAACTTTTTGCGGTGTATCCCATTCCTTATACAACATATTGTCCAAATAAGGAACACAGGGGAATACTTTAGCGGTACGCGGTGTTCTGCGGAATCCAAAAGGGACCGACACCGCCGGTGACTCCGCCACATCCTCTAATTTTATAGTCGTACGCACCACAGTAATAAGAGCTCCAACAAATTCCTTGTCAGCCGACTCCGCAGCAGAGTCATCCTCGCTGTCCATGTGGGTTAAGCCCGCATCCTCTGACATGACAGAACCAGAAGCAGCAATAGCATTGTCAGATTCTGCGTCAGATATGTCCCCAGAAGCAGGTTCAGGGGGGGGGCGCTTTTTACCCCCCAACCGAGCACTGGCTGCTTCAAACCTGGTGAGAAAGGACTCCAGGACAGCAGACACCGCCTCAACAGATGTGGAAGGGGCGTTAAGGGTTAACTCCGGCATCGTGAGGAATGAGGGGCCTGATTCAGGCTCCATAGTGTAGCTGCCGTGTCACCCCCACTACCAAGGGCAGGAAAAAAGTCCCCCACAGGTCACCTCCCGGCCGCTAGAAAAACAGTATGGGGTCCCTGGGACTCACCACCCCCCTTGGTACAGCGCGGTCTGTGAAGGACAAGTGTGTGCTGAGAGGAAGCTGCAGCGCTGCGTCCCTCAGAGGATTCGCGGTCTTTTTTCCCCTCGCCAAAACGGCCACCAGAGGCCGAACTAGAGCTGAAAACATCGCTGGCCACAAGAAAATGGCTGCCGAACAATGCAATCGCGGCTCCGGCAAAATGGCCGCCGTGGCGCAGATTTAAAAAGACAGTGTACCCAAACTGTCAGCACACAAAATACAGCACACAGAAAAACGTCCAGAATGTCCACCACAGTACCCTGCAGTGACACAAAACAGTCCCCGCCATACCATGGACCAGTGAAAATGAGCCCCAGAGAAAACCCCCTCCCATACAGCCGTCACCCAAAGGGGGAAGGAGGGAGAGGAATAAGGGAGAGAGGAAAGCAGGGAAAAACCCTCAGTCGACCTCCCAAGGGAAAATTCCAGCCAGACCACTTACCTGAGTAAGGGGCCACTACTTACCCGTCCTGCAACTACCCAGCTGGAGGTATCCCAGACAGAACCAACGTCCGCGAACGGCATGGCTGTAGGCCAGACACACTGACAAAGCCATAAAAGACCGGTCATATGCGTGCCCTAGAACCGAAGTTCCCCGACACACGCTCGAAGACCGAACCTGGGGGGACTACAAGGGTCGAGGACCCAGCCTGTCACCCAGTCGGCTGTTGATAGAAAAATCGCAGGATTCAAAAATGCAGGAACAAAATAATAATAAAAAGCAAGAAAAATCGCAAGAAAAATCGCAAGAAAACTCCTAGGTCCAGGAATCCAGAGAGCCTGACTCTCCTGTCGGTTAGGCAGAAAACAAACCGAGGCTGCTAGAGCAGGGTGTGGGTTATGCCTGGGGGAGCCACGCCCCCTGGGAGGAGCAGCATGAAGGAAAGTTTTTAACACCTTAAGTGCTGTAGAATTCTGCCTAAATCTCCTGGTAGGAAGAAGCATAACCCTAAGGTCAATGAAGGCTGTGTCCGTCTATGAACGAAAGAGAAAAATATTTGTTTTACTCAGTTTAGGCCGATACGTATTCTACCTATTTTTGGTAAAAAAAAAAAAAAAAAAATCGGTGGCAGAACCCTCACTCCAAACAGTGATTCCTAGGATCGAGACTTCCATGGAAATTTTTTCTTTTTCTATAGTAAAATTATATGAAAAACCGAACCCTACCCTGGTTGAAGCCATACTTGAGGAATTTGGGGAAATAACCTTGCCTTTTTTTCCTGGAGGACAGGGACACACTAGATAAGCCCTTAACGTGCCAAGAGATGGCCCTTAACATGCCAAGAGATGGAAAATGCAATCTACTCCTTACCCAACAACAAATCCCCATGTCTGGATGGACTACCCAGGGAATGGTCTAAAACCCACATGACTCTACTGGTGCCCAGGCTAACTCAACCCTTTGCAGAGTGCCTGGAAACCGGGAGGTTGCCAGACAGCATGTACCAGGCACACACTGTACTGCTACCCAAACCAGGAAAGGACCCACTTTGTTGTTCATCCTATAGGCCCATATCATTACTGAATTACGACCTTAAGATAGTAACCAAGGTGCTAGCCAATAGGATTATGCAGGTGTTAACGTCCCCGTTGTCAATATAGACCAGAACGGCTTTATGCCTTGCATGTCTACAAACATAAATCTTAAACAAGTCTACAGCTCCCAACCAAGGAGAGCTCCTCTCCGGTCCTGGTAGACCTCGACATACAGAAGGCCTTTGACACAGTTGGATGGTAATATTTGATGGATTCAAGGGTTTCAGCTTTGACCCCAACCCTCCAGAAATGGATTGTTTACCCAAAAGTCCCTTATGGCCTATATTAAATTGAACGGCAAACTTTCGCACTCCTTAATTAGGAGGGGGACAAGGCAGGGGTGGCCTCTCTCCCCTGCACCGTTTGCCTTGGTGATGGAGCCTTTGGCGAAGGCCCTGCGGAAGTCGAGAACTTAATCCTCTTTTTGCAAGACCCATCACTTTCCACGGAGCTCCAGATTCTGAATCCCTTCACAAATTTCTGGCATCCACACCAACTGGAGCAAGTCACTCATTCTTCCCATAGATCCAGGGGTGAAGCAGCTGAGTAATCCCAATTTACCTCTGCAATGGGCAAGTACCATTAGATACCTAGGGATCAACTTCCACACGTACTACTTGGCAGCAATGCTCACTCATGCCCACAATAGGTTGGTCTCGAACGATACCACTGCATCAGTAGTCCTAGAAGTGGCACATGTGGGATATTATGAGGCTCTTCGTAATGCCCTTTATAGGGAGATGGGAGGGATTCTCCGATACTTTTAACATGGGCTATGAAAGCAGCCATCAGGGCTTGGCACACGTTGGTAATAAAACCTAACCTAGAGAAAGCCATATAGTCCCTTAGTACACCACTCTGGTGTAATCCCAGGCGGAGGGAATTTTACTCTCTACAAGACCCCAGACTTTGGGTCGGCAGGGGCATTAAATAATACTTGAAGGATATTTGCGATGGTTCTGGGTTGTTCACATTTGAGAGATTAAAAAACTATCTCCAACTTCTGAATTTTCTCTTCTTCAGGTTCCTGCAGCTCAGTCATGACTCACAATTAAAAAAATCAGTCCAGCTCCGAATGGAGCATGACGATCTCAAAACTCTGCTAAACGATGCTGAACTCTCAAAGCCATAATCTCAAATATACCGAGCACTGATGCCATCCATTAATGTTGGATCGGATGAGCTGCATGATCTGTGGTGGGCGGAGGAGCTGGACATTGAAAACTGAAGACATGTGGTATTCCCCGCTTTAGCCACTAGTAACTAGGGACAAGTTAATCCAATTCAAAATCCTGCACAGATTATACTATACGCCCCAACGCCCTCACCGCACATACCAAACCTCATTAGCCGCTTGCTGGAGGTGCTCTGGTACCCCTGCAGGCTTCCTACATATATTCTGGGATTGCTCACAGGTTGAAGATTATTGGAGGGAGGCAACTCAATTTATCCATGGGTTAACTACCATACCTATTCCTCTGACAATCAGTGTCTGTCCCCTTGGCCTTGTGAAACAATTGGCGTTGGCTTAAGCAGCCCACACTCTAATAAGTATCCTATTTTACGCAAGGAAAGCCATATTACCAAGACGAAAGTCAGCCAATCCCCCTACCCTGTCATCATGGAACAAAATTATACAAATGACCCTCTATAAAAAGCAGCATATTTGTCCCGTGGATGCCCCCCCCCCCCAAAAAAAATCTGCAACTTGTGGGTCGACTCGGTCTACGACAGATGATCAGCCCATGGGTGATTGCCCTGGTTGGATACCCTCAATTACCTGTGATTGCCAAGGACCATGCCCCAGACAAGCGAGTGTGGCATTAGTCCAGAGGTCAAGTTATCACAATTAATCCTAATTATTCTTGTACCGTTCGGCTCAGACAGATGAGAGGGACGAGAAGTCCTATGGGAAAATATATCTCCTACCATCTGAAACATGGGTACCGACAATGTGGTTTTGGTTCTTTAGTTATAGTTGGATATGTTTAGTTTTAAGATACACGGTGAGTTATACGCTGTTATGCACATATGTGCACCAATTGGCTGGGGTATGCCCCAATGGCCCAGTTTTGTACCTTCCTAGTGAGCCCAATTAGTTTGTGTGAAAGTTATAAAGTCTACAAAACTAGGGTTTATACATTTGAAAATTGATCAATTCTGATAGCTCATCTGACATCTTATTGCTTGAGGCCCTAAAATGCCAGGACAGTACAAAATAACTCTTTTTTAGAAAGTAAACAGTTCAAGGGATTTAGTAAGAGACACGGTGTGTTTAAATCTCCCCCCCCCCCCCTCTTCACACATTGTCATCAGTGCAGTACAGCATCATTTGACCGATCTAGCAGTTCAGGATTGGGTTACAGTTTAAAAAATATATCGTTTTAAGATTCCCCCCCCCCCCCAAGTAATGTTTTGTTACATCCTGTCAACAGAGCAGTTCAGTGTCATCCTAGTGACAATGTACTACCATCGGGGGGGTTGGGCGGATACAGGGATTTTTATTTTTTTAACCAAACCAAAACAGTTTTAACTGTCATGAATGGCTCATTCATGACAGCTTGTGATCTGTGATTGACTACAGCCAATTGCATGGTACAAGGTACTATGCAATAGCTGTGGACCAATCAACACCACAATGTAAGCAAAACAGTCACGGGAGTGATTGAGTTCTGAATGTTAAAATAAAAGAGAATAAAGTAAATATCAACCTGCACAATCTCATGAAATAAAGTGGTGGAAACAAATTTTGAATTATTATTAGCTGCTATCACTAACAAGTGTTCTCACTTCACCTAAAAAGTTGCAAATAATCAATTAGACAGTGCTGCTCTGTAAAAAAAAAAAAAAAAAAAAATTGTAACTAAAAATGGTGATTGTGGCAAACCTAGCCACTTCTGGAACACTGGACGTTACATGTCAAAGGGTTGTCTGTATTATATGCTATGTATTCTGCTGGGTCTTATGTGGGCATGGCAATTCGTATGCTAGCAGCCGTAAGCCACTAGCATTCAAGTACTTCGTTTTATGTTGCCCAATCGGTGTTCGGCAATTTTAAACCAAACTCTTAAAACACATAACCCCCAGACCCCAGCTATCAACCGACTGTTCCCTCGTGCAGCAATGCCTGATGGGAGAATTATCCAAAATATTAAGTTCCCCATGTGGTCCTCACTGTATTACCCCTGCTAAATCTGTTTGGCTGTTTGGAAACCCCTTGCATGGGGAATTATATAAATATGGAAGCCTGTGAATAAAAAGTCAGTTGACTCCCAGAGCTGCGTTTCGTCCGGTTACTGGGGGGGGGGGGGATTTGGGACATTGCCTTACTTTTCAGCGCTGACTGTGGATTTACCCTGGTTACCAGCGGAGATCGTGGATTTTAATATTGTACTCCGCTACAGTGATCAATAAACATATATTGCTGAAAGTTCATATATTAGTATATGTGACTGATTGAATGGAATTAAAATCAATACATCATCAACAGTGCAAAAATCCAAAATGCTTGTGCTTTTCAGAGGCGAGCAGCCTGTGAGAAAGGTGGAGGAAGGCACAAGCATTTTGGGTTTTTGCACCATCGATGTATTGATTTTTTTGTACACTTATTGATGTTTCTTTATAGTGCATTACTGTCTATTGATTAGTTAAAATAAAAGGAGACAATTCTTTCCATATTACTGATGAAGAGCATTTTTAATCCCACTAAAGTCTTTTTTTTCCCCTGCTAGTGACCAAAAGCATCAGGTATTGTCACACTGATCAATGATGGTATTCCCTTTTTCCTTGACGGATGTCAGAATCGGCGAAAAAAAAAAAAAAGGACTCTTAACAGTTTTGTCAGAAAATAAAGACTGTCTTCAGATTCAGAACAAACGATGCAGTTTTCCACTTCACTGTTCATATGTGGAATGCTATTATGGGACAATTGGATCCAGCTTGTGGCACCTTGGATAAGCACTTATGAATGGTCAACAGAATCTGGCAAGTGTGCTTTAATAAAGGGTGTGGCAAAAACACACCTTTTAAACATTTTATAAAGAAATTACTTATTT
Source organism: Rana temporaria (assembly GCF_905171775.1). Taxonomy (NCBI): domain Eukaryota; kingdom Metazoa; phylum Chordata; class Amphibia; order Anura; family Ranidae; genus Rana; species Rana temporaria. Next base: position 391,872,843 of record NC_053489.1, read on the forward strand.
TTAAACTGGAGTGTCATTGGACTCGCACCATCATGTTTTTGCCACCCCCCCTAACCACCTGTATAAAAAATGCCTAATAAACCTTTGTTTTGTTTATATGTGCACTGAATTATTGTTCAGTACATGAAAAAGGTTATTTCAATTTAAATTGCATTTAAAGCAGTATATCAAATTGTGTCTTGTAATGATAGATATATATCTATATAAAAAAGTCCAAAAAGAAAACTATAAATATGTATAAAGAAACATGTACAAAAATCATACTCACTTCACATGTGTCCCACTGAATTATGAGAGTCCCCAAGACCTGAAAGTCCTCCAGCAAGGCTAATTTGTGGGTCCACACCTGATACTTTTTCCTCTTCACGCCTTTTCAGACAGGCTGCCTTTGGATTTAGGTTCCGTTCTATGGAACAAGATAGATTATATTAAAAAGGTACTATTCTTCTAGAACCACAATCATAACAAACAGCCAAAGAAACTAGAAATCAGCTTTCATGTGAAATCTTTAACCACTTAAGGACCAGCCCATGTACATATACGTCCACAATATGGCACGTACAGGCACATGGGCGTATGGGTACGTCCTCGCCTATTAGCGGGTGGGGGGTCCGATCGGGACCCCCCCCGCTACATGCGGAGGTCGGGTCCGCTCGGGGAGCGATCCGGGACCACGGCGCGGCTATTTGTTTATAGCCGCTCCGTCGCGATCGCTCCCCGGAGCTGAAGAACGAGGAGAGCCGTGTGTAAACACGGCTTCCCCGTCCTTCACTATGGCGGCGCATCGATCGCGTCATTCCCTTTATAGGGAAGACACGATCGATGACGTCATTCCTACAGCCACACCCCCAAACAGTTGTAAACACATACTAGGTGCACCCTAACTCCTACAGCGCCGCCTGTGGTTAACTCCCAAACTGCAACTGTCATTTTCACAATAAAGAATGCAATTTAAATGCATTTTTTGCTGTGAAAATGACAATGGTCCCAAAAATGTGTCAAAATTGTCCGAAGTGTCCGCCATAATGTCGCAGTCACGAAAAAAATTGCTGATCGCCGCCATTAGTAGTAAAAAAATTAAAAAAAATAAAAATGCAATAAAACTATCCCCTATTTTGTAAACACTATAAATTTTGCGCAAACCAATCGATAAACGCTTATTGCGATTTTTTTTACTAAAAATAGGTAGAAGAATACGTATCGGCCTAAACTGAGGAAAAAAAATGTTTTTATATATGTTTTTGGGGGATATTTATTACAGCAAAAAGTAAAAAATATTGCTTTTTTTTCAAAATTGTTGCTCTATTTTTGTTTATAGCGCAAAAACTAAAAACCGCAGATGTGATCAAATACCACCAAAAGAAAGCTCTATTTGTGGGGAAAAAAGGACGCCAATTTTGTTTGGGAGCCACGTCGCACGACCGCGCAATTGTCTGTTAAAGCGACGCAGTCCCGAACTGTAAAAACCCCTTGGGTCTTTAGGCTGCATATTGGTCCGGGGCTTAAGTGGTTACTCTGAATTTTGTCACAGTAAACAGGGGGCTAAAAGCAAAAAAAAAAAAAAAAAAAAAAAAGGGTTTCTAAATCAACTTTGACAAATGACTACACAAGCCAGATGTAATCCACCGAATTCATTACCTCTTCTACATCCTTGTTAAAATGATAAAAAAAAAAAAACACTGCCTTACAAGCATTTGTCAGATTTAAGCAGCAAATTCAACTGGCAAAATATGACAATGTAACAGACACACACACTTAGGTCAGTAATAATTAGTCAGTTGGGTACCAAGATGAAAGAAAATCAGCAGTAGAATGTTTTATAGAATGAAAAAAGCAACAAAAAAAGTATGGACAGAAAAAGCAATGCTTTGCAAGACATAAGTGATAGAAGATTAACCAGACCATCAAATCTAAAATACAAGTTAGCTGCTATAAAGGAGACTTTAAACAAAATTTTGTAAATACATTGGAATGTGCTTGAGGTGGCCCACATGTACCAGAGTACGAGTATAGTATGTATATAAACTACACAAATACCGATTTTGGTTCTGTTTAGGAAATTGCAATCAGACTTTTCCTAGCATGCAATGGCCCCTGCAAATATATCAGCAGCACACCTTGTATTTTAGTATTAATTGGCCCCGGAGTTTAAAAGGTTACTGGTGGAAGAATGAAAAAAAGAAATAAAGGTAAAATACTTGGACTATTGGTAGGATAAGTGAATGTGAAAGCCAAGCAATGTGATTTTGTGGGATGGTTTATACTCTGGATTACAGAATATCAATAATATTAACCGAGGACCTGACCACAGCACCATAGTGGGGAAAAATAAATAAATACAGAACATAAAGCTTGATACCTCGTTAATGCTCTCCCAAACCCCTGTACTGGTAAGTGAGGGAGCCCAGGTTTGCATATTTCAACTGCCTGTAGCTCTGGATGCACAAATTCATTTTAACATGTAGCTTTCAATGAATGTATAGCCAAATAGTTTTTGTTTTGGATACAACGAAGAGCAGTTCAAACGTTGTATCCAAAACAAAAGCCATTTGGCTATACATTCATTGCTGTGTGTCCCCACTGCATAGATTCACCTTTTGCTCTTGAGAACTGTGTTACAGAAAGTGATGAAAAATGTAAAATTTTACAGTCGTCACTGAAAGTGAGCAAATCCTTCAAAGGGGGAACACATGTTTAAGTGACAACTGTCTGACCGACAGGGGGGGGGGGGGTTTACCCTCAAATTTGTATAGATTTCCTCTCACTTCCTGTTGAGTCTTGTCCCAATATGAAACCAATATAAGCTATACACAGAGTTTAGGGTAAATTCTGCTTAGGATTTTTTTTCTTATTGTTCTTGACAAGTTTACTGTAATGCTGCTATATATATATATATATATATATATATATATATATATAGTTGCGAATTCTATAGCTCTACTTTTCATTGAACCATATTTAGTACAATTTTTTTTTTTTTAAGTCTAACAATGAATAAGCTGACACCACTGCCCTCACATCAGAATCCTCTTTGGAGTGCAAAATAAAGTAGTTTGTACTTACTGTAAAATCTTTATCTTGAGTCCTTCGAAGGACACTGGGATGTACAAGTTCTTGGACATTTGGGTTATATGCTGCCGCTTACAGGAGGTTTAAAAAATAAATAAAGTACAAAAATCTTATTTTCTTTGTTGCCTATTGAATGACAGAGGAATGCAGAAATTCTTAGGCATCGGGAAAGTCCAAAAGCGGTCCAGCAGGAGTTGTCCGCAACAACCAGGTGAGCCAAGGCTTCAACCTAAACCAGTGGAAGTGGAGTTCCCTACAAGACAGGGGAACTGTTAATGACCCAGGGGAGGTCACAGTGTTTACTGGTATATGGCGATTCTGGTCCAAATCTGCGCATCAGAACAATCCTATAAGCCAAAGCAACGGCCGCCAAACATTTAACTACCTGAACAGGGAGCACATACTAACAAAAATTTGTCAAGGGAAACACTGGTAGGATTTCCAGTTTTAAAATAGATCCTTAAGGAAATAACTGGACAACAGGCCCCCCCCCCCCCCCCAAGGGAGGACCAGCTGGTCCAGGGATGATAAAAGATCCAAGCCTCACACTTCAAACTCAAGAGGGCAAAAAGTTTCAACTACCAAATTAGATAGTGGAAAGCTAACCACCCACTGGTGCAGAAACACCACAAGACAGAAGGGCAAATGGAACAGTCCACAAGGACAGTAGGCGGATGGCGTTACTAGAAGCTGACAGAGCAAAAGAAAGTTTTGCCTGCATACCCGAGACCTGGTAGTCCTCCTCTGGCCCCCTCCAACTCAGTGAAGAGTCAACAGCTGTGAAAGGGAGGAACTTTAAATAAAAATGCTAAGAATACAGGTGAAGGGAAGAAATATTTCAAGGCACTAGTTGGAGGGCCTCAAAACGACACCAAGCCTTTTAGTGAATAATTTCATCCTACCAAGCAGGAAAAAGCACACCCAGGTGCACAAACCTTTGATGCCAGAATGGAGAGAATTGCCCCAAATGAAAAATGGAGCCTCCAAAGAGAACCCGGATGTTGAGAACATCATCCTCAACAAAGTAACAAAAAGACCAAGGTACTCGCCCTATCACTGGGCAAACTCACAAAGCTTTCTTAGTGGTGAAGTGTTTACAGTGCCAAGCTGTTATAAACCAAAGAAAATCTGTGCTAGAACAATATACCTAATGACAAAAAACCTACCCAGACAGCAGCTGTACAAATATCTGATATACAAAAATCTGAACATGGCTATAAATACAAAAGTGCACAAAATATGAAAAAAAAGTGTGCAATATACTACACAAAAAGCATGCAAATTTTAAAGTGGTTGTAAACCTCAGTCACGGAATCAGATCAAAGCACATATCCGTAGTATCTCTCTCCAAAGCTTGAAAGTGCGGCTAGGGTGCTCTGTTATCAGCATGAGGAACTGACTTTTCCCAACACATGAGATAAAGGTCGGGGGGGGGGGAGAGCGCAGCACACAGCTTGTTTATTCAGAACACAGTTCTTCTGTTGTGTGGAGGGGAGTGTGCATGCCTTTCCTCCAATCAGCTCTCTCACACTCTTACTGCAGCCTCTCTGCTGCCTCCTTTGTGCTGACAAATGAAGAAAAGGTTTTTAACACTCATCTGCCCTCTTGAAGGGGTGTAGGGAAGAGAAGACTGCAAATAAAAAGTAAAACCTATGTAGGAGGATGCGTTTTATCTCAGTGTACGATCTGAGACTGTTCACTTCACTGGGTATATGTGAGGGTTTACATCAGGGGTGACCAACCTTTTGAAGAGCAAGGGCCACTTAAGCAACTTGGTAACCAGTCGCGGGCCACAATGAGCAGAGCGGGTGGATGACAGGTCATGGCTACTCTATAGGCCCTCTGATGCACCCAGATGGAAGGGGACAAATTCCCTTTTGTTTGGATTGGAGGTAGGCGGCGTAAACGGACATCTGTCGCTATAGAGGTGAATTGAGGGTCCCATTTGGTCAGGCTGATCGTGTGAAAAGGGCGCAAGACTGCTTTCACACTGATGTGCTGTGGTTTACCCACACTGCGGGTGAAGCGTAGTTCACCTGTGTCTATCCTACGGGTTAGCTGAACCTTGCCATAGACTTCGCTTGGGGCAAAAGCTGGCGCTGTGGAGGACGCATCAGCTTATGGGGCTCTGCTCCGCAGCTGCGTTCTTCCTCTACCACCAGCTTCATTCACAACACTGATGCAGCGGTATGGCGGGTCGGCAACCTGCGATCTGGGCTTGCCAACCCACCAGTCCAGAGCAGGAGGTCGCGGGCCACATCAGAGGGCTCCGCGGGCCACTGGTTGGCCACCCCAGGTTTACATCCACGTTAACATACAGTGGGGATCGAAAGTTTGGGCACCCCAGGTAAAATTTTGTATTAATGTGCATGACAAAGCCAAGGAAAGATAGAAAAATCTCCAAAAGGCATCAAATTACAGATTAGACATTCTTAGAATATGTCAAAAAAAGTTAGATTTTATTTCCATCATTTACACTTTCAAAATTACAGAAAACAAAAAAATGCCTTCTGCAAAAGTTTGGGCACCCTGCAGAATTTATAGCATGCACTGCCCCCTTTGCAAAGCTGAGACCTGCCAGTGTCATGGATTGTTCTCAATCATCGTCTGGGAAGACCAAGTGATGTCAATCTCAAAGGTTTTAAATGCCCAGACTCATCTGACCTTGCCCCAACAATCAGCACCATGGGTTCTTCTACGCATTTGTCTAGAAAACTGAAAATAGTTGACGCTCACAAAGCTGGAGAAGGCTATAAGAAGGTAGCAAAGCGTTTTCAGATGTCAATATCCTCTGTTCGGAATGTAATTAAGAAATGGCAATCATCAGGAACAGTGGAAGTTAAAGCAAGATCTGGAAGACCAAGAAAAATATCAGACAGAACAGCTCGCAGGATTGTGAGAAAAGCAATTCAAAACCCACGTTTGACTGTACGATCCCTCCAGAAAGATCTGGCAGACACTGGAGTTGTGGTACACTATTCCACTATAAAGAGATACTTGTACAAATATGGTCTTCATGGAAGAGTCATCAGAAGAAAACCTGTTCTACGTCCTCACCACAAAAATCAGCGTTTGAACTTTGCAAATGAACATATAGACAAGCCTGATGCATTTTGGAAACAAGTTCTGTGGACCGATGAGGTTAAAATAGAACTTTTTGGCCGGAATGAGCAAAGGTACGTTTGGAGAAGAAAGGGCACAGAATTTAATGAAAAGAACCTCTGTCCAACTGTTAAGCATGGGGTGGATCAATCATGCTTTGGGGTTGTATTGCAGCCAGTGGCACAGGGAACATTTCACGAGTAGAAGGAAAAATTGATTCAATAAAATGTCAGCAAATTTTGGATGGTAACTTGATGCCATCTGTGAAAAAGTTAAAGTTAAAGAGAGGAGGGCTTCTACAAATGGATAATGATCCTAAACACACCTCAAAATCCACAGGGGATTACATCAAGAGGCGTAAACTGAAGGTTTTGCCATGGCCTTCACAATCTCCTGACCTCAACATAATTGAAAATCTATGGATAGACCTTAAAAGAGCAGTGTAGGACAGACAGCCCAGAAACCTCTAAGAACTGGAAGACTTTTGTAAGGAAGAATTGGCAAAGATACCTCAAAGAATTGAGACTCTTGGCTGGCTACAAAAAGCGTTTACAACCTGCGATACTTGCCAAAGGGGGCAGTACAAGATATTAACTCTGCAGGGTGCCCAAACTTTTGCAGACACCATTTTTTTGTTTTCTGTAATTTTGAAAGTGTAAATGATGGAAATAAAATCTAACTTTTTTGACATATTATAAGTATGTCTAATCTGTAATTTGATGCCTTTTGGAGATTTTTCCATCTTTCCTTGGCTTCGTTATGCATATTAATAATAATTTTTACCTGGGGTGCCCAAACTTTCGATCCCCACTCTACATGCAATAAATTCCCCTATGTGCACAAATCCATAAATGCAAATACATTCAATAATTAAATTCTCTTTCTCTCTCCATATAAAAATTAGACTTTCAAATGTGCCAATCTAGTCCTCATTTATAATCAGCCCAGGTAATGTGTTCCTGTGTCCACATTTGATTTACTATCCTCACCCCAATGGTAATGCACTCACCTTTCAATGTGAAAACTTAAACCAATGGGGTGGTCAGACAAGGTTTTCTGTATGATAATCTTCCAATTTATCTAAATTTCCAAGAGGCAAAATTTTGTTTTTCCATACTCTCAACATACCACACTCAAAATTGTCATACAAGTGGGGAATGCAGAAATGTATTGCCACGTGACAAACTCATTTGGAGATTTTAAAAAATGTGGAGTATATTTAAATGCATATCGTTTAGTGGAGGGTTTATGTCTGGAACCAATAGAGCAACAGGGACCACCTGTACATTCCACCTCAAGTTCAGACTCCCACATACTCTGGTACAGGGGGGGGGGGGGCTTGGAGTGGAGAGACATGTGGCCAAAAGTTAAACAAGGACAGGTTTCCTAGTACCCCACTGGCTCTTAAATGGCAGGGGGAAGTTACCCTGACTGCTAGGGAAGATGCCACTGCTTTAGAGAGGATTTAAGCTAGTCAGTATCACTTGCCGGTGATCAATATTTACCAGCACTATACCATTTTTGAGGCTCCTATACCACCTGGAAACATGCAGGAACAGGGCTATTTGAGAAAATTCTGGATATCAGAGCCTAGAAAACCGACTTTCAACTTATTTTGCCTCTGGGTGAGCTATGTACATTACAAAAACAACTGTCACTGTCCCTACCTATGACTGATAGCCCTTTCCAGGGCTCCTTGCTGTGACTAACGCATGTCAAAAAACACACAGAATATCCAAGCTCAACTTGATTATGTACATTGCATGGATTTTAATAAATTTTTGCAGATTCCTACCTTTTGTTATCCTGAAGAAATATGTTTGTCTTTCCATGTGCAATGCAAATCTAATGGGAGTTTCATAATTATAAGTCAACTGCTGCACTTGCAGGTTTCTAGTGAGGAAAATTGCAGGGTCTGCATCCCTGTAATGCAATTTCAATTTGGGAGCATCTCATAAAAATAAAAACATTTTGTTGCAGGTGAATCCCCAAATCTGACTTGTATTTTCGTGTAGACATTTGGGAAAACCAGTACGCCAATCACACAAGCAGGAACAGACATTTTTTGGAGGGCGTTCTGTACACCATCTGTGTACAGAACACCTTCAGCCTGCCATATTGCATTTTACAGAAAATTACATCTGCAAATTGAAAAGAACGGGTCATTTTTAATTGCAATATTACAATACACATTTGTATACGCTATATAAGTGGAGTTTAAGGAAGGTTGCCTAGGTGTCCCAAATTTGGGATGCCAAAAGAAAACACTAGGGCATAAAGTCCAGTCCACAGTCAACAGGTGCCTTTGGAAGATACAGAGGGGGTTAGGACCGTGGTAAGGGAGGGAGCAGTGGACACTGTTCCCAGAAGACCAATACAAAAGGCCAGAGGGAATACCGAGTTTAAGCATTATCCGAGGATACAGAATTTCCCTCAGGAGGAGAGCAAATACCTTTGAAGGTAATGAAAAGGAAAAATATCAATGGTCTAACAGTATCTTGAGTGAAGGAAAAAAAAAAAATATATAATGAAAACTAGCAAAAATATAGCTAGACATTCTCAGCAGAGGTGGCTTGTTTGATTGCTTTTGGCACTGCTCAAAGTAGAGGTGAAAGTATATACCGGTGTCCCAGAACATGGGGTGCAGACTTGTCCCAATACCAGGGGGTTAGTAAATGTAAAGAGGAAAGGATTGCCGCTAGTCCCGACCAGCCCAGGTGAATGAACCATAAAGAGCGGCCTCAGCCTACATGCCTCCACCGAAACACACCCTGGTGCATTTTGCCCCACCTACCGGGGGTTCAATGATAGGAGGCGGGGTGAAATGAGACTGGGTTATATGGAGAAATGGGGGCAGGCCTTCAATTTCTCTATTTGCCAGTGTCCAAAGCACCTGTAGGCTGCAGCATATAACCCAAAATGTAAGAATTTCTACATTCCTGTGTCCCACAATGAAAAAAATAATGATTTTTTATTTTTTAAACTGGTGTAAAGACCTGCATCTGATGCTAGTTTTTCAATTATAAGATGTGTTTTGAAATAAGTAGAATACGTTTTAGTAGGACAGGTAGTAAAGTATGGTTCTTTACTGTAATTCAGCAACGATGAAAGATGGGTCAAGTGGAAAAGTGACTAGGTTAAATGGATTCAGAATAAGAAAGAAAGAAAAATTAGCTGGGAGTATAGAAGTTGTGGATTTTAGTGGAGGATACCTCGCACTTGCTGCTCCAGGGTCATAATGACCTGCACGGCCTGTTGTAGGATGATGAGCTTGGTCTGGGCTTTGTCTGCTTTTAAATGCATCTGCACCATGCGGCCCAACTCCTTGAAAGCCTCATTGATATCACGGACACGCACTCTCTCTCGCGCGTTGTTTGACATCCTCCTCTCACGATCTCGATTGTCCTTGTCCTCCACGGGGGATTCATCCTTAATGCTTCCTCCGCTGTTGGACCCCAGGAAAGTGAATGGTTAAAGGGGGGAGGGGTTAGCTCAGGGCCCCAATAAACCTTTCATTACCAGGGGTGCCAAATGACACACACACACACACACACACACACACACACACACACACACACACACACCCAGGCAGGCAGGCAGTTGATATTCTTTCTATATGCAGGCAAGAAAACTAAGGGTTTCCAATTCAATTATTAAAGTCGTCCCTGCCTATATAAAATAATGTATACATGTCTTTTGGGTCTCAAACATACACTTCTACTACAGTGGACTTTAGGGACTATAGTAAAGATTATATCATTATAAAATCAGTCAATTAAAAAGAGTTCAGAGATCTACTATATCAAAGAAAAGGGCAAGTTGTAGGGGAAAAACAAAAAGGGGCTTGTATTGTAAGAAATTAGGAAGGCAAGCCATTTTACAAAACAGTTGAAGTTTAGCACATAGACTTTAATTCTATTTGTCTACATTGATTCGTGCTTGCAATAAATATTAACCAATGTATTGCCAATCTGCAACTTGAACATTGTGCAAATATACAGTGTTAAAGTTTACTTTTGTAAGGACACACTAGTCCATGGATATTTCTGTGGCTCAATCTCTAAATATTTCTCCACCTAAAAATTTGTGAAGAACACTTTCTTGTGAAAGCCATGTCCCAGGTTACAATTTTTTTTTTTAAATAGATTTTTAATTGCAGAAGGACTTCCGTTTTGCCTGAATATAAATAGAACCCAATACCTCTGCCTTTGAACATACTTTTTTCTATATAAAATGTGAGAATTTTAGGCCTAATCTAGACATTTTAGAAAATAGCATTTCTGAACCATTTATATAGCTGCAAACTACCTACCATTCTGCAATGCATCATGTAAAAAAAATTAAAAAATTTAAAACCTAAATTTTACCAGTAGCTTTCCAATATGGCCAAGAAGCATTTGTATACATTCTTATTTTAAAAAGGCTCTGGGGAAACTATATTGTTGAGAGCCATCCAACTAATAGTTTGCTACTAAGTGCAAGCCAGAATAGATGCACAATACTGCAATAAAAAAATATTCAAGGACTGAAAAGTTTTGATTAAGGTTGCTGGAAATTGCAGAATGTAATAAAACATTCCCAAACACATTAGGCATTTGGAAAATGGTCACATCCCTTTCACAGGGTCAAAAACACAAAGGTAGGTATTCTGTAGTTAAATGAATTCAAACATGTACAGCTCCTTTGTGGAGTGGGTGATATTGGTGGGGGGGGGGGGGGGATTTTTAATTAAGGCCTTGTGTAATTAAAGTGCAAGCCTTCATTAATTTTCTTTCATTCCCCAAACTAAGACATTTCTAGACAGAGAGTAGGAGGGCACCAGTTGTTAAGAAACAAGGTGAGACAATAAAGGAGTCCATGTATAAAAAGTTTGCTGAATGAATGGGACACAGGTCCAGAAACAAATGTCCATATTTTGTTATCCATCTTGCACGATCAAAAGCTCCATCTAGTGGCCAAATTTGTATTTTTTTCTGAATGGGGTCTTTTAAAAACAAATGCCACATTTCGGCCACTAGATGGCAGTTACAATCAAACAACACTGAATACAGCTAATTTTCGTTGGAGCTGAGCTGATGTGTCACATTCGTTAAAGTGATACTTCAAAACACAGTTTAATGTACATTGTCCCTTCCATTTCTGTAGGTTGACAATGGAACTGTAATTTTAATAGAAAGAAAAAAAACACACAACATCCAAGTACCTTTTTCCTAATCGATATACAGATGTCACATGTTCCAGCCCTTTCCCAGCCTGTCTGGAGGGAAACATGCAGGAGGAGCTTCTAGCCCTCTGCTGCTGGTCACATGTTCATAAAAAAAGCCTTTGGAATACAGAGTAAAATTAAATATCAATATTAAATGGTCATAAAAATATAGATTTTTACATCAAATAAATTTGCAATAACCTGGTGTGAATTTCTGCCAGTCACATCTACAATCTATATGCAATATCTCACCTCCATTGTGTTTAGCTTGTGAGTGGACACAGAGGGAGGGAGTGGGCTGTCATTTACCACTGTGTATACACTCACATCTCTATAGTCACATGGGCTGCTCAGATGTGATGGGTAGGAAATGCTTAGCATATAAACTCACTAAAAACGGAGCATGTGCAGAGTTGTCACCGCAGCTGCAAAATCCCTAGCTGAATTGGGGACATGAACAGAACGTGGACATAGAAAGCAGCAGGATCAACCAGGTTTTTTTTTTTAGAATACAGTGAACGAATATCATAGTGACTGAGTATGAACAGCATGTATGAGAATTTAACGTCACTTTAAGCAAACTTTTTATACATAGACATCTAAATGTCCGATTGTATTGGGCAAGACAGTTATTCAACAGTACACAGAGTTCCTGCAAGCTGGAGAAGTTTAAGACTTTAGGTAAATAGCTGCTGGTTTAGAAGATGCAAATCTGACATTTCAGAGCAACACCACAACAATTTAAAACCGCAAAATGTTTCTAAAAAACTAAGCAGCCAGTATATAATGCTTGTATCTTTTTCCCCCCGATGGGAAAGTCCTGTGTAAAGGAACTTTACTCCGATATGGATACTGGTCAGTTTCTAGAGCGGTAGTGTCTTTTCTTTGGCAAAAAGGATAGAAGTCAAAATATAAAGCAAGCGGCAGGGAATATAGTGAATCACTGTAGGAGAAACTAAATGCTTCTGTCACTGTCCAAAGTAATTTTATATGAAGGATTTCAATCTAGTTTTAATTTAACGTACACTCACACACACACAAACACACACCATCCCAACAAAAAGTTTAGCATTACGATGAGGATTCTCAGTCTGAAAAATTCAAAAATATTTTTAACTAATATGATTAATCTAATATAAATCAGATTTTGTTCTCCATATTAGAATGAACCATGGAGTAACAAAAAGTAGCTTTGTGATTACAAGAGAAGAGGTTTGCCTTGTATGCCTATCCCTGTCAAGTATGAACATTTAGAAATTATCCTTAATAATTAAAATATATATTCTGAGCAAAAAAAGGCCAATTACGTCAAAGTACACCTAAAACTATACTGCATACACTTGAGTACAGAGAGCTGGTGCAGCATGTATCAGAAGCACTACCAGATCCACAGGTCCCTCAGCTGCCACTTTAAATGAGCAGCAAGTGCAAAGCCAATTGGGCAGTGTGTGGGAGGGGGAGAGGAGGCAAGGACTGGAGGAGGTAGGGTTTGGAGAACTGTCTGTGGAAAAGAAAAGATGGTAGCATGGGGAGTAAGAAGATGACACAGAAAAGGAAATATGAAGAAGCCTTGTAAAGACACATGTAAAAGAACCGATGCAAGAAGAGCAAAGCACAGAACTGAACCCACTACATTTTATATGGGCAGTTGGAACAGCAGAGGTGATATCCATAAACCTCACCAATGATATTTAGATATGGATGAAAGGGTTTGCACAGAAATGGATGCATTATTTTGAGAATGAGTAGATTTAGCATGCACAGCCAGTTACAAACACGTGTTAAAACATCTACTTTTTACACACTCACGCTACCTTAAAGAAGAGCCTTATCCAAAACTATTCATTTTGCTTCAAGTGGAACACATCAGAAGGCCAATGTGTAAAATTATACTTACCCATGTAACCCCTATATATGGGGCTCAGCTCTGTCTTTAGTGACTTTGCTCCCTTACTGCTCACACTGCTGACAGAGTTTATGGCGGGAAAGTACTCTGCTCGATCCTCACATCAGAGTTGTAAGAGGTCAGTATAAATAATTTTCATCCATCTAAGGGTCTGTATGGTCAGGTATAAATTTTTGGGTAAGATATTTCAGGTAGCCTAGCCATGATAAACTCTTCTCTGACAATAACATTTACTGAATCATCATATCAGAGCTGCAAAAGGTTAGTATAACCCATTTACATACACCTAAGGATTTGTACTGTATTGGGTATAAAAGTATTGGATTAGGGATTTTAGGTAGCCTTGATAAACTTCCCTCTTACAATAAAATTTGTAAACTTTAAATGACATCTCTCTCATACGCTAAAGGCAAACCTGCTGCCTCAAATAGCAAATAGGAGAAAGCCAATTTTTTTCCCTCAAGACCAGTGGTGTTTTAACCCACACATTAACTAAATGGGCCCCTTCTGGATAAAGAAAGGGAATGCAATACACTAGCAAGCAAGGATGGGAGAAGAGAGTATACATGCAATGCCCCAAAGCAGGAGACCAAGTTAGAAGGGGTACTCTGCATGTATATCTCATTTGTGGAGGGCAGAGGAGGAGGGAGGAATAGACAGACAGATCCATGCCCCACCACTTCACAGCAGGTCCCGCTCACCTCGCACTTGCTGCTCCAGGCTCAAGATGACAGAGACGGCCTGGTGCAGTATTAGGAGCTTGGTCTGTGGCTTCTCACTGTTAAGATGCAGCTGGCACATCCGCCCCAGCTCTTTAAATGCTTCGTTGATATCTCTGACTCGAAGTCGTTCCCTGGCATTGTTTGCCACTCGCCTCTCTTTCTCACGCTCAGCTTTTTGTTCTGGAGGAAGGTTATCATCATCCTCATCATCTTCATCTTGACTGTGGAGGGGAGGTGGAGTTCAGAGGATAAGTATATATATTAGGTACATGTATGGAACATTAGATGTTTGGGGTGGAGATGGGGCGCTAAAGGGAAAAAAATCTGTTGGCAAGCCAAATATACTATGCATTAGTGGTGGTCTGACCTACCCTATAGATTATCACTATCTACTGCTATTAAACTATGCAACTTTAAAAAAAAAAAAAAAAATTGTAAAACATTTTATTACCAAAACAACTTCTGTTGTAGCCAATGTTTGCTCTGTATTCAAATAGAAGTGCTGACAGAACGTTCAGCTGACATTTCTAGGCGCCTATGCCTCTCCTCCCCGACGATGGTCACTATATAACTAGTAGCTCTGAAGGGACACTAGCGATATTTCAGCATTGGTGGAGTGAGATGATGCCAAAATATTTATAGGCACTTCTAGATCAGCAAGAGAGCAAAGATTGGGTGCAACAGAGGTGGCATAGGCAAGTATTATATACATGACCTAAAATACTGTTTACAATTTTTCCTTTTTCAAACAAGTAGTCTCTTTAAGCCACCCCCTGCTAGGTAAAAAAATAAATAAATAATGCCCATTTATAGTAGCCATTAACCCTGGAGTGCATGCTTCCCTCCCACTTAATGAGACCTGTTCACGGAGCAGCGTGTCCGGCTTCTCTGTGTCTTAGAATCTTTATCGTCGTCTGACAAATCAGCCAGTGACCGGTTCTCTTCATCTTCTTTACTTTCCCTTTTAATGTCCGATACTACAGATGAGACAACCGCCCTAACCACAGCTGGGAGACCTGAGGTGGGGGGAAAAAAAAAAAATAAATAGATTACATTCATGTTTCTTTACCACCATACAGTAAAACTAATTAAAGATATTCAAAGCTTTAATATATGTCCACTCTCCTAGACCAAAACATCAGCTGTTAATCTATAATATTAGTCATAATATTTTCTTGAGACTGACCAAACAGCTTATGCGAGTATGCAATCCCTGATTAACTTTTCAATAAACACAGCTCACTTATTTGCATCATCAACCTGGTCACACACACACACACAAATTTACTTAGCCCCCCATTCACATTGGTGCAACTTGTCATGCGAGTTGACAGTTCCAAATCCCATAACAAGTCGCACCCTATCGTCGGCAATGGAACTGTTCAAACCGTGCTGCACCAATTTGAAAAAAGGATCCTGCACCATTTATTGCGATTTCTGTTGCGGCTTGCCTAGACATCTGTGCATTAAGTCACAAGTCGCACCTGAAACCGCACTGACCTTCGGCTTTGAACTAGTGCTACTTCAAGTACAATGATTTCAAAGTCGCATTCAGTGTGAACCAGGGCTAAGGAAGCCCCCCATCATACATCTGCAAGAATCCTACATGAAAGACTTGAAATATAGGCCCAAGTTTAAAAATGACATGGAAGAAAGCCATGATATTATTTAAAGTTGAATTAGTCAACATTTATAACCTACTGTCCTTTGTAATTTTAGTATCCAAACATAACTTTCCAGGTAGTAAATACACCCCTGAATTTTCAAGGCATCTATTAACCACTTGCTTACTGGGCACTTAAACCCCCTCCTGCCCAGACCAATTTTCAGCACTCACTCTTTGAATGACAATTGCGCGGTCATACAACACTGTACCCAAATGAAATTAATTTTTTGGTATTTTTTTTTTTTTAAAGAAAATAAAAATAAAAAAGTTTTATATTTTGTTATAAAATGTTGCAAAACGGGCAATTTTCTCCTTCATTGATGTATGCTGATGAGGCGGCACTGGTAGGCACTGAGAATGGGCACCGATAGGTGGCAGTGATGGGCACTGATCAGCACTGGTAGATGAGACCGATAGGCAGCACTGCTAGGTGGCACTTATTGGCACCACTAGTGAGCATTTGATAGGTGGCACCGATGAGGCGGATGTGCCTCTTCCACTGGGGACAAAGGTCCCTTACACAAAGAAACAGACGCGTCTCCCCACAGGGATGTAGCCCCAAGGAAGGGGCGGGCGTGCTGACTAACCCCCAGCTGAACAGCTCGATTGATGGGGCAAGCTTACTGAGGAACAGGAAGTGAGAAAAAAAAATTTAGAAGGGAATTCGAAAGAAAAAAGGTAAGTGAACCAAAAATGCACTAGCTTAAAAGGAACCCATTTAGAAAATAAAAAACAAACCTTTGCAACCCCTTTAATAGCATTTTAAAATAGGAGACTTTTACACTTTGTTTTGCCATGTGTTCTATTATCTTTCCCATCTCTCATTTTCCCTCCTAAGCTTTCTTCCTGTCTCTTCCCTGTACTCCAACTATCCACAAAAACAACCTCCTGGCCCTTTGGTGTTGTGTGTAACTAGCAACAGCTCTCCTTCTGAAGGCTCTTCAAAGGACCACCCTTATGAATAAGCATTGTGTGAAACAGGTCAAGGCTTTTGTTTTTGATATTCATTAACTTGTGAATCAGATTTACACAATAAATCTAAGCAGAGGGCTACATGGACCTAGTATTTGTTAGTTTTTTTTGAACAAAACAACGTTTATTGAGCATAGAAAAAAAATATACAAACAAACGAGTATCTAGTGCAACAAGCACTACAATTACAGATAAAACCCATTGATGTACATACAGGCATGGCAAAAAGTAACATTACATGTGCATACATATTATAGCATAGAAGGGGGCAGAGCGGTGCAGGGACAGCAGGGCGGGGGGTCCACTAGGGCCGCCAAGGAGGAGAACGACTAGTCAGGCAAATCACAGGTAGAGGCATCCCACAGCCATCTATCTATCCCAAACCTTGTGGTACTTGTCCGGGCATCCCCTATGGACATAGAGTAGCTTTTTGAAGGTTAGAGTGTTAACAGCTCTGAACCACTGCTGCAGTGAGGAATATCTGCATATCTGAAGCCTAGCGAGGAATAATGTTTCCTGTAAAAATATATTCAAGTACTTTTCGGCTTCAGGGAGTGAAAGAAGCCCGAGGGCACAGGGCGCCAAAAGATAGGCGTAGAACTGGGAGATCAGCTTCTTGGGGTCCCTGCCCAGGACAATGTCCACTGGGTGCAGAATCGCGAGAACAAGAAAGGCATCCCCAAACTGTGTTGAGTGCGTGTCGGAGCTGGAGGTAGCGGAAGAACATATGGTTGGGCAGGGCGAGGGTGTCTTTTAGGGACTGAAAAGCCTGACCGCTCCATGGGCTAAAACTTATGTCAAATATATGACATCCTTATTGACCCATATGCCATGATCGGGGACCGTGGCCAGCTCAGGCAGTTGCCCCAGAGGGGCGTGTGCAACTGCGGGGATTTTGCAGTGGTGAAACAGCATGCATCTCCTTTCGCCCATCTGGGGTGAACCGCGGGGTCCACAGAACAGAAGCTAGAAGGGGTGTGACGGGCCGGGGGTCTGGGAACACACCAGGGCCAAAGAGTGTTCTCTTTCTGAGTAGTTAAAATAGTAGAAGTGGGAAAGCTGGGACGCTATGTAGTAAAGGGAAAGGTCAGGGACCGAGGTGCCACCCAGGCTGGATGGGCATTTCAGAACTCGCCACGACAGTTTGTGTCGGGAGGAGCCCCAAACAAACGAGTTAAGAATAGACTCCATGGCTTTGAATATATGAAGGGGGATATAGAGCGGTGCCTGCCAGAAGGCGTAGAGCAGCTTTGGAAGGAGGATCATCTTGACTAGATTGATTCGGCCCATGACCCCAAGGGGGAGACAAGACCATATTTGCGTTTTGGTTTGAATAGGGGCTCAATGTTGGAGGGTGATGTAGTCTGGGGGGGGGGGGGGGGATCTGGAGACGTGAATACCTAGGTATTTGATGGCATTTGTCCTGACAAGAGGGAGTGCAGCTTGGTCAGCAGTGGGGGCGCCCAGGTCTAGGGGGAGGATATGGGATTTGGACCAGTTTATCTGCAACCCTGAGAATGCTCCAAAGGCTGTTATGATTTGTAGGGCTGTCTGGAGCGAGGGGCCAGCATCCGCAAGGTAGAGGAGCATATCATCCGCGTAGAGGCTGACCACCTCGGTGGTTTGACCACAACGCAATCCTCTGATTCCTGGATAGCCCCTAAGGGCAAGGGGTTCTACAGTTAGGGCATACAGTAGGGGCGATATGGGGCAGCCCTGTCGCGTGCCACGGGAAAGTGGGAAGGGGGGTGAGATCCTGCCGTTGACTTGGATATGCGCCGTGGGGGCCTGGTATAGGAGTTGAAGCCACTTTATAAAGTTTGGACCGAAGCCAAATCTGCAGAGGCACTCCCACAGATCGCTCCATTCCACGGAGTCGAACGCCTTAGTGGTGTCAAGGCTAACCACCACCCTGGACCCCATGCTGAGTGTCGGGCCTGGAGGTTCATGTGTAACCGCCTGAGGTTAAAGGCTGTGTTTTTGTCGGGCATGAATCCGGTCTGTTTGGGGTGCACTAAACTGAGAATTACTTTGTTAAGGCGCAAAGCCAGGATCTTAGCTAGAATCTTCACGTCTAGTTGGAGAAGGGAGATGGGCCGGTAGGATTCGGGAAATGGTGGGTCCTTGCCTGGCTTGGGTATCAAAACAATAAGGGCTTCGCCCATGGATGCCGGGAGCGTGTTTGTGTCGAAGATGTACGTATACAGCCCACAGAGTCGGGGGACAAGGGTCTCGCTGAACTGTTTATAGAATTAGAGGGGGAGCCCGGCGCCTTGGATGTAGGGAGGCGCGACAGGGCCTCCGCTATGCAGTCCGTGGTGATGGGTGCTTCAAGTAGGGTTTTCTTGGCCCGGGGAGAGCGTGGGGAAAGTGACATCCCGCAGGAAAACAGAAAGCTTGTCCTGGGAATGGTGAGCGGTGGAGGAGTAGAGCCCCGAATAGAAGGACCTGAACTCCTCGGCTACCAGGTCAGGGTCCGTGAGCATAGTCCCGGAAGCCGCCTGGAGAGCCACCACCACCGGGGGCTGGTGGTCTAGGTGGGCCATATAGGCGAGGAGCTTGCCTGCTCGTTCGCCGTGTTCATAGGTGCGCTGTTTGCTAAAGAAAATGCCCTGCGGCGCCTTCTCGAAGTGCAACGATGCGTGAGCCTGGTCTGCAGTCGCAGCTGAGATGCGTTAGCAGCTGTCGGGTCAGTCTGGAACGTCTGGTCAAGGGTGTTTAAACACTCTTCTGCCTGGCGGATCAGTAACTTGGAGGAGACATTAGGTCTATTGATACGTGTGGAGAGGATCATGCGGGCGTGGATTTTGAAGGCCTCCCACACAGGCCCCACCGGGGCAGAACCGTCGTTCGTGCGGAAATATTGTTCCCATTCGGACTGGAGTCAAAGCCTACATCTAGGAGGTGTGGGAGGGGGCGATAAGGATAAGATCTATTCGGGACATTGCTGCACGTGAGGGGGTTTAGCAGGAGAAGCCCGATTGCGTCGGGTGTTTGTATCGCCATTTGTCAGTGAGGGCAAATTTTACTAGGAATTTTACTCGGTCTGTCTAGGTTCGGGGCAATAACCATATTAAAGTCACCTGCCCAAACGGCAGGTACCGAGGGGTGCAGGGCCATAAAGGCCACCCCCCGCTGCAACATAGCGAATTGGAACGGGGGGGGGGGATGTAGAAGGCCAGGAGAAGAATCTCCAAGCCCCCGACAGTAGCATGCAGAAACAGAAAACATCCCTGGGGGTCTGACTGTATTGTGTGAAGTTGGAACTGCATCGACCTGGCGATGAGGATCGCGACCCCACAGGAGTTGGAGGGATGTGGGGCCTGGTATACCCACCCAGGGTTTTTTAAGGCACAGCTGTTTCTGGCCCGCAAGGTGGGTCTCAAGAATTGAAATATCCGCCCGCTGGGACTTAAGGTGGGAGAGGACTGCCGATCGTCCAGACCCCGGACATTCCAAGTCACTATTTTTAAAGGAGGCCATGGTGGGGAGAAAGAAAAAAGCGAGCGCCGCCGCGCCCCCAAGAGGCAGCACACAGCACTTGGTACATATTCATATACAACCTGGTGGGACAAGCGCACATATCAACCACCGGGGACCAGCCAAAAGGCACCAGGAAGGCGTCGCACCCCCACAGAGAGCCCAGAGAAGGCTCACACCCGAAGGAGGCGAGGCCCGCCTGGCTGGGTGGGTCTCGCACCATAATATCAGTAGCATCGCAACATGAGCAACACATTCCATGCAGTACATCAGCAGGGGTTTGAAAAATAATAAAGAAAGGAGAATGCACAATAAAAACAACAGAAAACAAACAGTCTGCAAAACACTGGACCAGCATAGCAGATGAAACACACCGCCTACTACTGCAAGCAGAGGGGCAGAGGCTAGCCAGGGAAACTTTGGTATATTGATGGCAGTCAGGGGTGGCATGTATGCCCGATGCCCGGGATGGCCACCAAGGTCAGGGGGACGACAAAACTGGAGAGCACATAGTTGTGCAGGGGGGATATCCAGTCTTGGGGGCTATGGGTGTGGGTGAGCCGCCCGAGACTTACAAAAGTACACATAATGTCAGGGGCAAAGGGGGAGGAGCGGGCCTCAGCCAAGGGCAGTGAGGAGGAGAGGGGGGTGCAATACAGATACTGCCAACTCACGGTTCCAGGAGAAATGGGAAGGAGACGGTAGACAGAGTGGCAGTCATCTGGCTCCGGGCAGGCGGCAAACAGATATCAGGAACATAGGCGTGCGCTGGACCGGCTTCACCGCGGCACTCCAGCCAGGAGAGGACAGCCTGGGGATCCTCAAAGAACTGCGCCTTCCCGTCACTTACCACCCGGAGCTGCGGAGGGAAGAGCATCGCGTATGGCAGGTGATGCACACGGAGCTGCCGCTTAGCCTCTGAAGCGTGCTCTCCTCTTCTGAACCTCGGCCGAGAAGTCCGGAAACACCGCCACGGTGGTGTTGCCAATGGGGATGTTGCCTTTCTCGCGGGTAAGTCGAAGGATGGCATCTCGATTGCAGTAGTTTAGAAACTTGGCTATGAAAGTTCTCAGCTGGGCTCCAGCAGGCGGGGGTTTTGCAGTGAGGCGGTGGGTTCGCTCCACCACGAAAGTTGAGGAGAGGGCCTCCCTGCCAAATGTCTTGACCAGCTTATTTTCGAGGTACGTGGGGGGGGTCCGCTCCCTCGGATCTTTCAAGGAGTCCCACGAAGCACAGGTTGCACCGTCGAAGGTGGTTCTCCATGTCGTCCTGCTTGTAGAGGACAGTGTTAAGCTGATGTTGTAGCTGTTCGGTAGTGACTTGGAGTGGATGCAGGCCCTCCTCCACGTGGCCCACACGGCGCTCAGCCTTGGACACCTGCTCCCGCAGCTTGTGCATATCCTGACGGATGTGGGATATGTCGACCTTCACCTCCTCAATCCTGGAGGTGAGGGTAGTTTGGCAAACGGCTATGGCCTCCAGCACCCTGGCCGTGTCGTTTTTTTTTTTTTTTTTTAAACGGATTGCAAGTGTCAGGACCCTGGAAGGCACCGCCTGCCTGAGGTACAACTTAAGACACCCGGCGACAGCGTACACCTTGTGTGTTGCTACTGACATCCTTGATTATAAGCTGTACTTAAGGGGTTGTAAAGGTAAAAAATGTTTTCCCTAAATAGCTTCCTTTACCTTAGTGCAGTCCTCCTTCACTTACCTCATCCTTCGATTTTGCTTTTAAATGTCCGTATTTCTTCTGAGAAATCTTCACTTCCTGTTCTTCTGTCTAACTCCACACAGTAATGCGAGGCTTTCTCCCTGGTGTGGAAAAAGCCTCTTAAAGGGAACGAGGCTTTCGCCACACCAGGGAGAAAGTGTTGCATTACTGTGTGTAGTTACAGATAGAAGAACAGGAAGTGAGGATTTCTTAGAAGAAATACGGACATTTAAAAGCAAAATCGAAGGATGAGGTAAGTGAAGGAGGACTGCGCTAAGGTAAAGGAAGCTATTTAGGGGGGGGGGGGGGGGGGGATGTACCTTTACAACCAACCCTTTTAAGCATTTTTTATCATTATAAAAAAATTAAATGTTATTTACACAAAATAAAACACAAGTCAGCCTATTGACAGATAGCAGTAGATCAATGTTAAGATAATTAAAGCAGGGGTCCACAAACTTTTTATATAAAAGGCCAGGTCCCAGTCCATCAGACTGTTCGGTGACCAGGAGTAGCAAGATTTGCTACTACTAAAAAAAAGTCCCTATGCTATGGGCAGTCAGGGGTAATAAATACCCCTATGTCAATCAGTGGGAGGTAAAAAAATAAAAAATCCCCTCATCATTGGTGTTGCAGCCACGGAGCAGGGGAATCACTCTACATTTACCCAACCCATTTATATTTACTTATCCTATGCAGGACACAGTAGTGTCAGAGGCAGGTGGAAGGAACCACACAGTGCAGCAAGAGGCCAGTCATCTGACAAACCCAGAACGGTGAGAAAAATATATATATATATATATATATATATATATATATATATATATATATATATATATATATATATATATATATATATATATATAAATTAATAAACTATAAGTTAAAGTGTAAGTAAACCCAACTATCGTTTTTAGCCAAAGAAGCTGCCATCTTTGCCTCTGTTTATTCTGCAACTGCCATGATGCTGCACATGTGATCAGTTATGAAACCAGCCATTTGATGATTTGACAGTTTGGTTGAGAGCACAAGCAAATTTGACAGCTAGCATTTCCGGCACTTTAAGTGTGTGTGTGTGTGTATATGTGTATATGTGTATATATGTATATATATATATATATATATATATATATATATATATATATATATATATATATATATATATATATATATATATATATATATATATATATATATATACTAATATATATATATATACACACACAAGGAGTTCATCCATGTGAAGATGCTCATTTTAACCTCCTTTCCCTCGATATAGCCGAAATACATGCCTAAATTGCCAGGAGGGCGTCCATGTACATCTCCCCCCTAAAACACCCCCCCCATGCTCACGCGCCGTGCTCCGATCAGCGACCCCATGCCACGCAATCAGCTGTCAGGGCTGGTAATCAGCTATTTTTTCTCCTCACGCTCACAGCAGAAGAAGAAAAAGAAAAAAAAAACAAGGATGGATCACCGGCTACTGTCAGAGGGACATCGGTCCCTCACACAGAGCCACCGTCGCCTCATCTGTGTCCACCAGTGCCGCCTCAGCACACATCAATGAAGGAGAAAAGTTACCCGTCTGCTAAATGTTATACCAAGCTATGAAAAAAAAAAAAAAATACATTTGGTGTCTTTTGTTCATCTGCACCTTATCTCTCCTGGTAAAAGGCTCATTCCACCTTGTGTCCTCTTCCTCTAGGACAGAGGATGGGAGCAAAAGGGGAGCCACCTAAGGGACAGATGCACAGCCTGCAAGTACAAGTTATCCACTACCTGGATACAAGCTCTAGCACTGCAATGTTTTTTAAAGGGGAGTCCAGGTTAAGGGATTCCTAAAGAGCATTGGGAAAATAAAATGACAAACTCTTTCCGCCGGAGAAGCAGCCATCCTCAGGAGTGCCGAGGCTCAAGAGAAACCCTCACTTACTCACGTTTATTTAAACACCATATCCTCCGTTACTGGCTGACATCCTGTACCTCCTACAAAAACACAGGGTGAATGCGCTTTGTGTTCCTGTCCACCATTAATGTGGTCATTTAGAGGCAGAGGCCCCAACAGTTAGGCCCTTTTCACACTGGGCGGCTCAGTAATGATCCGCCTTCGTATGCTCCGTTTGCTCAGCGGGGATCGCTCCGTTGATCCCCGCTGAGCTGGCGGATGACAGGGCGGTCCCCTATGGGGAGATCAGATAAACACGGACCGCCGTATGTCCGTGTTCATCCGATCCGGGTTTCTTCCGTCTGCAAAAATCGGATCTTTGCGGAGGCAGATGAGATCGGGTGTCCGTATGTCCACTTTTTCATCCATCCGTTTGCGGATGAAAAAGGGACATACATTGGTCCCTATGAGATTGCGGGTGTCAGCGGATGAAAGGGGCCTAAAGTGTACAGCTCTCCTGAGCGTAACCTCCATGCGTATGTGGCTGTATGAATTGGGAGGCTTTTACCTGACCTTTACCTGTCTTAGGCCCTGTTCACACCTGGTTGTGGCTTACAACGCATCCAATTCGCATAACATTTTACCGATTTTAGTGAGGCTGGTTCACATGTGTGATGCATTCGCACTGCGCATTGCCCAAAAAACGTGTGCGTTTTCTGGACATTGCAGTGCGAATTGTCTGCACATCTTCTATGGGAGCGCATCTGATTCGCAGATGTGTTCCGTTGTGAACAGGAATTCTCTCCCTGCACCTCCCTCCCCCAGGTCAGCAAATCCGCAGCCACAATGCAGACGAACCGATGAACAGCTCTGTTTTATCTTTGCAGTGAAGAGCGAGCTGGAATTTGCACCGCACAGGTGTGAACTCAGCCTTAGTGCATTAATGTTCATAGACAGCAGGTGTGTAAATGTCTTAGAGAAGAAAATCTCTGGTCGCAGAGACCTTACCAGGGTATTTTGTCTTTTGCATACATACAGCGAAGGCTCATGTTTTTTTTTGCTGCCGAGCCTTCATTCAGCAGAGGATCAAATCCCTTACGTTCCGCATGCAATGTTTGCTACTGATTAATGAGGTGAAGCAGCCATAGTCAGAGTACCTAACCTGTAGGCTGTCAGTGACTACCTCCCAGATGGGGGGAGGGGTACATGTCTGCCGAGGCAGGTAAACTAGGTTGGTAAGCCAGGACAGTATGCAGCCTGCTATGCTGCAGACCCCCCCCCCCCAAATGGACAGCTATAAGGGAGTTTTGAGAGTATTGCCTCATGCCAGGGAGCACATTCAGAGAAGCAGTTGGTGGACCTCAAACTCCCAGGAGTATTACAGCAGACTTCATCTGATTTGAAAAGCTACACCATGTACTCTGGTTCCACCATGACACCTGCTTTAATTTTGGTAGATGGCCACAAAGTGGTTACCCTTAGGAGGATATCCTCTTTGGGTTCTGGTTGCTGTGGGTGTTTGCAGCAGCACTAAGGGGCAGGAATATGGCCTGTAGATGTGGGTTTACATCTTGCTATATCTCGGATTCCTATACCCAACTAGGTATGTTTTAGGTTCAGTACTTTGTATATGTTAAAAACATTATTGCATCTTTCTTTTACAGCCTTCCTTTCAGAACAGCTGTAGCAAGTCAAAGTAAATGTTCTGTTACTACTACAGGCTCAATCTTCTGGAGTAGTGATCTGCATAACTTACCACCAGCATCATAAAGTGCCTTATGAACTCCGACTTTCAACTTTAGGCAGAGCTTCTATCATTCATAAAGTTGCCAGGTTCATTTTTACCCAGTTCCTTTCCAGACACTGATAGCTGCCATTCCAGCATTCAGAGGGGAGAAAGGTCATCAGTATGGGCATATGCATTTTGGCTATGGATGGATACATCTATATATCTAGCATTAGGGCAGAAATCTTGCTGGATGACCAATAGGGCCGATTATCTAAATGTCCATGGGTAGGTATCTCATTGAATGAACATTGTGTAGGATAAGATCTATAGATGGGAGATCAACCTCTAGCTTTGTTTATTCTGTAGCCCAAACTCTTGTTTTTTAGGTTATACTATGAATAAAATTAATAGAACCAATCTAATTTGAGACCAATTTCTACAGAAAGGATACTTAATAGGTTATTTTTGTTAGACTAATTCATAAATTAGCTTTATGCTTACCGCTGTAGGCACTGTCTGTTTGTCTTGTAAGATCTGACAGAGATCCTTGTAGGATTGAGTTGTGAAGCATACTGGATGCATTTGATATCCCATCTTCTGATTGACTTGTAGCCTAAAACAACAAGGCTGGTTAAAGCAGACCTTCAGTCATATTTTCATCTTTCCAGCTATTAAATCTTCAACCCTTTCATTTTGGATGGTAAAAACAAAATTTCTGCCAGTAAATACCTTATACAGCCCACTTCCTGATTCTTGTCTGGTCATTAGCCTAGGCTTATGACACGCACAGCTCTCTTTCTTAATCTATGGGGAGTTTGCCAGGAGGGTGGGTGAGTCATAAGAGGGCCAATGAGAGCTGCAGGTGTGCCTCTGTAAATCCAGCAAGTGAACAGGCAGCAGCTTCAGATGCCCACAGTTAAAAATGGATGCAGCCAGACTCAGTGAACAGAGATTTCTGCAGCATATTTGGCAAGTACAGAATCACAGTATATATGAAGTAATATGCGAAGTGGTTGGATTGAAGCTTCATAATGGCAAAGATTTTATTTTTACAAATTATGTGAGCAGACTACAGTTCCTCCAAGAATTACAAAAAAGTTAAGAGTTCAATTACATTTCTTCTGGTAATACAATTGAAAATTGAGGGTCTATGCTGCACACTGGCAACAAGAAAAAAAAAAGTGTGCTTTGCTTGTAGAAACAGCTCAAGGTTATCCTATGTGTCCATGCACATTAGGATGTTTAGAGGCACATTTTAAAGTCAGCATTTAGAGGCAGGAAAAAAAAAAAAAGCCTTCTGGATTGTGTTTTGAAAAGACATTTTCTGGCAGAAAAACGCGCTCTTAAAAACGCTTGTAAAAATGCTCTCAATGAGAGCGTTTTTTCTGCCAAAAGAACAGTATTTTTTTATCTCCTTTAAGCCCAGTGTGCATGGACCTTTAGAAGACCAGAGAGTGTAGTCAACACCTGATAAACCACTGAGATATTATCAGATTGGCATGCAGCGTCAGAAGGGTCTGGTTAAAATGTTACGTAACACACACACATATATATATATATATATATATATATATATATATATAATGAATTAAAGAGTCGGTGGCTCCAAAAAAGGCATTCCTGCTCTGGTACAGTAGATACTAAAGAGTAGAACCACCTTACTGTTCCAGGGCTCTGAAAACCAGATCTTGAATTCCAAGGCCTGCACATTTGCCACAGGGTTTACAAAAGCATTTCACACACCCGCTAGGGTATATACATCTTTTTTTATATATCTTTCCCCAATTGGCTGTCTGTACCGGGAATGAGGAATGTGTGTGTATATATAATGCCAATAAATCCTAACCATGGCGTGCCGATTTGCCATTGAGAGTACTGCACTGGAAAAGTTTGCGCCAAGCACCGCTGCTGCTCCTCCTAAAAGCGCGTGGATATCGTCATGGCCCCCAGAAAGAGAACCCGTCTGTCCCACAGCGTGACTCCTCAAAACATGGATGGCTTCATCTAGGCGATCCTCCATCTTGTTCTGCTTTAAAAGCCAAAGAAAAAATACAGTTATTTCATTTGTCAATATCGTCTAACATTTTTAAACCTTAGGGTAAGGGGCAACTCCACTTTCATAAGGAAAAAAAAAATGCAAAACAAAATATAGCATATACAATAGCTACACAAGTCATATTGTAATTGAATGTTATTAAAAAAATTACCTTTAGTTTCCAAGCTACAGCCACTGTAATTTTCTATAAAATGCAATGCAGCTACCTGGAGACGTTCTGTACACAGATGGTGTACAGAACGCCCCCCCCCCCAGAAAGGTAATTTTCAGCTCACCGATTTTCCCAAAAGTCTGCCCTTCAATACAAGTCAGATTTTGGGCATCCCCTGCGACAAATATGTAATTTTTGATGATACCCTTAAAGGGAAATCACGTCTAAAGAATGCAGACCCTGCAATTTTCTTCTGAGCCCTGCAAGTGCAGCACCTGATTGACAATTATAAAATCATGCCCATTAGATTCACTTTTCACAAGAACAAACCGCTATTACTTCAGGAATCTGCAATAAAAGTTTGTTAAAAATCACTACCATGTACATTGCTCACCCAGAGGGGAATGATTTTTTTTTTCTCTCAACAAAAGTGGAGTTGCACTTTAAACACCGAATTATTTTTTATGATACATACCAATGTGTGTAATGTACCCTCGTAACTGGGAGACAGGGCGCCTGGCACATTTGCTCTGGGCCACTGCCCCGTTCCTAAGCAAAAAATAAATCCAGACATTAATACGGGGAATGCAAACTGATGACTGAATTTTACATTTTCCCACAGCTTACATAGTTACATATAGTTACATAATTAGTCAGGTTGAAAAAAGACACAAGTCCATCCAGTTCAACCACAAAAAAATAAACAAAATAAAAAACGCAGTACAATCCCATACACCCAACTCCATACCCACAGTTGATCCAGAGGAAGGCAAAAAAAACCCAGCAGAACATGATCCAATTTGCTACAGCAGGGGAAAAAATTCCTTCTTGATCCCCCGAGAGGCAAATCGGATTTACCCTGGATCAACTTTACCTACAAATCTTAGTATTCTGTACATTTAGGAAATAATCCAGGCCTTTCTTAAAGCAATCTACTGAGCTGGCCAGAACCACGTCTGGAGGGAGTCTGTTCCACATGTTCACAGCTTTTACTGTGAAAAAACCTTTCCGTATTTGGAGATGTGTTTGTTTAAACATCTGGTACCCCAGTAACAAAAGCATTAGGGCCCGTTTCAAATACTAAAATGCTTAGGGCAGATTCACACCAGGTGAGTTTGGTGGCTATTCAAGCGCAATCCCACCACAAGACAAAATGCCTTGACTTCTACCTGGAGGGTTCTTATCAGCATCCCAAGACACAGCAGCTGGTGCGAATGTACCCTTAACTGTGAAACCATAAAGAATTATAGTGATTTCAAATAGGTGTGTAATGAAAAAATAGTTCTGATACTAAATACAAACACATGGAAAAAACATCAAAATCTCAGACCTGTTATTCCCTGAGGTGACCCCACAGGTGTTGAAGGGCTAGACGAAAAGTTTGTGCTGGAATGATCTGGAGAATAAATCTACAAAGAAAACAATTAAAAAGGTTTAAGTGTTATGTCCACGAGAAACATGGCAGAAAAGCTTTTGCATGTATTCCTATACATTTGCTATTAGAGGTATAGGGACCCTGTAAACATTTTACCACAGAAAGCGCTGCTCTTCTGAAATAACATTGTGGATTATGATCCTTTGTGGTCATTTAAGATTGAGCTAGCCAATTGCTTTTTTTACTTTATATTGGTTTTCCCCAACATTAATAATTGCAGTCTCATCTCTATAAACATCTTTTACATTAACTGGATACAAATTTAGCTGTACATACAATAAAAAGGTAAAGGGTCTTACAGAAGCTAAAGCTTTTCCAAGTGCGTCTCCTGAGCTGCCAGTGGTATTCCCTCTGCTTCCTACAGGGAAAAAAAAAGAAAAGAAATGTCTTTATGCCCCCAATCAGCTTAGTACAATCACGTGGGGTACCAACCAGACTTCATTATAAATGGAACAAAAAGTTAATTTCTTCCAGTTACTTTCTTTTTGATGCAAAACCCTTGCCCTCTTCTGGGAGTGGGTTTCAAAATGATGGCAAGACAGTATTTACTTGCCATCATTTTGCAACCCACTCCCATAAGAGAGCAATGTGCATTTCAAAGCTTTACTTACAGTTCTCCAAGGTAGTACAAATAAATAAAAAAAACACACACACACACACACACACACACACACACACACACACAGTGCAAAAGCAGCTACTAGAGCTTTAAAAATTGTGCTGGTTTATACATAATGGGATTACCAACATGCTACTGCATACCTATCATTGTCTCCCCAGTACTAATGGGGGGTGTATGCGTAGAAACGCCATACTGTGCACCAGAAGGGAAACTTGATACGGCAGGGTTCACCTCACTGGAATGCACTGGAAACCCCTAGAAGAGAAGAATGATAATGCCAACGCATATAAAAAACACAAACATTTAATGTTATACATCTAAAATCATCAATTATTACGTTTTAGCAAAATACTGTATCATATAAACATGTTCTTCCATCATTGGAACCCCTTTAAATATTGGGACTGTTCACACATTATGTTATATCCCAATTAAATATCACATATGTAGCCCATATTTGGGAGCAAATACCAACATAATTACTCATAAATACGTCTGGCTTTACAAACAAGTGCCGTTTGGTCAGTGCTTACTATTCGTTCATGTGCATGCAGACCACTGAAACCTGAGGGCTGGGAAAGAGAAGCCTGAGCGCTGCTGAGAATGGAGCCATAACTGCCTTGTCCAATACCTCCAGAGGAGGTCCAGATATCAGAGGAATTAAGTCCATCTAAGAATAAGGATAAAGAAAAAATGTTATATACATTTTATTGATGTAAACATTTACGTGTTACACCTGACAAAAATCCTATATTAAAACACACACACGTTAATATTTTTCAAACAAAACTGCAAGTACCTGTATAGTTAGGGGTGACTATTAAAATGAGCAAAGTAGTAACCGTTTCTGGTGGGCCTTTGCATTACAAATAAGACATTGTAGGAGTGGCTTATTTCAATACATGGTATCAGCAACCATCACATTTATAGTCACTTACATGAGGTTTTGGGTAGGGGCATGTGAATGAGGACTTTGTATAACGGTAGGGGCATCTGATCTAAAACCTCTCCAACCTCTCCAACCATTCTAACACAACATTTTAGTAAGCCATTTGATCAATTATACTACTTGGGTAAATCACCATGTAGCAAAATGGCACATAGTCACCTGTGCTACTGGGTAACAGTGGCACACTTATTTGGGAAAGGAAACATTTGCAACTACAACAATTTACAAGATGATCAAACTGCCGACTTATGGCTATAAGCCACCTCAGATTCCCTTTGGACCAAAATGGCTAGTTCAGTGTAAACATGTTTTCTAGAAACAAGAAAAAAAGACTATACATTTTAGTTAAAGTGATATTAAAGTCTTGTTTTTGCATTTTTAAAATAAAAAAAGTTGTTGTACATACTGCTTTGTGCAATGGCTTTGCACAGAGAAGCCCAGATCCTCTCCCCAGGTCCTGCGTAGTGTCACCACAGCAGGCAGCTGGCTATGGGGGCATTCTGAGCCGCTGCACTGTGCGTCCATTCAGACACACAGCTGTTCCACCCCCTCTCCCCCTCATTGGCTCACTGACTTGGATTGACAGCAGCGGTTGCCAAGGGCTCCTGCTGCGGTCTCAGCCAATGAGGAAGGAGAGTGCCCAGACAGTTGAGACTCTCGTGCAAATTGCTGGATCGAGATGGGGCTCAGGTAAGTATTAGGGGGGCGGCTGCACACAGTTTTTATCTTAATGCAAAGAATGCATTAACGTGGATGTAAACCCGAATTTGTTTTTTTTTTTGGTTTTTATGTCACAATGTAGAGTATAAGATTTCCTATCATCTGTGCCCAGTCTGGCAACACAGAGTTAATCCAGCTCTGAGCAATCCTCTTATTGTTCAGTGAAATAAAACGGTCTTAGAGAAAAAAAAATGTAGTCTGTTCCGCCCCCTTGCTGTGAGTGACAGGTTATTTACATATATCATGCACTAGCCTGGAGACAGGCATTATTTAATTCCCACCCCCACTTCTTTTCTGAAGTCATGTGGTTACTTTTCTGGATTTTGACTGGATGTTAGTGATCATAGCAGAATTTAGTGTAAGGAATACACAGGAAAAAAATGCATGTTGACAAGGGGAGTGTAGAGGAGGGCGGGGAGTCTGACATCACTACTCCACCCACAGAGCTCCAGAAAACAAACCCACCCACACAGAATCTGCAGCTTTTCAGTTCTTATGACAGAAAGAGGGGAGAGACATTTGATGGGTAAGGATACATGCAGGAGGCATGTATATCCTTATAGATCACCACTATGGCAGTAGTTTAAAAAGGATGAGAGTGGGTTTACATCCACTTTAAGGTTGGAAAAAAAAAAAGAAAAAAAAAAGAAAAACTGCCCTGACAAACTGTTGAAATAAAATCTTAGGCACACACAGCAAGCATTATTTTGCATTAAGAGAAACAGAAAAAAAAACCATTACTGTGCACCACCAATAGGAAAAAAAGCATAAAATTACACATGTAATGAGCAAATAGACCCATCATGACATACATATAGAATTATAATTCATATATAAAAAAGAACTTCAATTAGAAAAAGAAAAAAAAAAAATATCTTGATGAATGAGATTTTACTTTTCCCCCCCTTTTCTAGAAGTGATACAAGACTTTAGTATTTTATCATTTAAAAATAACATGCCATACTTCCCTGCTCTGTGCAGTGGATTTGCAAGGAGCAGCCCAGATCCTCTTTATGCGTCCCTCATTGGCACTCCTGGCCTCTCCCTCCCCCACTATTGAATGTACCATTTAATCCGGACAGCCTTTCCTACACCCATATGCTCCACCGGACTCAGACTGGAGTTTTTCAATTGCGCCATTTGGTACACAGTTATCCGTGTATTTTGGTCTCTCAGATTTACAGTCTAAACTTCAGATCCCGAAATCCCTCTTCTACTCCTATCTACAAGTCAAACATTTATTCTCTGTTAGATTCCCTGGCCTCTCTCTAGATAAAGCTTTAAACTCCTATGCACTCACCATTACGAACCCCACTTAATATTGACTATACACAAAATCCTCCAAGAGGCTCCCACTTTGACAGAATCGAGTCACTCTTACATGAGCTTGTATCCTCCAACAAACCATCTCCTTGTCAGACTGGGGTAAAATTTGGGAATCTTCCTCGAAGGTCTCTCACTGCATGGAGCAGAAGGAGATGGCCTACAAAATCATAATGTTCTGGTACAGGACTCCTGATATTTCACATGCCAGGAATCCACAGGCATCCCAAAAGTGCTGGAGATGCGTCAAGGAGATAGGCTCCCATTACTATATTTTTGGGGAATGTCCCCTCATCAAACCCATCTGGACTTATGTTCAAACCCTTTTACAAGACCTTCTACACATGGATATACCCTTAAACCCTCTACACTGCCTGTTGGGACTTCCTCTCCCGGGTATTTCTAAATCAGCACACAAACTGATGGATTTTATACTCTTAGCAGCTACAAAAGCAATTCCAGGTTGTTAGCAGCTGAGAACTGGTAGGGGGAGAGGATGAAAGCCATCTTATATAGCTGAAACTTGTAGGATGGAACATCTGACAGTCTATTGAAGATTCCCCATTATGGTTCAATCAAAATTGGGAAGTCTGGGATGACTCCAACTACTGTCCAGAAATGTCCCTCCCTGAATGATAGATAGTTTATGTTCAATTACTGTTATAATGCATAGCTCTTCGATCCCATAATCTACCGATACACAGTGTCCCCTCCCCTATCCTTATACTTCTGGTTTCCGGTTTATTTTTTTATTAATTTAATTTTTTTATTTTCCCTTTTGACGAACTCAAGTTTGTCAAGATGCCAGTTAATATATTAAACTGTTCTCCAATATGCTGAACTCTGACTTTCCAGACTTTATAGATGTCTCTATGCGATTTGGAGGTTTGCGTGTATTTTTTTTCTACTTTTGTTCCTCTAATTCAGTGTTTCTCAATTCCAGTCCTCAGGCCCCCCCAACAGGTCAGGTTTTCAGGATTTCCATTATTTTGCACAGGTGATTTGATCAGTTTCACTGCCTTAGTAATCACCACAGCCTTTTCATCTGAGGGAAATCCTGAAAACCTGACCTGTTGGGGGGGCCTGAGGACTGGAATTGAGAAACACTGCTCTAATTATATATCTCATTGACAACGCTTGCATAGCCTTGTATTCAAACAAACACACACACACACACACACACACACACACACACACACACACACTACAAAAATGATCCAAACAATACCAGAAAATGGCAGCTATAGTAGTTTAGTTGCACTTTAGGTGGCATATACTCACCAGCCACGTAGAATCCTCCGCCAGGGTAAAGAGAATTAGGTGGTTTAGAGGTATAACTTCCACGGTCTCCACTATATTCTTCACCTGAGTTGGAAGGGTAAACCTGTAGAATGACACGAGTTACAAAGTTAAAATATTAAAGAAGAAAAGTTATATATCGGTATTCTTTTGACACTTCTGTTCAAAGATTTGGTTAAGTGCCTCATACAGCTATATTGCTTTGTAAAATAAAGTTGTATACGTTCAGTGAGCATGTCCCATCACGCTCTCACTGATCACTCCCCTTCCTACTCTCCTTTGAAGAACACCACTTCCCATTTCCTGGGATCATGGGTGATTGGATTACATTTGCCGTTTTGGATAGTGGCCACTGTCGGACATAACCGTATCACAGAACTAGTTCTGCAAATGGGACATTAACATATCTTCAGCGTGGCACACATTGCAGCGATGTGGGTGGGACTACACCTGTCATACCATACTTTCACATTCCTCTGCAGATCAACAAAATAAAATCTAGTATGAAGGTCTACCTAAACCAGTGTTTAACCTTTTTTTGGTCAAGTCACCCTTTACAATTATGCACAATCTCAAGGCACCCCATTCTAAAATGTCAAATAGTTTTCCATAACACAACATATGTAGGACACCTAATGTTAGGAGGCGATTTATTCACCCAAAGCAAAATAACTTTTGCACACTGGTACTGCCTAGTTTTTCAAGGTTTCTCGTCTCCCTCACTCAGCTAATGTGACCCCCCCCCCCCCCCGTGCTGATGGAGAGGGGCAGGGGACGGGCAGACAAGAATGCTGTGCAGGCGACCGACATCTTTCTCATCAACTGATGACATCATTGGTTGTTAGGACGCTGGTGGTTGGAAGGCCATAATGGTGCACAATAAAGACCTGTGGCTTTGTGCAACTAAAAGGCAGGCTTCATCCAAATGCTGGCTTGTATTCAATTTTGGGGCAATTTTTAAGCATTTTTGCCAGGGCATCCCTGAACAAAACGGCACCCTGGTTGAAAAACACTAACCCAAACAATCCTTTTAAATAACCTCCATTGTGGTAGATTGTCAGGCTATACAATCAGGACCTTTTATTGCCAATATATAAAAAAATTACTGTGTATGGCCATCTTAAAGTGGGAGGTTCAATATCAAATCTTGCAGTGTGCCGTCAAGCTGTTTTCAGAGACTGGGAACGGAGACAAAGCATTTAGAAAGCTCAAAAGTAGTAAAGCGCAAAGATCATCAGCAGTGTAATCAAACTCTTTCATACTGGGATGATCAGGCCGATTCTGCCGAATCTCTCAATTTATTTATGGGGGAAGGGAAGCAAACTACCACTGTGCCATCTGCTCCATCATGGCACTGTGCCAACACTCAGGGCAGGTGGATACAGAGAAGAGGCATCTAAAATCAAAAGACAACAGGGACAGCCCAAGTAAAAAATAAGCAAACACATTATTCCGACACATCATGTTAGCATTTTATCATGGATTGGTGTGCACCCTTTGTATCAAACGGTGAAGATTTTGCTCTCCCAGTCTGCACATTCTTTACACAAGACCACTGCAATACGGCTTCTGTTTTGCTGCATGATACTCCAAATCACGAACAAGAAACAGAAATGGCAGCATAATAGATAACTGAAATTCTGACATAAGTCAGATAGCAATGTAAGCAAGGTCCAGTCAGAATGTTTTGCTTGGGCACCATCCTACTGCACTCAAAGTCTGGGCATAAAAGCTTTTACAATAATGGATCTAAAGCCACCTTATGAGCACCAAATGTTTTTGAAAACCCAGATATTACCTTGCAAGAGTAGCCATGACATTATCACTTTGTGCACAAGCTGCCAGAAATAAAAGACTTCCCAAAAAGGGAACACACATTTCAATATATAAAAACTTTTTTTTTTTTTTTACAAACAGCTTGGCAGGAATGTAGGATTTAGTCACAACTATACTACAAGATCAGAAATTAGGTTTGTCGCTTTGGATAGCGTGTACAAGAACCCGAGAGATGAAGAGTTTAATGAAAGACTCCTATAAAGAGGCCAAATGGATAAACGATCCATGAGCTACCACCCACCCGGGCTTAATGATTTGTTAAGCTTTAAACCATTTCCATAGAAGCCGTTTAGAACCAGATTCCAAGATGACTGTCAAATACAGGAGTTAGCAACAGACATTTGCGTTTTTTGTTTGGACAAGTATATTTTTGGTTACACGAACGTACGTAGAAATTGAGGAAAAATATAACTGGAAAAATTTACTTTATAGGCACCACTGATAAAAAAAAGTAATACATTTTATTAAACACACCATATAAATATAAAATCAGATTTTAAAGACTAATTGAGAAAACACACACAGTAGTGTACTGGTGACAACCCCAACTATTGTCACGTCGGCTAGTACAAAGTATGAATTACAGGAGGTTCGACATGTTTCATAGGGAACCACTTCTTCAGGAGATTATATACAATTTCTCTGACATGGTTATGAAGGATCAAACCAAGTCGGCTTAGCTCCCCCACAGTATTCAAAATATTGTTAAATGGATAGTCTGTAAAGGTGTGAACGGAACCTCAAGCTAGTATTTGAGAAGCACTTCAGGGCCGCAAAGATGTCTAAAAGACTAAAAAAGACTAAATGTCCATTAAGAGCATACACTTTTGTGTTTGTGTATAAAACACTCTAAGGTGTGTGGCAATTTATGTGGTGTGTTTAATAAAAATGTATTACTTAATTAAACACACCACATAAATATAAAAACAAATTTAAAAAAGACATTACCTCTCTCCAAGTGTGCTCCTGCAGTCTGGCTTGAGGGGAGTTGCCATACACCTTAGAGTGTTTATACACAACCGCAAAAGCGTATGCCATTAACGGACGTTTAGTCTGTGGACACTCCTATATAACACTGAAGAGTGATCCACTATATATGGTGGACTTATCTGTGAGGAGGTTCTGTTCACACCTTTACGGACTATCCATTTGATCCTACATAGCCATGTCGGAGAAATTGTATACAAGCTCCTGAAGAAGTGGTTCCCTGCAAAACATGTCGAACTTACCGTAATTCATACTTTGTACTAGCCGTCGTGGCAATAGTTGGGGTTGTCACCAGTATACTACTGTGTGTGTTTGTGTGTGTGTGTGTGTGTGTGTTTTCTCAATTAGTCTTAAATTCAGATTTTATATTTATGTGGTGCGTTTAATAAAATGTATTACATTTTATCAGTGGTGCCTATAAAGTCCATTTTTCCAGTTAGATTTTTCCTCAATACTCATTATGCATGTATGTAGTTCTTTAAATCTGGTTGTCATGCTTGTTGTGTTATAGCTGTGCCTGTGTGGGTTGTTCCGCGATACGTGTGGGCATTCGGCTGCCACTGACAGGACAGTTTTACTGGTCTGTGTGTATATAGAGGGGTAGGTGGCTCCTGTTTTAGTGAGGATTCAAGGAAGAATACACATGCCTTTTCTATGCCAGAATTTAGCTTTAAATATTACATTGGATGATGTCACAAACATGCTAGGAGGTGCCTGCACTGAAATATTCTATGTAAACCAGCAGATGGCATATGCACAGCCAGAGGTGAAAAAAAAAAAAAAAAAAAAAAAAAAACACAAACATAAAAACCGAGCGAGAAGACAAAGCTGAAAGCTTTACACTATCTAAGCAAGAGCTGCTGCTTCCTTACATATTTAAATATAAAACAAAATAGGATCACTAATATGTACATAAAACACAAAGACAGCAGTGAATGATGACTTAAAGAAATAGGAACGTCCTCTATCCCATACAGTGATGCATGTATAAAGCACTGAGGAATTCCACTCCCCCTCCCAAGAGATCTCCAGAGCTTTTCCCAGACTAGAGGCTCAGATTTCACTGGAGCCAAATTAACCCTTCTGTAAAAAAAGGTAAAACCAGAGGGTTACTTGGACGTTTTTTCCACCTCTATGAGACCATCAAAATTCAACCAGCTTGCCACATGAATAATAAAACAGTTGCAGCTTACTCTTCTCAATTTACCGTAGGCCCAAATTTTTTTTAGAATCTTAAATATATATAAATCGCATAGGTAACAATGGTTCACAGGACACCAATATCTTCAAACACCGGGTTAATTCTGGACTGCAAATCTGCAAAAACCACTCCAAAAAACAGAATTGTATACTCCTAATATATATATTTTAGGCACATGTGCCTCCGCGTTTTTCACTATAAAAACCAAAACATCCCTAGATTACAGGCGGGAGCTGAAGGAGTTAATCGCTACTCAGGAAGCAGTAAATCAGACAAAATCTCCTCCGCCCTTTCTCAGCCCCCTGTAAGTGTTAGAAAAGGCTGGGGGCTTGCTCCCCCCTCCAGGAGAATGAAGTAATTTCCTCTTCACTGTCTGGCTGGAAAGTGGGGTGAGGGGGTGTTAAAGCACCAGGGGAGTGGTGAGTAGCAGCAAGCCTGACACATTAGTTTGTTTTACTGTGCTCTTCAACATACATAGCACCTACATTTTAGGACAAGATCCTTAAACTTACACAACAGTTCGATATAAACTGTATTTCTAGATAAAAGATTGTTTTTTATTTAAATGTTTTTATAGCAAACACAAGTTTTTAAAATATAGATATAGAAGATTTAAGCTCAACTCCATGCAATCGGCTTAATACACAGGACTGGATGGACACTTACTTTGGCAATATTTCAGCCGAGATGGGACAAAAACCCAACTAGATTGCCAAGCTTACTTTTCCCAACTGCAGTTGTTTAGGTGTACACTCGCCCCCATCACTGAGCTGACTGATGAAGTTATCCCTGCTCTGTCCTCCATCTGATTGACTCCTAGTACTGCTGTGCAGTGGATTACAGGTCTCGTTAAAACATCATAATCAGATACCAACCCCCCAATTGACTAATACATTTTCAAAAGTTTGCACACAACAGAATTAATGAGGTCTTTGAAAACACATTATTGATAAAGTTCAGTTTTTAAATTAAATTGCATCTTGTGC
This sequence comes from Rana temporaria, assembly GCF_905171775.1. NCBI lineage: Eukaryota > Metazoa > Chordata > Amphibia > Anura > Ranidae > Rana > Rana temporaria. The sequence goes on from NC_053489.1 coordinate 391,911,856, forward strand.
AATGCTATCCTTAACCTGGACACAAGTGTAAAAAAATATTTATTTTCTGGGAGTTTAGCTTTGTTACCTCCAATTGTTGGTATGCTACATCCAGAGGGTTGCTGGGGATGCTAAAATCTTAAATGCATTAAACTGCATACCACTGCTGGCTTTGATTTTCCTGTTCATCTGCTAATAGTTTCTCTTCTCATATAGTGATGGGGGGGGGGGTATCGCTCTTCAACTCATCGATGCAGATATTGTCTGTTAATATCATCACAAAATAAAATAAAAGGCTCGCTTTCAAAGTCCCTTCAAAGAAATCCTTATATCCAGTGAAAAGAATACTAGTTACTTTTGGAGTTGAAGAGTGAGCAAACCCCCATCATTACTGTATGAACAGACCTTTTACACTGATCTGTTTTGATGCGTTTTTGGCATTTAAAAAGTGGAAGAAAACGCATGAATAATTTATCCCTTTAAAATCTTCTGGAACTCTACACACCAATGCACTGCGGATACAGTCTTTTTTTCCAAAGTCCTGCATGCTGCAATTTGGTGCATGTTTAAAGAGCGCACCAAAACGCACTTACCCATTGAAATAAATGGAAAAACGCATTAACACACCCATGGTGTTTTTGGTGCTTTTTGGGGTCACATGTCCAAGTTTCACAGGTGCAGGCTGGGCGTGAGGAATACAGAGAAGGCACAAAAACGCATGCGTTATTTCCGCATTTATTTCAGAGAAACTGTGTGAAAGGGCCCCAAATCTGGCCACACACTTTTTTGTTAAGACAGAAAAAAAGAAAGCCAACAGTGTTATGCAGCATAATACAAGCTTTTCAGCATCCCCAGCAACCCTCTAACGGCATACAACTGGAGGTAAGCAAGCTGGACCCAGCAAATGTCAAAAACAGCTTATTCCTGGAGCTTAGCTTTAAAAAGTTACTGCCAGAATACAATGCAAACACTGGTTTCTCCATTATCCAGGATCAAAACGCAAACACAGCCACAACAATATATTTAAGCAACAACTTGTAATGCATCTAACAATTAGAGCAAAAATGAACAAACAAATAAGGTCAACTGTGTTTAAGAGCCACATAGGAGTTTATTTGAACCTTCTCGAAAACCTTCTGTGCTGAAACTAAATCAAATGGATGGTCATAGATGAAGTACAAAGTAGTAAGTTGGCTCTATCAATACTCCCTAGAGAAAAAATAAAATAAATATGCAAAAAAGCTTCTCTGAAAAGAAAAAAGCACTACAGGGGAACTCCTGATTTTATATGGTAGATGTACACTCACAGGCCACTTTATTTAGGTATACTTTGCTAGAGTTGGACCCCCTTTTGCCTTCAGAACTGCCTTAATTCTTCATTCAACAAGGTGTTGGAAACATTCCTCAGATTTTGGGCCATAGTGACATGATGGCATCACGCAGTTGCTGCAGATTTGTCGGCTGCACATGCATGATGCAAATTTCCCATGCCAACACATCCCAAAGGTGCTCTACTGGATTGAGATCTGGTGACAGTGGAGGCCATTGGAGTACAGTGAACTCATTGTCATGTTCAAGAAACCAGTGGTGAGATGATCTGAGCCTTGTGACATGGTGCATTATCCTGCTGGAAGTAGCCATCAGAAGATGGGTACACTGTAGTGATAAAGGGATGGACATGGGCAGAAACAATACTCGGTTAGCATTTATATGGTGTCAAGTGATACTAAAGGGTCCAAAGTGTGCCAAGAAAATATCCCCAAACCATTACACCACAAACCTGAACCGTTGATACAAGGCAGGATGGATCCATGCTTTCATGTTTACACCAAATTCTGGCGCTACCATCTAGTGTCGCAGCTGAAATCGAGACTCATCAGACCAGGCAATGTTTATTCAATCTTCTAATCTTCTATTGTCCAATTTTGGTGAGCCTGTGTGAACTGTAGCCTCTAAGCTGACAGGAATAGCACCCGGTGTGGCCTTCCGCTTCAAGGTTCGAAGTGTTGTGCATTCAGGAGATTCATATTCTGCATACCTTGGTTGTAAGGAGCAGTTATTTGAGTTACTATTGCCTTCTATCATCTCAAACCAGTCTGCCATTCTCCTCTGACTCCACAACTGCCACTCGCTGGATATTTTCTCTTTTTTGGACCATTCTCTGTAAACCCTAGAGATGGTTGTGTGCGAAAATCCCAGTAGATCAGCAGTTTTTGAAATACTCCGATCAGCCTGTCTGGCACCAACAACCATGCGACATTCAAAGTCACTTAAATCCCCTTTCTTGCCCATTCTGATGCTTGGTTTGAACTTCAGCAAGTAGTCTTCACCATGTCTAGATGCATTGGGTTGCTGCCATGTGGTTGGCTGATTAGCAATTTGTGTTACCAGGCAATTGAACAGGTGTACCTAATAAAGTAGCCGGTGAACGTAAATGTTTTCTATTCCATGGCAGTTGAATTTGACCATTACAGAAGAGACTTCACTCGAGTGCAATGTAGGCAGACTTTAGAAACAAGAGAAAAATGCATGTAAAATGAAATGGTTATCCTCTGGATTCAATGTTTTCTAAATCACCAGCCCTAAAGTAGTATTCAGGTCTGGAACTCTGGGTCTGATTTAGACTATACTGAAACAGGAGGCAGCCAGGCTACTAGTATTTTCAATAGATTAGCCATTCCCGCATCCTGAGCTTCCAACAGGGTTTTCTTTTACTAATGAACTCACAAATAATGTAAAGGATATTGCAAAGACATACTTGGATAACACATTTAACGGAGAAAAGTCAACTGCTCTATAGACTTTTAGGCCCCGTCCATATCTAGCAGTCTGGGATCATGGGCGGAATCGCCCGCAAATACAAATCACACTGCAATGCTGGCAAAACGCAGCACAACTGTTCAGGTGCCATGCCTTTTCAATGTCACCCAAACAAGGTGCAGTTTTACCACACTGCAAGCTTTGATACGAATATTTATCGGTAAAATGGATTCAGGGAATAGAATGCCCTTGCTTATTCAAAATTAATGTGAAGACTTCTGGTTGTAGACTCCATTCCAAGTCTCAGATCTAAAAATTGGCTGATAAACTCTGGTAGAGTTTTAAAAACCATGGAGATGGAAAGCTATACAGGCAGTCCCCAAGTTACATACATCCAACTGATACTTCGAGGGAGACAACAGAAAGTGAGAAGAAATCTACTAGGAAGGGAAAGGAGAGTACCTGTTCCAACTTGAATAAAATTGAATAAAAAGCCCCCCTTATACATACTTGAGCCCCATCTCGATCCAGCAATGTGCATGAGAGCAGTGGCTATCATGTGGCCCGTGTCCTCATTGGCTCACAAAGAAGCAGGAGTCATTGGCTCCGGCTGCTGTCAATCCACAGGCAGTGAGCCAATGAGAAGAGTGGGGGCAGGGCCAAGCCGCACTCCATACGTAAATGGACAATGTCCAATCACAGGAGCTTGACTCAGGAGTGAGCCTGCAGGGGACCCAAACAGAAGAGGAATGGGGCTGCTCATGTTTTGAAAAAAAGGAAAAACAAAAATTACCTTTAGAACGAGTCATGAATATATTTTTTTGGGCTCAAAGATAAAAAAAAAAAAAAAAAACGACCAGACCAGCAAAGCCCACCATTAAAGGCAAAGGATAGCAGAAGCTGTTTCATATTGCACAACACAAAACAAAAAACCTGAGGAAACACAAACTTCCAATGCATGTTCATGAAAGAAAGTAAATTTAAGGGTCCTTTCACACGGGCGGACCCGTCCGTTTTTTAGGCAGACCTGAACGGGTGGTCCGTGCAGCTCTATGGAGCCACGGATTTCAGCGTTGACTCTACGGTCCATCGTCATCCGATCCCCCATAGGGGAGAGCGGCGATTTGACAGGTCGGTCCCTGCACAGTGTGCAAAGACAGACCTGTCATCTGCCTGCTCAGCGGGGATCGACGGGGTGATTGCCACTGAGCTAAGCGGAGCCTGTGTGAAACGGCCCTTTGAACTTGCTCAAAGCTGAAATGTTCAAACATGTTTATTTCAACTAAAGTCAATAGTAGATTCAAATTTATAAACAACATTTTCAAAAAAGCCTTAAGGATCAAAGCTGGACAAATCCGATGAGCCAATTAGCTGCTATACCCCAAGTGGGGTGAAAATTATCCTGCCGAGTGTCAGATTGATGTGAAAAGGGATGAGTATTTCTGCTGAGGGGCATTAAAAAAGTGTGGGAGTAAAAATGGGTGACATTCTAAGCCATTCCCTAGTTTAATCCAATTGTTCCCTGAAATATGCTGCTGCATTCAACAGTTTGCTTCTGTAATTCGATAAGATGCAGACTGCGACAGACTTTATGTGGTATTATGTGCTGTCACAGCTTGATATTTTTTTTCCATTGTGATACAATTTGATTTTATGATGTTGTGTGCTCTGGCTTGGTAATGATGTTGTTGCACTTGATCTAATTTGCTATGGAGGCATTGAATAGTGTGCAAACTGTTGGTGGCAGTGGCAGAGGAACAATGCAGCAGAAAGCACCAATAGAATTCTATTCTCGATGGATTTCTTCTTGGATTAATCAATATAGCAAATTTGTGTTCTTTACAAAGAAAATGCAGTAAAAAAGACAAAAAGGATACAAACCACCCTTTAAAAACAATATTTCATTATTTATATTTTCATATGCACACACTACTTACAGATGAAGGGAGTCCTGGGGGTATTTTGCGCACTTTTTTAGGCTGGGGATCTGCATGATGAAAACGATAACAAAAACACATGGTTAGTAACCCCTGCATTAAACCAACTAGTCACAACTGGGCTTATGTAGAAAAAAAAAAAAAAAATTCAGCTCCAAATTAGCAAAACTAAGGAGTCCTAACTTAAGTGAAATTAAACTCTCTTACAGTGAGGACACACCTTTGTTGGCAATCAGAGCGCAGAAATTTTTTGTAGTTTGCCACCAGGTTTGCACACATCTCGGGAGGGATTTTGTCCCACTCCTCTTTGCAGATTCTCTCCAATTCATTGAGGTTTTCAAGGCTGACATTTGATAACTCAAACCTTCAGCTCTCTCCACATATTTTCTATGGGATGAAGGTCTGGAGACTGGCTAGGCCACTCCAGGACCTTCTTGAGCCACTCCTTAGTTGTCTTGGCTGTGTGTTTTGGGTCATTGTCATGCTAGAATAACCATCCATGACCCATTTTTAATGCTCTGGTTGAAGGAAGGAGGCTCTCACCAAAGATTTGATGGTACATGGCTCCATCCATCGTCCCTTTGTTTCCACCTCAATGTTTGATGGGGGGGGGGGGGGGTGCATATGATCAGCACAGGGCCAACCAGCACTGTCCAGAAGAGGGTATGGGGGTCCATGCAGCCTCAAAAGACAGTCAGAGGAGAATGAAAACCCCCTTCTACAAGCTTTAACCAGTGCTCGGCTTGACACTGATAGAAGTCACAAGACTGCTATATACTGCTGATGAGAAAAGATATTTAGCAGTTTATATTAACTGAAATTATTGCATTGCCGTTAAGATTACTTCGGCTGCTTTCACACTGGGGCGGCGGGTCTGTTAGCGACCCAAAAGCCCAGCTTAAACAGCGGTAAAGCAACCCCTGCCAGCAGCCGAAGGGGTTAAAAGTGTCAGTGTTGTGGCGCTTCCAAAGCGCTGCCCATTAATTCCAATATTTTGAAGAAAAAAACAAACAAAAAAATAAAAACACAACTTCACACATTCTCTTACCTAGATTAGCATCTCCGGGACGCCGCCGTGTATTGTTTGTGTAAGGGTAAAATTGTGAGCTTCCTTTTCCAGTGGTGGGCGAGAGGGCACTGGAATTGTTTATCCCCATATCCCCTGGCATAAATCCAGGCTGGAAAATAATCATGAATATCTCAAATCGAGGAGAGACTTATAGAAATATATTTTATATATACATACACACACACACACACACACACACACACACACACACACGTGTTTGCCCGATCATAAGCCCAGGTCTTATATTAATTTTGGCAAAAGACATGGTAGGGCTTATTTTTGGGGCAAGTCTTACCATGTAACGTGCTGTCTTCTCTCCCTGCTTGATGGGAATTTACAGTGTGAACCGAGTTAAAATGCTTGTAAAATCTATAATCCACTCTATTACAGTAGTATATAATGTACAATGTGTGTTTCTTTAATACAATTGTGCCAAATACTTTCGGTATAGCACTGCTCTGCGCTTCTGTGACCCGCCGGAGCTCTCTTCGGCGCAATTAAATTACGGGAACACACACATTGTACATTATATACTACTATAATAGAGTATTATAGGATTTTACAAGCATTTTAAACTAGGGCTTATATTGCAGCCCTCCTGGAAAATACTGCTAGGTCTCATTTTCGGGGAAACACGGTATACATACACAGACAGACATATTATGATTTGCTGGAGGTTGAATAGTCAAAGGCAACACATCCCTATATATACATATGATCGGAAAAGAGAAATGGGACTTTAAAAAAAGGTGCCACAAAAAATTTGCAAATAGATATATAAAAATATCAAATTATTAATACAAAAAATGTATAAAACCAACAGGATGTCATCATACAATAACCATATATTGAGTAATCAGCAGTAACTTCTTGCTCTACATTTTTCGTCAAAAACAATGGCTTCCTCAGGAGACTTCAGGTAAGTACTGCTTATTGTATGACGACATCCTGTTGGTTTTATACATTTTTGTATTACTACGATTTGATATTTCTATACATCCAAAATTCAGTTTTTGGCAGCTTTCAAGTCCCATTTCTTTTTTCCTATCACATGTATATACAGACATACCCACACGTGCATACAATAACATTTATACGGTACCTGATTAATTGGAGGCATTCCAGGATCTCGTACAAATGCTGAATAAGACGGTCGCTCATTCTTCCCTAAAATAAATTACCCAGTGGACAGAAATTAAAATAAGGCACAAGTGTGTTACGTTTAAATAAAACAGATCTTATAAAAAAAATAATTGAATATGAATTGTATTATCTATATGTTAAATGTACTGTACGCTTAAATATTAGCAAATGTGTGCCTGCTCATGAATGCGTTTGTGAAGGCTAAAAAGGTTTGTGGCCTCTGGCGAGTCAATGCACTGGTATGCATTACTGCTCAGACAATATTTTAGCTGAACAGAAATATTGTGCGTAACATCTCACTAAATTTAATAAGGGAGATACAGATTGTAAGCTGATCTGTCCAGTCGAGGGGAGCATAGGAAGCAGAGCAAGAGCTGATCATTGACCATAAAAAAAGAAAGATGTAGAATGGTGGTTGACCATATACAGAGATATGGGTGGGGTAGTTGAAGGATAGAGGTGGCGGAAGAGCAACAGGGGTTCTGATAAAGTAGAGTGGAAACAGTTCATGGGCAGGAGGCGTGTGTGTGGAGAAGGGGCTTATGAGGCTTATGTCGAAGGGGCATAACCGAAAAAGTTCTGCCGATTGGCATCTGATCAGCATCGGCATCTGAGTGCAAATCTGTGTGTTCTGACAGCCGCCCCCGTCGGAATACATTAGCGGGGGAGATTGCTGTACTAACATTGCATAGCAAGTACACTGGCTCCTCCCAAGCTCTTCAGTTTTGTTACGTTCAGCCCGCTGGGTTGAAAAAAAAAAAAAAAATAATAATTTTTTGTGTGCGCTAGACTTTAACCACTTAAGACCCGGACCAAAATGCAGGTAAAGGACCAGGCCCCTTTTTGCGATTCGGCACTGCGTCGCTTTAACTGACAATTGTGGACGTGTGACGTGGCTCCCAAACAAAATTGGCGTCCTTTTTTTCCCACAAATGGCTTTCTTTTGGTGGTATTTGATCACCTCTGCGGTTTTTATTTTTTGCGCTATAAACAAAAATAGAGCGACAATTTTTAAAAAAAATAAATGCAATATTTTTTACTTTTTGCTATAATAAATATCCCCCAAAAACATAAAAAATACTTTTTTATTCAGTTTAGTCAGTTTACACACGGCTATCCTCATTCGTCAGCTCCGGGGACCGATCGTGGGACTCCAGCGGCGATCGGGTCCACGAGTCCCACGGTCCCGGAGCTTCGCGCGCCCGCGACCCACCGCTGGGCTTTATACAATCACGTACGGGATTGTGCCCAGCGGTGCCATTCTGCCGACGTAAATGTGTAGGAGGCGGTCCTTAAGTGGTTAAGATCTGTAAATCAATGGCAACTCGTTTGTACTAGTAAATCTGTGAAACATCCAGTTAATTCAGACCTGGAGCAGATTAACCACATCCAGAGCTTTTTTTCTCAGAAAATAGGTGCAGGAACTCAACCACGACCCTGTTCAAATTTCACAAACAGTAGAAGGGTCTTAAAGGGGCATTAAATACCAGGTTTGCCATACATACAGAGTGCAGAGTTCAGGGGGGTTACACACAGGGCAGAGCTGTCACTTGTAAACACAGAAACCAGACTTCTGTGTTTACAAGTGATTGTGGTGAGAAGGCACCAAAGGGTCGGAGCCAAAGGTGGTGGAACTGAGTTCCCCCAAGTTCCCCCTGAAAAAAAGCCCTGACCACAACTAATATTTACAGCATATCTGATGAACACTGCATATGGACAAGGTCTGCACCTTTGAATCTACATTCACTTGTGTCTCACCTACAAGTCCAGTTGTTAAGAAAGGAGTAGATGACAAACTGCCTTCATGTGAAGGATGATCCCTGGGTTCACCATAATGGGAGGAATCACCATATCCCTGAAAAAAGAAGTACAAGCAAAAGGTGAAAACAGAAAATAAAAATGACATTTTACATTTTTTGGGACTCCCATGATATGGACTTTACATACAACCATCAAATGTACTTGATGGGAGTCTCGTAAATCCCTGCACAGCAGTACTCATACTGAGAGAGGGAGGCTTAACACTAAGCCATTTATGGTTTTATAGTCTTGTACTGTGCTAGCAGTCTAGCACTTGTGAACATGCCTACAGGAAGGGAGAGCACGATGACTTCATAATTGTAAGCTGCTTCTACTTTGTCCAATCAGCAGGTTTGTGGTCTTAAACCGGGTATATTGCTTAAAATGCAGAGGGGTTTGCTGACAGGGGTGTTTACATTATAAGACTGGATAAGCAGAATTACAAATCCTTTGTCCGGTTTATAAACTTTCCTGGACTGCCATCACGTTTTTATTTATTTTTCCTTCAACTTACTCTTCCTTGATCATATGAGGAACCATTGTGATCACCAGCTCCCCAGGCACCAGATGCAGTTCTTTCCTCCATACCTTAAACAGAAAAAAATATATATATATAAAAATCAATGTATGGGTGCCTATATGTACATAGAATGGTGTAACCTTCAATCTTCAGCAGCACTCAGACATCAAGCTGTTCCAATGGTTATAAAAAAAAAATATTTAGATATTTAAAAATGATAAACATTCAATCCTGCTTTTCTGTAGGTCATATCTCTCCAAGTTCCATGCTTGTACAGCACACAGTAAATTTGAACACAGACACCATATTACCATTTTGTGCTGCTTGAATAAGCAACAAAATAGAGCCAAAATGATACCTTCTAATTATTGGTTCTATTGTGCTCGCACTACTGCCTCCTTTTTCTGCCACTCTAGAGATCTGGTTGCTTAACTGTTATATAATTTACATAATTATGCATATTAATTTCTGCAGGTCATGAATATTCATCAAATTCCCTTGATGAATTGTGTTTTATGATAGGAGGGAAGGAAAGGGAGAGAAAGAAGGTAGAGGGAAAGTGATAGACAGAAAACCAAATACTTTTTCAGATAGACACATAAAAATACATTGGAATATGCTGAGAGAAACACTAAAATGCAAAAGGGGTGGCAGGTACTACATACAAACGGTAGAGAGTCAGGCTAGCCATAGATGGGCAGGTGACCAGAATCCTTTTGGAGAATGACAGGCGGTGAGACATATGCTTGTCTGTGACTGCACTGCCAAATCACCAAGACACTCCGCAATGTGGGTGCGCTGCGCACGCGTTAACATTTATTTTTTACAGAACAGGATATTATCATTGCATAGATTTCTCATCAAGGAATAGATTATGGATTCCAACAGCTATCACTTCAAGAGAGGGGTGGTTGCAAGAAGCCCATTTAGACCCCTATATCAAGTGATATGAAGTCAGCTTGGCCTGGTACAGAAAAAAAAAAAAAAACTGCTCTTAATGCTAGTGACACTTTTCATCAATGTAGTACTGCTCAGAGCCCTTCCAGATATGCACATGGCATGAGCCTATGATATTATCCCATCCCTAGGTTGCAAGCCATCTATGTTTTTAGAGACCGCACATAAAAATACAGAAAAGGATATCCATAGTGTTTGTAAGCTGGTCTGTATAAAAGCATACTGAAAGAAACCATACTACGCATGTGCACACAGCCAGGGCAATCTTTCCCCGCTGTGTTCTCCAAGCGCTGCAGAGGAATTACATCCTGTAGCTTGTCGTCAGCTCTCTCTCCCCTTCACTAGCCAACACTTTCAGAGAATGCAGCAGGTGGGTAGGGGACCTTTGACTTGGTGGGTCACATGGCTGCACAGAGGTCAGGGTACAGGATGTGACAGCTCACAATATACTTGCCAGAGAAGTTCTAAAGCCCAAAAAGAGGAAACCCACCGGACAAGAATCAGTACAGAAATAGAATAGATGTGTTAATGGACATTTTTTATTCAGTCCAATAAGCTGCCGATGTAAACCTTGGTTATGGCAGCTTTGGCTTTACCAGCCTGGTATGAAAACATTGCTCGAGAAGAATGAATCATTTTGCCAGGTTTTTATTGCTGCCTTGAGCTGGTTAGTGACATTTCACCTCATTTACTGCTCCTGCCACAGCCTATACACTACACACAATAAGGGGAGTAGTTGTCATTGGGACTAACAGATAACCACAGGGATTTTTGGAAAAAAAGGATTCCATTGCAGTCTGTGTCCCCATTAGGGAGATTTACCATCATTACTTTGTGTCCAGACAGGAAGAAAGAAAATCTCCCCATGGGGACCCCAGATCATGACAGAAGATCTATCCCTTTCCAACTCAGTCTGTAACTTGGGGGTGAAATCACCAAAGCATGCTGTGTAATACAGCAACTAATTAAGCCGTTAAAGATAAACCTTCTGCACAGTGTTTATAAACATTCATCAGAAGCAGGATTCATAAATACAAAAAGTAACATTCATTCTAAAGCCTCATACATAACGATCGGATTTTCCGACAGGAATTGTGTGATGACAGGCTATTGGCAGAAAATGCAATCGTTTATACGCAGGACAATTGTTGGATTTTCCGGACAAATGTTGGATGGCAGGCTTGAAAATTTTCTGCAGACAACAGTCTGTTGTCGGATTTTCTGAGCGTGTGTACACAAGTCCGTCGGACAAACACGCATACTCGAAAGCAATGCTCACCAAAACACAACAACATTAGCAGAAGGTGCCCAAAGGGTGGTGCTAAAGAGCTGAAAAACTATGTAGTACGTAACTACGTTCGTGTTTGTTGGTCCACAATTGTGTGCCGTTTATAAACAAAACTAGTTCCTGGCCAATGCCCTTCAGACAAAAGTCCAAGGCTTTGTCTGTGGAAAATCCGATCGGGTGTACGAGGCTTTAATTCCCCCTAATCACCTCAAAACTTATTCCCCTTACCTCTTGAAGTGGTAGTAAACTCTCCTATAGTACTTTTCCACATCCAAACCATAACGTATTACCTTACATTTCCCAAACCTTTGTTGCTGTTCCCTGCAGTGACATTTTCGCATTGCGCCTTTCTGCCTGCATGCTCAGTGTGCCGTCAAATCCTTCACAAAAGGTGTCGTATGCATTAAGGGCCCACAGGCGCCGCCCCCTCTCCATGAAATAGATCACTTCATGAATTACATGAATGTATCCAATGCCCCTGCTAACACCCCCTATTCAGGAGTCTGGTCCCTTTTCGGACGCTGGGCACCTGATTTCCAGCGGCAGATTATTTTATTTTTGAAGCACCGGATTAGAACCATAGGCTCAAATAGGCTTCAAAAAAGGTGAACTGCAAGCGCAGAGCATTGTGCTCGCAGTTCACCCAGGTGGGTTAGCAAAGTAAATTAATAATTTGCTTTGCCAACACTGAACTGCCTCTCAGCCAATCAGGAGTCATGGATCCAATACCCACTACCTGATTGGACACCTAACTGAATGGAAGAACGGGAGGGCAGAGCCATGGAGGACACAGGAGCTTGCTGCAGTCACCTGCTGCGTGTCCCACAGCTCGCTGCCACCAGGATGGGGCAAGTGTGTGCCGGTCAGACAGCGAATGGGGCGGGGCCGGGGGGTTCAGAGGCTGCATATGATGGGGGCACAGTGAGGCTGCAATTGATTCATTTTTTTCAGGATTGTTCAGAATTTCCATTCGTTTAAAAAAAAATAAAAAAATTGGAGCACCAATTAGAAATAACACAAAAGCTCTGGCCCCGGCTGGTGTAAACATTGGACCTTGTCAGAAGCAATATTACAGCCATATATCTGCAGAAGGGATGGAAAAGCACACTGCACTGGAACGAGATACCAAAAGCTGACATGGCGCAGGCTGCAGCCAGGGGACAGAAAATGAACGCAAAGAAAATTTACATGAAAAAAATTACATGAACAGGAGAATGGACATTGCAGTGTGCTTTGTAAGGTTTACATAGGTTGATGCAATGATGAATGTGGATTCTGAGGGCCGGGTTAACTTCCACAAAGTCATTCCTTCAGATTTGTTTATATGCATATATTAAATATTAATTTTAAATGAACATTTTTATTCATTTGTTTTTATTGAACATGTGCAATAAAAACTTAATGCGGATTTACGACTATCAAAATGCTTGTTTCATTGAAAACCAATAAAAAAAAAAGTAGTCTTAGGCACACAGGCTCTTGCCAGCTACTGTGTGATGAGGTGTGAAATCCCTGGTGCTTCCCGTACCCAGCAAGCTGCATACAGCTGCCAATACAAGCCAATTGCTGTATGTGGCCATGACCAGATAAATGCTGGTGGCTTCTTCATTTAGACATACATGCTTGATGCAACGTGTAGCATCCAGGGAGAAGCACTGTACATGCACAGGTAGATGCTGATGCAGAAGCCAATGGCATCTACCCAAGCATTCCCACATACAGCCATTGGTAAACACATGTGGCTCCCAGGGCGCAGGAAAGCACTGGGATTTTACACTTGAGTTGGTAAGTGCCCATGAAGTCAAAAACTCACTTTTTTATGCCTACCCTAAATTGTTTTTTCAGATGGCATCTTAACAAGGTTTGAACTTCCACATGTTAGAGCCTTTAGCAAAGACAACAGTGAGCAACATAGTTGTGACGTTACCAAATCTCACACCAATACCCCGAGACTATCGGTCAGAGGTAACAGAGCCCAAAATGATCTTGCACTACACAAATACAGCCGAGACTGAAGGCACAGGAGTGCCTAGGTACCCTTACATATACCAGGAACTGTTCTGCTATTTTTAATAGGAATTAAAGACCAAAAGGGGCAAATATTTTAGTGTACATCATAAGCACAATTAAAAATTCTAGATGCCCCATATAACAGTTTCTCCGCTAAACAGGAAAGATCTAGTCACTTGAGCATCTTATGTTTACGGCAATAGAGCAAAAGCTGTGGCATTTACAGATCATCCCAATGCTGTCAAAACTTTGAAGGAAACCCATCTGCAATAAAATAAAATTCTAACACGACACTGTTGTGGTTCCCAACCTTGTCCCTCTATGGCAGTGGTCATCAACCCTGTCCTCAGGGCCCACTAACAGGCCAGGTTTTCAAGATAAATTAAATACATCACAGGGGATATAAGTTGCTGCTCAGTGATTGCAGTATTCTAGTCTGCATCTCCCCAGGGTAATACATAAAATCTGGCCTGTTAGTGGGCCCCGAGGATAGGGTTGATGACCACTGCTCTATGGTGTTCGGTTCATTCCTGAGCCATTAAAAAAAAAAAAAAAAAAATATTAAATTAAATGCAAAAAGCAACTTGTCTAGTCCTTAAAGGGTTTGTAAAGGTTTGTTTTTTATTTTCTAAATAGGTTCCTATAAGCTAGTGCATTGTTCGTTCACTTACCTTTTCCTTCCATTTCCCTTCTAAATTGTTTTTTTCTTTGTTTGAATTTCTCACTTTGTTTCTCCTCAGTAAGCTTTCCACCATCATCGGAGCGGTGGAAAGTAACTTCGAACACCTTACTGAGGAGGGACAGGAAGTGAGAAATTCAGACAAAGAAAGCAAAAAAAAAAAACAACATTTAGAAGGGAAATGGAAGGAAAAGGTAAGTGAACCAACAATGCACTAGCTTAACCACTTAAGCCTCGGACCAAAATGCAGCTAAAGGACCAGGCCCCTTTTTGCAAATCGGGACTGCGTCGCTTTAACCGACAATTGCGCGGTCGTGCGACGTGGCTCCCAAACAAAATTGGCGTCCTTTTTTCCCCCACAAATAGAGCTTTCTTTTGGTGGTATTTGATCACCTCTGCGGTTATTTTTTGCGCTATAAACAAAAAATTGAGCGACAATTTAAAAAAAAAAAAAATGCAATATTTTTTACTTTTTGCTATAATAAATATCCCCCAAAAATATATAAAAACACACATTGCAGGCTAGTCCCATATCAAATACAAATAGGTTACTAAAGCTATGAAAATTCTTGTCCGACAGAATACAACTTCAAAAGTAAAGTAAAGTATCATTTGTGCATGCGTGGTCTTTGTCACTCTTTTCTTACAAATACCATACAAATTTTTTTTTGAAAATAAGGCACTCCATTATACAAGAATATTTTTCACACTTGTCCCTTCGGATATTTTTTGCATCAACTGTCCTGACCAGCTTTCGAAAGTGGTATTTTGCGTCCAATTTTTTTATAGTGTGTACTAGGCATTAGTTGAAAATCTTAACTGTTAAAATGTTACTAAACCCACAACAGTAAAATCATTCTGTATATGCAGTGAAGCACACAGGTTATACTTACTGTGGAACTTAAGGGGTTAATCCTCTGCATTGTGTAAAAATGCTGTTTCATCCCGTCTTCTCTAATCCCTGATCCTCCCCTACTTTTACTTTCCCCAATCCATCTACTGATCGTACAGAGCCTTTGGGGGCACTCTGCACATGCTTAGTTTGGTGTGTATTGGTAGAGCGTTTTTTTGGGAGGGTGCATGTGATTGGCACAGGGCCAATCAGCCCTGACCAGACAAAGTCAGGGGTTATGCAGCCTCATAGAAGGGTCAGAGGAGAATGAAAAATCCTTCTACAAGCATTAATCAGTGCTTAGCTGGACACCAACAGAAGTCACAAGACTGCTATATACTGCTGATGAGAAAAGGGTATTTAGCAGCTTATATTTACAAACATAAATTGCATTTACATGTACTGAGAGACCAGATATAGTGAATACAGGGTACTAGGCTTAGTAACACCAAGTTATGTCCTTCGTGATGGCTTTTAGGTTTTTATTTTAGCAACATTTAGGCTTTAAAAGAGGAAGTAAACCCTTGTTAAATATAAAAAAAAAAAAAAAAAAAAAAAAGCATACTAGCTCATTATGTATTACTTAGCTCAGATCGAAGCCCCTATAGCGGTCCACGTCTCATCCTCCGGCCGCTGACATGTCGCCTCGGAGTTACTTCTGGGTATTGCGGCTCCCGCATTGTGATTGGCCAGAGCCACAATGACGTCACTCCTGCGCATGCTCGTAACGGCACGCAGACTGAAGCAACGGCACATAGGTGCCATTGCTTCAGTTTGCCCCAGTACGCATGTGTCGGTGACATTGGTACATGCAGGGGACAGGGGACATCTAAACCGTGCAGGGTCCCAGGTTTAGCATCAATAACTATATACAACATTGTGATGAACCACATCAGAAAGTCTGAGAAAGGTGTTAGTTTTCTTCCTTGTAGCAGTTTATACAAGTCAAAAAACGCTCAGATTCATGTTACAATGTGTAGCTTTCCTGTTGTATTGTACCAAATTTTTTGAAAAATAGAGATTGCAAAAAATAAAAAAATTTACAAAAAAATAAAATGTATATTTAAAGAGGACCTATACTCGGAAACAGACAAAACTATGTTATAAAACTTAGACACATGGGAAAGTCTGCATACTTTAGTCATATGAATTTTTCTGAGGAGGGATAATCAGTTACATTTAGCCGATTCCCTAGTGCTAGGCCTTCACACACGAAAGCCTAGCAACTGGTCATCTACATGCCAGGATCTACAACCAGCAAAGCAAATATTTTAGTTTTCCTTTAACTTACTATCTAAACAACATGGTCAAAGCAGAATTTCTGGTATGGCAATTTAATTTGTACATACTTGCATTGTTCCCAATGTAAGTATATGTGCCATACCTGTGGGACCTGGAATCTAGTGGAGATCACTGTAGTCACGGTGCTTAGAGCAATTTCCAGCTTCCATGGGGATCCCACAGGTATGGCACATAAATACTTCCCTCAGTCCAATCTATAAAGATTGCAATACAGCTATAATATAGCTTTAGATTAACATGAATGTGTGAATCCATTTTTTAAACACAAAAATAAGCTGTGTATATTCTGTGCATACACACTTTCAGCATATTCACATACACACAGCTTCAACAGAATATGTACTTCACCAATTGTAATGGCCATGTACTATACAAAAACAAATCAGAAGTGGAATTCTTAGCAAGTGCCATTTTCTTCCCCCAAAAACATATCAAACTTTTTCATTTTTAAAAAGGGTGCTTCTGTAAACTATATGACACAAATTCTGAGCATCATCTACAGTGACAAGAAAAAGTATGTGAACCCGTGAAATGAAAGTGATACTAAACCCAGAACCTACATTTACCATCTGGTCGTCCACAGAACATGGAAATGCAAATATGTTAGTAACTAGAAAATGCTAAAATACCTTTTCTCGTCAGCAGTCTTGTGATTTCTACAAGTCCCTGGTGAAGCCTGTAGCAGTTTTCATACTGCACCAAGATGTCCTATGAGACAGCAGGCCTGATCCTGTCTGGACAGTGCCGATTGCCCCTGTGCTGATCACATGCACTCGCCCAAGAAAAAAATTATCACAAAAAACACTAAACTGAGCATGTGCAGCCTGACTCCAAAGGCTCCATCTTATCCAGACTTGTCCAGGGGACAGTGTAGGGAGGGGAGGATCTCTGCATACAGGATTAAAACAGTCTTTTTACATAATGCTTAGGATTAACCCCTTAGGTTCCACAGTGGGTATAACAAGCATGTTTTACTGCACAGACTGATTTTACGGTTGTGGTCTAAGTCAGTGTTCCCCAACCCCCGGGCCGCGGACCGGTACCGGTCCGTGGATCAAACGGTACCGGGCCGCCCGAGGAACTTTTAAATATTTTCACTGTGGGTCCTCCCCGCTTCCTGATTGGCCGAAAGGCAAACCCCACGCCATTGGCCGAGGAGGAGGCGCCGCGGGAGGACTCGCCGCTCGCCGACGTAGTGTGTGTGCCTGTGGTGGGCTGGGCTCAGGGCTGCTGCTGCGTGACTGGCTGTGCTCTGGGCTTCGGCCACCAGGCTCCATTCAGAGATTGGACAAACGGAGGTCACATGCGCTGGCAGGGCTGGATTGCTCCAGGAGTCCCGCCTCCGCCTTGCTGTGTGAACCACCGCCGCCGTCTTCTCTTCCTCCTCTCTGGATTGGATGATTTCCCCCAGGTTGTGGCAGCCACTCTGGCACTGGTGCTGCGGCGCCAGCTCTATCCCGGTCCCCACATGCTATGAAAAGACTTCTCCAGGGATATGGATCTGCAGCTGATTGACCAAGTGAACTGCGGTATGTGAAACGGATGTACATACACATACACAGAGCATCAATGTCTCCCCCACTTAAAGTCCTCAATGTTCCTCCTGTCACACCAATGTCCCCCCACTTATCTCTAATGTCTCTCCTCTCTCCCCCCCCCCCCCCCACTTATCCACAATGCTTTTCACTTATCCCCAATGTCCCTCCACGTATCCCAAATGTTTCTCCTCTCCTCTCATGTATCCCAAATATCCCCCACTCATCCCAAGTAGCCCCTCTCTCCCCAAACATGTCCCAAACATCCGCCCACTTAGCACCATTACCCCCCTCTCCCACTTAGCACCAATGTTCCAACTCTCTCCCAAAAAATTATCACATTGCCCCCCCCCCATTGCCTAGTGGGGACACTACTTTCATCTGTGGAGGGGGGCTATACCTTCATCTGTGGAGGGGGGCACTGCCTTCATCTGCGGAGGGGGGCACTGCCTTCATCTGCGGAGGGGGGCACTGCCTTCATCTGCGGAGGGGGGCACTGCCTTCATCTGCGGAGGGGGGCACTGCCTTCATCTGTTGGGGCCTTACCACATCTGGTGGCAGGCAACATGGCAAGTGACACGCTCAAAGCTCCCACTGATTCTGCATTATGGTGGGTTTAACTTTTTTATTTATTACTACAATGTAATAATAGAAATAATGCGCTGACAAATTGCCCGCGAAAAATCGCTTACCCCCTGCATGCCATCTTTAAACTCCCCCCAACCGGGCCTTGGCAACATTTTCTTCCACCCAACCGGTCCCCGGTGCCAAAAAGGTTGGGGACCACTGGTCTAAGTAACACTTTAACTGGCTTTCTGAAGACATTTGCCATAAAATGATCGGACTCCCATCTAAGTCACAATAGGCAAACAATGTGCTTAAACTGATGACACACAAATTATTCAAATTTCTTGTGTCTTTTCTGACCACACCATTAAACATTCACCGTGCTGGAGGAAAAAGTAAATGAACTCTTGGTGTTAATAGATCCTCCTTTGGCAGTAATGACTTCAGGCAAGCACTTTGGTAGCTCTGGATCAGACCTGTACAACGTTCAGGAGGAATTCCTCTTTACAAAACCGCTTCAGCTCAGACACATTGGTAGGATGTCTGTTGTGAATGGCTCTCAAAATTCATTCTATAGCACCTCTATAGGGTTAAGGTCTGGGCTCTGGCATGGCCGTTCCAAAAGCTGCATTTTTGGTTTTCTGAAGGCAGTCTGTAGTGGATTTACTTCAATGTTTATGGTCATGCTCCCCTGCATCAACCAACTTCTACCAAGCTTTAGCTGGTAGACAGCCATCCTGACATTATTGCAGGATATTTTGGTAAACTTTGGAATTATTTTCCCCTTAATGATTGCAAGTGGTTCAGGCCCTGGGGCAGTCAAGCAAGCCCAAACCATGATGTTCCCTCCATCATCATACTGGACCATTGCAATGATGCTTTGATATTGGCAAGCTGTGCCCTTTTTGAGCCATACATAGCGCAGAGTATTTGTTCCAAACAATTAAAAAAAAAATTCAATGTTCCAAAAACCATTTTTCCAGTAGCGTTGCAGTTTTCCGAGGTACTCTTCAGGCATGCAGCAATGTTTATTTTGGAGCTTCCCCCCTGGTGTACACCTGCCTTAAACATGCACACCTGCCCGTTTAAAGACTTGCATATGGCAGACTCAGGGATGTTTGCCTGTCCCAGTGACGTTGTCAATCCTTTAGCTGTTGCTCATGGTTTAGTTTAAAAAAAAAAAAAAAAAATCTGCATTGTACCTTGGAAGTCAACTTGGCTGGGGCCCCCTTTTAGGAAGAGTAGCAACAGTACTAAACTGTCTCCATTTATAGGACAGACAATTTGTCTGCTGACTGATGGATGCTTAAACACTTTGAGATGGCTTTGTATCCCTTTCCAGCCTTATACAGATCAACTACTCTTGATTGTATGTCTTCAGAGAGCTCCTTATGAGCTATGGTTCACTTCAGCTGATGCTTCTTATGAACAGCAATCTTAAAATGTTTGAGGCTGGGTTCACACTTGTCCGACAAACGGTCCTACATTGGGAGCCTCATGTAGCATGACGTGTGAAAATCAATGTTTCCCTATGAGAGCTGTCTTAACTGGTCCTACACAAGTTGGTCCGACTTTGAAAATGCTCCCTGTACTACTTTTGGTCCTACATTGATTCTACTTCAACCCATTGAATATCATTGAAGTCGGACCAAAGTAGTATCCGGTTCATGAAAGTAGGATGGATGTAGGACCAATGTAGCAGAGCAAAGTAGGATGAAAGTAGTGTAGTAGTGTGAACCCAGCCTGAATGTCTCAACATAACTCTAAACCACACCTCCAAACTAATTTCATTAACTGGACTCCATGTGTGCAAACTACTGACTCCAATAAGCTTTCATTAAGACTCCTTTCACACTGGGTCGGTTTGCAGGCGCTACAATGCTAACAAAAGCACCTGCAAACTGACCTGAAACAGCCGCTGCTGTCTCTCCAGTGTGACATCCCGTTATGCGTTCACTAGGAGCAGTGCGCTAGCAGGACGGTTAAAATTTGGAGCAGTGTTTATACCGCTCCTGCCCATTGAAATCAATTGGGCACTGCGGCTATATCGCCGGTAAAGCGCCTTCGCAGAGATGCTTTGTGGTGGTTTTTAACCCTTTCTCGGCTGCTAGTGGGGGTAAAAACCACCCCGCTAGCGACTGAATAGCGTCACAAAATTGACGGTAAAGAGCGTCTAAAAATTACGGCTTTACCGCTGCCCCAGTGTTAGAGGGGCCTTAATGTGCCTCAATTAAGACCGGAGATATTAGAATGGTTTGCATTTTATCAGCTTAAACACATTATATTTGTTTATTATTGTGCCTTAGATGGAGGATGAGATCACATTTTATGGCAAATTACTGCAGAAAACCAGTTAATTCCATACTTTTTCTTGCCACTTCATGTTCAACCAATGGCGTTTCAGCACAAGCATTAGGTAGGCCATAACACTGGTAGATTTTCAAACGAACATTCATACAAAAATTCGTAGTACATTCAATGACTTGCCAAATTTCATTTGAAGTACTTCAAAATTTTGGAATTGGTGTAATTGCTCAAAAAAAGGAAAAAATACATAAAAAAAAAAAACAAACAATTTGTTTAAGAACAATTTTTTTCATCCCGTTTTTCATTTGACTGTAGTAGCAAGAAAAATCAATCTCGATTTGGCCCCACTATTAAAAAAATCAAATCAAAAAACGTAACGAAATTGTTCAGTGTATGGCCAGCTTAGGTCTTTAACATTGGAGGCCAGGTGTCTGGAAACTACAAACAAATGAAATCATTGGATCTGTAAATAATTCATTGCTGGATATTGTTCTGAGAGTTGGTGTATACAGGACCCTTCATAGCAATGAATAAAAGGAACGGACAGCTTTTATATGTGCAGTATGAATTTAGGTCTTTACCCAGTCTCTTCATACTCAAAAATATGAAAACAAATGCAACCTGCTCATGGGAAAGTTTGGTTTCTATGCAAGAAATACCCTGGGCAGATGTGAAGCTATGGGGGAAAACAATACAAAAGTTTTTTTTTCTTCTGATCCTTTGAAGATCATTCATGTGAACACCATTCTTCCACAGAGTGCAAAATGTTTTCACTTCTTGCTTCATGGCTCTCTCATGTAAACATGGCTTCAGATACACAACTTCATTATGGGAACATTCGTAGTTTCACAATCAAGTGATCGGAATGCATATATTGGATTTTCTTGAGAAATTAAAAAACAGATTATTTCTTTGTACACCGTTTTACCTTCATTTGTATTTGATATCATCTATTGATTTTCCACTTTCCAAATATTAAGGAAGCATGACCAAATCAAGGCCATGCTTTTCTTCTGGGTCACAGGAGTGCACTTATTTCTGCACTCCCGTTACCCAAAATCAGCCGCCTGAACCCGCTCTTCCTGCCCCCTCCACAAGTCCGGTGCTCCTGTAAGCGCTGGACGGGCAGAGCAGAGAGCTGATAACCAACAGTAATCTGTTTCTGCTCAGTGAAGACCGAGAACTGATCACATAAGGGGGCATGCTTGTTTGTTTTTTTAAATCCTGCACTTCTCCAATATATGTAAAATGTATATTTACCTGATGCACCAAATTGGCTGGCAAGTGTTGTTGGTCTGCTCTTTCCATTATTCACAGGTAAAGGGAACATCTGGAAAATAAAATGTGGACATGGCCCATGAACATATCAACCAAGTTACTGAGCATTACAGAATTAAAAAAAACCTTTGCATAAAATAAAAAGAATTCAGAATGTTACATTACAGACACTGGTATCAAAGCATAAATATACGGTATATTTGTCAATACTTGCATTTCTGCAAACAATGTGCAAATTTGTCTGGAATTTCTCTTTTTCAACCATAATGCAATGCATGGCATTTGAACAGTCAGCGGGTTTAGAAAGGCCAAAACGAGGGCTTTTGGACAAGTCAACCCCACACTATAAAATGGGGGCACAGAACAACCATAGTGTCGATGTATTGGAAGCTGCAGTAGGGAAAGCTATCAAACTATAAAGGGAGACATAAGGATCGGTGAAAAAACTTTAATTTGGATTGCTAGCTCTTTGGACGGTCAACAACATTGTTATGAATATTGAGGGTCTTGGATTTCAATTTGTTTTTTACTGGTTGATCCGAGGTCAGTCAGTCAATTGGCTGCTGTTATGTGCATTTTGTTTTTGTTGCAGGCCAAATTTAATGTTGCTGTATTCTCTGTAGCATCTTTATTCTTACAAAAAAAAGAAAGAAAAAAAAAACCCAGCCTGTGCTCCTCTTCTCTAGTGAATGTGGACCCAGCCTCGCTTATTAAAAAACGGTCCTGCTGCTGGCCAATTTTACACTGCTATAACATTTGCAGTCTCTTAATTCTTAGCCATCGAGCTCCAAAAGGTTTTACCCCCTTCATGACCAGGTCAGTTTCTGCTATTTTTACTGGCGATCGTGCAGTCATGCAACACTGAATGTAAATTAAAATTGATATCTTTTTTTCACACAAATGGAACTTCTTTTGGTGGTAGTGGTATCAGCACGCACACACACACACACACACACACACCTTATAAAACATTTAATAGAAATAAAAAAATCCCAATATAGGCATATTAACCGTCTTGTGCAAAAGTTATAGCATCTACAAACTATGGTATATATACACACACACAAATTTACGCAGCTTTACTGGTTATGGCGGTGATCAGGGACTTAAAGGGGGAATAGGATAGTGTGGCAGGCAACCTTGTTGCCAAACTCATGTCTTGTCCAATCACAGCACAAGTCGGGTGAAAGGCTGCAGCATACATGTACGTTACCCAGTCTGGAGCTGCCGCCCACATAGAACTGTGTGAGGGGGCAGCAAAAGGTTAAAGCCCATTAAATAAAAAACAAGTATTTCTGCACCCAGGTGTTTGTATACCTATAGTACCTGGCCCAGATTGGCCAATCGGGAGAACAGGGATAATTCCCGGTGGGCTGGTCGGGGTTGTGGGCCGGTGAAATATGCCTCCGTCCTGCGCTTGCGGCCGAGACTGAGTGCCCGGCGCGGGGTGCAGCTCACGATGGCGCCACAGAGGTGATGGTGCTTAAGCGCCAGAGTGCGCCTCTCCCTCCTTCTCTCCTTCCCTGAGCCCGCGCTCCCCACCGCCGCAGTGTTTTCTCTCCTCTCTCGAGTCCTGTCACAAACTTCATCTTATCCACCCCGGCGGCGCAGCTGCACACTGTCCTCTCTAGCTGCCGCCCGGGTGGGGTTTGTCCTGAGGGGGGGTCTGGAGGTACTAATGGAGGGGGCGGTGCTGTACTAATTGTGGTGGATGGCTAAGTTGTGGGGGGCTCTGTACTAATTGTGGTGGGCTCTGTACTAATTGTGGTGGATGGCTAAGTTGTGGGGGGGGGGGGGGCTTTGTACTAATTGTGGTGGATGGCCAAGTTGTGGGGGGGCTCTGTACTAATTGTGGGGGATGGCTTGTGGGGGGTTCTGTACCAATTGTGGGGGATGGCTTGTGGTGGGGGTCTGTACAAATGGAGGGGGTGGTTTGTCCGGGGATCTGTACTAATGGATGGGGGGGGGGGGTCTCTACTAATGGGGGGTCTGTACTAATTAAAGCGGGAGGTTTGTCCTGAGGGGGGTCTGTACTAATGGAGGGGGGGGTGGTTTGTCCTGGGGGGCAGCAGTGTGTGTGGGCTGCCGCTGCGGGCGGCATCTGAAGGACGAGTCCAGACCACGCCGCGCTCACCACACAGGCCGGACACATGCCCGCAGTGCCGCCGTCGCGACTTGCAAGGCTTCAGAAACAGGTAGGGGGGACCAGTTTTAAAGTTTCCTGTTTAAAAAAATAAAAAATAAAAACACACCAAATCCCTGCAATAATATATTAAGCAGCCTGTATAATGTATTATTGCTGGGATTTGTAGTCCTCCAACTGCTGGTATTCTGCATTGTGTTTTACATAATTTATTGCTGGGATTTGTTTTTTCTCTATAGCTGCTGGTATTCTGCATTGCGCAGTATAATGTATTATTGCTGGGATTTGTAGTTCCTCTATAACTGGTCAGTGGTAACCTGCAGTGCGCAGTATAATCATTATACAACGCAATGGAGGATACCACCAGCTATAGAGAACTAAAAATCCCAGCAATAGTACATTATATACAACACAATGCAGAATAACGCCATCTATGCTATCTTTCTCTGTAAAAGATTAATAAGTTAAACGATCACTTTAAGCATCATAACCTTTAAAGGTTAATGGAGCACAGATATAATGTATGGCGTGTGTGTGCGCGTGCGTGCCGGGGGGGGGGGGGCGGCAAAATGCACCTTCGCCTTAGTTGGAAAAAATCCTTGCACCCGCCTTGCCTGCGCTGTGTTGCCAAGCGTCCGGTAATTTATGGACAGCACGTATATTTAACCCCCTTTTTGGGGTGTACGTAAGGTCCGTTATGGGCATCGGGTGCCCGTAAAAAAGATGGTCGCGGCGAGCCGACCATGCAACTGCGCATGCGCCGGGCGAGGCCCCCGATCCACGCCAATGAATGTTACTGGAGCTGAACCAATCAGCACACTGTCGGCTGCTCACTAGAGGCTTAACTAGGCGCCATTGCAAACTTATATTTTGAGGTTTTAATTACATTATTTTAATAGTCGTGAACTAAAGTGGGCTAGTCTAAGGCATGAAACTCCAGGGCTGAAAATGAGTCCCACTCCGGCCCTTTATAGTACCTACAGACGAATGACAAGCTTTGGCTGTACACTGGTAACTGCACATTTGAGCATTTAAATGCATACGGGATGCAGACTCTTTGGGTCCAGGGCCATTCATCCATCCCATTTATGCATGTAAAAGTTCCCCCGCAGGCCGACATTGATTTGTACAGACTGCTGCCAATCCCTGTATTCAAGCGACTGCAATCCCTCATAGTAAAATACTTAACTGTACTTTGTCACTAGCACATTCCTGACAAATCTTCACCATTAAGCCTTAGTTCACAATGATGCGTTGTGGGAAAAGCAGAGATTCCAGTGCGTTTCCCACACGGCAAAACCATTGTACTGTGTTTATGCAAACTGCTGTGGACACCTCAAAAGCAGCTTTCAAAACACGGCATGTTTTCCTGAACTGGATCGCATGGGTATTAACACCCATGCAATCCAGTTAGAGTGAACAAAAAGATGCGTGCCTTTTTAATGCAGATGTATTGCGATTTGAGCCATTCAAATGAGTGGGTTCAAATCGCATGTAATTTGCACAAGAATGCAGTGCAATTCCTGTGCGAATCACATGTGATGTGACAGTGTGAATAGGGACAAAAAAATGTCTGGCTGCTGGGATTTTACAGTGCTGTATCTTAACAGTTTGATAGAAACTGGCCAGGAACAGGACAATTTTGCATCAGCAAGAACAGGAGCAAACAACTAGTCAAGTTTATCTAGCCAAATTAGGCCTATAACTACTTGATGAAAAAGCATGTGTTGCTGCTGTCCCTAAAACTAAATTTGTGATAATATTTCCCTTGAAGCTGTATGAAAAAATTCCCCTCCCAGGTGTACTTTTTTTTACATTTTTGCAATAGTACATGTCCCCCATGGCAGTTCCCTGCTGTCCCATGATCTAAGGTTCTAACTTTTAACTTGGTGCTCATTTTACATTGTCCATGCTGTGCTCATTTTAGACTTGCATCAATATATTCTGTGAAGATAGAGAATGCCCAGCATGGATAGCCACTAGGAGCAGCTACAATGTGAACAAGGGATATAGTCAAGACAAGGACACAAAAACAATGGCAATGTGATTACATTGGGCACTCTACCAAGAACATGCTAAGCACAGAGAACTTTGCCAAAGAGGCCATTAAGGACATACCAAACACAGAAAGCACACTGTCAGGGACACTCTGTCCACATGGGATTCTCTACATATATAGTACACTCATTGTGATATGCTACACACCAGAGAACTGGTTTTGCCCACATGGGATTGCAACCACACACACACACACACACACACACACACAGCTGTAAAGTAACCGATTATTTTTTTATTGAAAAACGCTTGAACTGAAATTTTTAATTTTAGCTAAATACAGACCTAGTCCAATAGCAACATAATTCATTTGGAATGTTTTGAAATTGTTAGTGTACAGTGCCCAGTGTGTCTACAGACTAATGGTGGTTTGCTTTGAACACAATAGAATATACAGTTGTGCAGAGAATACTAGATTCTTTAACCAAAACCCAAGAACAAAATTTGTAAATATTTCAGTTTACCAGCCAGCCATAGATGGATTAAATCTTGGCCGATTTAGCAGGGACTGAGATTCAAGCAATCTATGGGCAAGCTGATTGTATTCAAGTCTATCCATGGATTGACTTGGGTAGGCTGATTGTACGCAAGTTGATCCATTGATCTTTTAACCCGTTTTTCGGCTGCTAGTGGGGGTTAAAAGTGCCCTGTTGGTGAAAATCACCGCAAAAACAACGGTAAAGTGCCGCTAAAACAGCAGCGCTTTACCACCGACACCCAAACGATTTCAGTTTGAAAGCACTCAATCATTTACACCATAAACAAAAAAAAAAAAAAAAAAAAAACCTCAGATGTTTTGAGCTGGCTAACAGATTAAAATATGCCTGTAATCCTCCTTTGTGTCCATGCACATTAGAACATTGAGTAGCTTCTATAGGCAGACCACAAAACTCCTGTAAAAGCTACCTTTAAGCAAGTGTACATGGAGCCTAATAGCAAAATAGCCATTTCTGTAATCAAGAAGTGAAGATAACGTCTTATCTGCATATTATTCACTAGCACAATTTCAGGAGTTGTAAAATACATCTGCGTAAATAATGGTTTCATGCTGTGTTGAGCAGCATAGCAAGATCATTTGAAAACCCCCCATTCTACTTGGGACATTCTGATGAAACTGATCAGGGACATGGTAAGCACAAGATCAATATGCTGGGGACAAGCAGGGCAAATGGGATCCTCTCCTAGTCCCATGCTCATCACTAGATAATAGTCTCAAAACTACAGACCAGAATGCTGCCATGACAACAAAAAGGCACTTTGCCCCCGCCCTCCACAATAAAGGTTTTCTTTTTTAAATAATTTCTACATTTTTGCTGTTCAGTGGACACAATTTTGCTAAAGTATAGAAATGAGCGACACTATAGAAAAAGGAATCCTTAAAGTGCAAGTAAACCTTAATAATAAACAATGTTCCCCTTGGCCTGCTGAAAAGCCTAAAAAAATTAAATAAAAAAAAAAAAAAAAAAAAATCACTGTTGCTCAACAAGAAACATTGTAAGCCAGGGGTGCCCAACCAGTAGCCTGTGGTGCCCTCTGATGTGTCCCGCGACAGAATACTGTTATTAAAAGGTACGTTTATTACTAAAATCACAGAAATTATATATATATATATATATATATATATATATATATATCTGTTCTGCAGTGGTTACTGGGCTTTCAAACTGATCCGCAGGTGCAGAGCCATAGACTTCTATTACCTGCGAGTTTGGTGCGCTTTCTGAAAGTGCACTACACCTACAGGATATAATAGAAGTCCGTGGCAAAGTGCAGATAGCCTGCAGGAAAGTAGAGTGGGCTCTTCTCATTGTGGCCTGTGACTGGTTACCAAGTTGCCTAAGCAGCCCTCTCTCCAAAAGGTTGGGCACCCCTGTTGTAAGCTGATAAGGCAGTGAGCACAGAAAACCATCAGATAGCATTGTTCAGTTTACTCTGTTGACTGCAGAACATGCCAATTGCCCATGTACCAAGGAAGAAGGGTGGAGGTGATCTGTAGTCCTAAATTACTTCCTGTTCAAAAGGAGACAGCACTGCTCCTACAGAGATTCAGTAACACAGAGAGCACTGTCACTCTGGTGGTTAATTGAACTCTTGAATGGGAGACCGTTTAGTTTGTGTCCTTGTAGCTACCTACAACTTAGTGTTGCCAAAACACAAACCGTAAAAATCAGTCCGTATATGCAGTAAAAGCATGCTCGTTATTCACTGTGGAACCTAAGGGGTTAATCCTCGACATTTTTTAACCACTTTCCGGACCGCCTCATGTACATATACTGCGACAGGGTGGCCCGGATGCGCAAAATCATGTACCTGTATGTGATTTTGTGCATGCGGTGTAAGGGGCAGGCATGTGCCGCTGGAGCGCTGCTCCTGCTGTGATTGGACACAGCGGGAACCAATCAGCAGGCCTGGTGTTCCGATCATTCTGTGAAGAGACTGATCAGCAGTGTGCCTATGTAAACAAGGCAAACCGCTAATCTGTCAGGAAAGGAGAGATCTCTTTTCCTCCAGTCTGTCGTTCCCCCCCCCCCAGTGTTAGAAAACAGCTTCCCTAGGACACGCTTAACCCCTTGATCGGGAGCAATCACAGGTTTCTGGAAAGAAAAATGCTAGATTCCCCCTGTCAAAACTGAGCCATTGTGTTCTCTAGGCGGCTTCCCTCACAGGAAGAACACAGTGATTACTGGTAGCAGTTATAATAGCCACTAGTAATAAATTGCTTGTAAAATCCAGCGGGTTGCT
Organism: Rana temporaria; assembly: GCF_905171775.1. Taxonomy (NCBI): domain Eukaryota; kingdom Metazoa; phylum Chordata; class Amphibia; order Anura; family Ranidae; genus Rana; species Rana temporaria. Next base: position 391,940,822 of record NC_053489.1, read on the forward strand.
TTTACCGAAGTTCATTGATAAACTTTGGTACAATCAGCCTTCCCATACATGGTTCGAATCATGACCAGTTCCTGCTTTGCTTTTGATAGTGTGTAAATTTGCAGCACTGTCATGTAAAAACTAAAAAAGGAAAAAAAAAAAAAAAAAGCTCGGGGAAAACCCCAAGAAAGCCACCACATCTAAGGACTAGCAAGCTGCAATATATGCATTTTGTTTTGGGGGGGGGGGGGGCCTCGCCATAAGAATATACAAAGGAGGGTCGTTTGGTTAAAAGAAAAAAAGAGTTTACCCTGTACACAAACTCCTACACACAAGAAAGATCGCATAATGAAACAAATCCCCCACTACTGTGTAACTATCAGCTTCCTACAACAGGTGAAAGAGGTTGTGAAAAAGAGGTGGAGACACTCCATTTCCCTTTCACTGGTGTGAGAAGGCAACTGTTCATCAACCCTGAAAAAAAATCTCATCTCATTTATGACTGTCAGGGAAGTGAGAAGCTTAGTTTTCCTAAAAGGATAGCAAATGGGGATGTGAGAGAAATGTCCAGGACACAACTGAGATGGCTTTGATGTGAGCCATGTCAATGCAGGCTATTGGGGGCAAAATTGTTGGAGTTTCATAGACCTGCTTATGTCCTTACTGCACAACCGATTACATTCATGAGAGTACAGAACCTCTCATATACACTATATTACCCAAAGTATTGGGGCGCCTGCCTTTACACGAGTCTTAGTCTGTAGGGTTCAATATTCAGTTGGCCCACCCTTTGCAGCTACACTTCTGGGAAGTCTATCCAAAAGACTTATAGCTCTATACAGTGCAGCACAATTTTAAACATATACACTCTTAAATCATACAAAAAATTTAAATTTATTTTTAAGAGTCTCTCACCTCTACATATGGTATTTTCCGGATGTTCCACCACTGTATTAAAAATAGTACCGGTGGAAAACTCTTCACAAAAAGCGTCCTGTGAAACTACCCCAGAGTGAAATGCCTGCTCCCCTCAAGATTCAGACCACTACAGAGTATAAGTCGCCTCTCCACCACAGTAGACCTACTGAAAAAGCCCACCAGAAGGGTGTAACGTGTATGGGTGGGAGGAGCCAAGCCCGTGAGGTCATATAATACCTATCCGAGTATCAGCAGTGAGCTGGGAATACTAAATGCAGAACAGTAAATTTGTATAATAAACATTTACATACAGAGAGCACTAGGGTCCTTCCCTTTATATACCATGATATGTACAAACAGATGAGGAACGAGTATAAAAGGAGATACTCAGAATGCCTTAATTGGAATCTGAAGGCGGAAGGAGTGGTGGTGAGGCGAATTATCCTCAAGTGTGGTCCAATTCTTTAGGTGAGCAGTTTTTGTTAACAGTTTTGCACTGGTGCCATTTTAATACACAGTGCTGGAACATCTGGAAAAGACCGTGCGTACTAACTGGAAGATATGAGAGACTTTTAAAAAATACATTTTACATTTTTGAAGGAGTTGAGAGTGTATATGTTTAAAATTGCGCTGACCTGTATAAAGATGAATAGATGTGTGTATAGAAGGGATAAGTGAAATTTGCCTCTTTGCTCTACTGAAATGCCCATGTATTTTGGACAGTCAAATCGGGAAGGCAGGCTTTGTTGGTTTTAAAAGTGCAATATGCTTACAATAGCTCCCTATGGTTAGGGTTGTTTTATGACAGATTCCCGATGCCCTTAATATGTATTACCCATTTCAGAAAACCAACCTTCTGAACTACAGGAGACACAGGTGTTCGTTTATGAAGCAGAGACATATATTCACTGCTTCATTCTCCGGCATTCACAGATCTTTCTCCTCTGTGTGCTGGTTAATGACGATTTGTAAATCACTTCACCTTTGGAGTTAAGTGTTCTACAGACGCTTCCAACACTGGAGAACGGCCCCTGATACTGGAATCTTGTGGGACTTTACGATATTACAGTACCAGAAATTCACAGAAATGCTGAGATGTCAGTTTATTAAGCAGTGATAAATAATCACCGCTCAGTACACTGAGGACGGCGTGGTTAATGTTAATAAATTAACTCATCCCCCTAAAAAAAAAAATTAGAGATAGATAGATAGAGATAGATAGAGATATATATCTATCTCTCTCTCTATCTACACACATATACACACACACACACATACAGTTTTATATATAACAGGGGGACATTGTTTACAGTCTTGGGGAAGTTAAAATCTTCCTCCTCAGATCCCCTGGGATTCCCTCTTCTCTCCCCAATTCTCTGGTGAATCAGGGAGTGTGAATTCTGACACAGATCACCAGTAAAGTGCCGAGATCGCAGCTTCATAAACTGGCTGTTACTGTGCCATTAAATGAGACTTCTCTATGTGCAGAGATCGGTGGGAGAACACTTCTCCCCCGATTATCTGTTTCATAAACTGTTTATGGACTGATCAGCAGCGATCCTTGGGATCACCGCGTCATAAAAACGGACACCTTAGTCAGTACAGGAATCACTGTGCTCACCCCCAAGAACAAATATAAAAAAATTAAATGTATGTATACACACACACTTTGAGATATGTAGTCCTTAAAAAATAGAAATTAAACAGGAGAAGCTGCAAATCATGCTAGGAGTCCAGGAAGTTATGGATGGAAAAAAACTATTGTCAAAAGTAACTACAGTTTGTAGTGTCATTACAACGAATGACGGCTACAGCGCGGACCTGAATTTCCGGGAGGCCGTGAATAGACATCCTCACCTTTGCACACTCCCCGCGTGCCCCTTGCAGGGCGCACGCTGTGATCAAGATTTACTGAGACTCGGGTGATTAAAGATCCGAGTAAGGGACCAGCCCCAGCCCCTTACCACGTGATTAGCTGTCAGCCAATGGCAGCTGATCACGTGATGTAAACAAAAAGCTCCAATTTTTTTTTTCTCCTCACACTGATCAGCGCAAGGAGGAAAAAAAAGCCAGTCACTGGCTTTTGTGCAAGGGACATTGGTCCCCAGTGGAAAAGGCACATCTGCCTAATCAGTGCCCACCAGTACTGCTTGCCAGTGCCCCCTGCCAGTGCAAAACAGTGCCATTTATCAATGCCACCTATCAATGCCCACCAGTGGTGCAAATCAGTGCCACCTTTCAATGCCCCCTATCACTGCCACCTATTAGCGCCAATTCTCAGTGCCCCCTATCACTGCCACCTATTGTGCCAATTCTCAGTGCCACCCATCAATACCCACCAGTGCCACCCACCAATGCCGCCCCTTCAGCGTACATCACTAGAGAAAATTATAAAAATGTCATTTGGGTACAGTGTTGTCATTTAAAGTGAGTGCCGAAAAATGAAAATTGGTCTGGGCAGGAGGGGGGGTTTAAGTGCCCAATAAGCAAGTGGTTAATATGAATTGATTCAACAGCAGTGAATGTTTGGTGAAAGGCACATTCACCACTTTATAAACTGTATGTCCAGAAGTGTGAGTTCTATGCAAGTGCTTACAGAGGAGAGCAGAGCACCCTTTCTAGATAATCACTTGTCAAAATGTTATAAACACACCCATAGGCAGCTGAAAGATATAGAAAATCTTTGGACTAGGCAAAAGTCAAGCTTGGCATATCCAAGAAGTGCAAACCAAAACAAAGCCAACTGTTGCAGTGTAAGGTAGATTTTATTAACCACTTCAGCCCCAAGCCTCGTTTTGAGATTTGTTTACAAGGAAAAAATTTTTTTGCTTGAAAATTACTTAGGACCCCCATACATACATACATACATACATACATACGCTCCCCTGTAGCCAGTTTTCAATCCAAACGCTCACCCTTTGGTCCATGCCGACAGACCTTATTTTGTACAGTAAACGGTTATGGGGAACTGTATTGCATGCCTTTGCAAAATCCAGATACACCACATCTACGGGCCTTCCTTTATCTAGATGGCAACTCACCTCCTCATAGAAGGTTAATAGAGAAGGGTGCTTCCTTGCAGTTTTGGTTGTTACTGAAGCCCCCCCCGTTTCCTTCATGAAGACTGAGGAAAAGAATAAAATTCAGTACCTTTGCCATCTCTTCATCCTTTGTAACCAGGATTCCCTTCATCATTCTTTATAGGGTCAATATGAGCTGTACTGACAATTTATGTACTTGGGATCGTGCCTTGTGTGTTCTATCCTAACCGCCCTGATTGCACCCTTACATTTCTTATTGCATTCTTTGTACAGTTGGAATGCTGATGACCCCTCAGCCTTGTATTTTTTTGTAGGCCTTCTCCTTTGCTTTTATATGCATTTTTACGTTGGGAGTTAGGCCAGCCAGGATTTTTTTTTATTAGCGCTTTTCAATTTATTACCCATTGGGATGCACTGGCCAGTACTCTTATTTAATATGCTCTTAAAAGCACACCATTTTCCTCCGTGTTCTTTGTTCCTAGGATTTTATCCCATTTAATATCTTCCAACAAGAAATGTAGTTTATCGAAGTTGGCTCTTTCGAAATTCAGTGTCTTTGTATTCCACCTATGTTTCCCATTTGTGCTATTTATACTGTAACAAATTGACCTGTGGTCACCGTTTCCTAGGTTGCCCCGTATTTCCACACCTGTGATCAGGTCTGTATTTTTGGTGATCAGTAGGTCTAGTAACGCATTGTTTGTTGGTGCATCTACCATCTGACCAAGGACTACAACCTTGGAGGTCCTATTTCTCAATTTGGCTCAATCGTTTAGGACATTCCATCTTCCTCGGACATTGGTGCCAACGTGCATCATGACAGCTGGGTCTTCCCCCAGCTCCTCCCAGTAATCTGTCAAACAGATCCGTGATGTGCTGAACCTGAGCGCCCGGTAATCTGTCTTGCCTTTCCCTCGACTTCCCCCTGCCCTCACTGGAGTTTTTCCCTGGCAGCTAGGAGAGTCATTCAGCTCCAGCAATACTGGTCCCTGACTAGTTTGCACAATATCAGGGGTGTACTTATTGGGATGTTTAAGCCCCGACTCTTTCCCCTCTATCCTTCCTGTCACCCATCTACTCTGGTGCCTGCACTACTTTGGCTCCACCCGCCTCTGTGCTGGCCCCTGCTGTGTATGATCCCAACTCTTAGTGTGGAGAGTCTTAGTGTTGACAGACAGTTGCTTCCCTAGATTCAGAACCTGGGCTTCCAGGGAAATAACGCGCTTATTTAAAATGCGCAGCAGTTCTCGCCCTCGATTGCATGATCAAGGAACGCAAGATGTACACCAAGTCATATCTCCACACCCGCTGGGTATCGTACCCACTAAATTTAATAGGTATTGGGAATATGCCCCAAATAACTAACAACTTGCTTCCTAACACGAATACCCAACAATACACTATAAGCGCAGCACCTGTTCACTCACAGCCATATAGCATAGCCTGTGAAGACTTTGCCAGAGACAATAGGATCGATTTACTAAAGGCAAGGAGGAGATTGTTCACTTTGAAATTTCACCACACTTACTGAACTCTGGGGAAAATGTCCTTGCAACTTGCAAAAACCCAATCATGTGTAAGGAAGGGAAAAAAAATGCAATTTTGCTGGCATGTTATTGTAAGATGCCAGTCAGAGATTCACCTCATTCATTAAAAGAGAAGGATGGGTTCCGTCTTTGCTAGTCATACTTACCTCGGTGGATGCAGTATCAGACCGATGCTGCATCTGTCCCCCAGTGTCTCTTCACAGAGAACCGAGCCACTGAACACCGCCGATGGGCTCACTCCATCCCGAGCAGAGCGATGCCGACTGTCAGTCACCATCGCTTCTACTCTACTTCTCCACGCTCATTGGAGAGGCGAGCTGTGCAGGGGCGGGGAGCTTCCGTCTCAGCGGAAGTCGGGATGACGCGCTGCCTCGACTGATGGCAGCGACGTCAGCGGAGAGTGGACTTCAGACCGCTCTCCGCTGAAAACGGGTCACAGGAGTGCAAAACAAAAATGTCACTCGTGACCCAGAGAAAAAGCCCAGCCTAAAAAGCTCAGGCTGGACTTCTCCAAGTCCTGGAAAACATGTCCTTGCAAAGTGAATAAAAATTACAGGACTTTAAAAATAAGGGATCACAATTTTGGTTCTTGCGTAAGGGACATGGAGAGATGGGGTAGTCTGCAGTGGGCAACAAGAGGCCGAGAAACAGCAGTACAATGATCTTTCCAGTAAAGGGTTGTGTCAGCACAAGTCTGACCACTGGAGGACAGGCAAGCAGTGCTCCCACATAGCTGGCCAGACCAAACTGGAAAGCAGGGACTGGCGGGATCAACAGGTACTTTTTGCAAAGGAAGAAATCCAAAGAACAGGACACGTTTAAAAATAAGTACACAGTACAACAGACAGGAAATGTAAATGTTGGGGGGGCAGACACTTTAATGGTACTTTACAGACTTCAACAAAAAAAAAAAAACTTGCCAAAAGCCCTGTAAGTGCCTTGTAAAAACTTGCTGAACACACTGCTCCTATACAAGCTGAAGCCTGTGTGAACAAGGCCCGATAGTCAAAGTTGGCATAGAACTTTGGCTGCCTATATCCGAGTACAACAAATGCAAGAAGTTTTTTCTAGCATAAACTGCATGCCAAAAGAGCAGTACATTCAGTTTAAAGTACCCAGGTTCTGACTGGTTAATTCATATAGGATGTTCAGAACTACATAACAGCAAAGATCGGTATTCAAGAGGGTAGCACAGTAAAACTGGCCTTGAAGGCATATCACTATTCAGCTGCTTGTTTGCCAAGCAGCTGAATACCAAAATAATTGTATACACAATAAATCCTGTAGCATTGGTCACAAAAAAAAAAAAAATAATTATGTTAAGTTTTGCTGCTCGCTCGTGTCGCACCAGACATGTGTGAACCTAGCCTAAAGGCTCGTAAACCGTAAGACGAAAAAAAAAAAAAAAAAAAGTGTCGTATGAGAATTTTCGTACAAATTTTCATTCATCGGTTTCGATTTGCTGTGAAACAAGGAAAATTGAATGATCATTTGCCCGATTTTCTTATAGGGTGTACCCAACTTTAATTGATTTCTGTCAAAAGGAACATGGAGAATTTTACATTGATCACCAACTGCAGCAGCTGATCAGAGTAGAGTATTCTCACAGCAGTGCGATTCCTGAGGATGGAGGAATCCATTTTCATTTAGAGACTGCTAGCTGAACAAAAAAAAAAATTAAATAGGTTAACTGTATGACCAGCTTACACTATGCAGTTATTGTATTAAGATCCTCAAGTCAGGCACAAATTTAGGCGTGAACAACATTTAATTGCATTAGATATTAATGGCCACTTAAACACTAAAGCACACAGAGCTAAAATATACATTTTATGAAAAATAAACTGAAACAGGGCACACAGCCTGGCCTTTAAGAATCTGGTGTTTGGACATTCCCTGTCGTGTGCAAGGACCGTGTCATAAAATACAACACTGATGAAAACTTGAATATGTTAGAAAACAGTATGGCCAATTGAAGTATACTTCTGCTATTTTTTTTTTTTTTATCATCATCAAGACCCGCCACCCACCCCCAAATCATTCTTAGGCTGCATTCACACCTAGGCGTAGGCAATAGCGTCGTTTTCCGGCGTTTTTTTAGGCGTTTTTTTCGCGCGTATTCATGCTAATATGCGCGTTTGCATACAGCGTTGTCCGACGTTTTTGTACTTAGACGTTTTTTTTTTAGCCAATAGGAAAAACTATCATCTTTTCATCACTTGTTGCTATGTTGGTAGATTTTTTAAATCTTCTGCATGGGCGACAAGTTCTATTGACAAAACGCCCGTAGCAAACGCTTGTTGTTGCGCAATACGCGCGTATCTGGCGTTTTACATTGATTTCAATGGAAAACCAAAAACGCTCAAATACGCGCATATCGCGCGTATTGCGCGACAGAAAAGGGTCCAGAACTTCTTTTGACTACAGGCGATGCGCGTCAGGCGCATCAGCGTTCAGATGTGAACCATCCCCATTGACTTTCATTGCTTTTCGTCCCTCTGGCGTTTGTTCGCGTCGCGCTACATGCGACAAAACGCGAAGGTGTGAATGGGGTCTTAGAGAAAACTGCATACTGAACTGACCTATTCCGTCTGTTTGGTATCAGACCTATATCTAGTATCTTTCAGCTCAAACTGTCTGTTTGGATACCTGACAATGTATGTTGGCTGCTTCAGAATCTGTCAATATGTTGTCTTTGCTCCAATATCTGCAGGAGCAGATATTAGAATGAAACCATCCAAGGATATCCAAAGCACACAATTTCTAGGCCCTCCTACATACTTTTTAAGGCAAGCTGAAAAGCTGTGCCACCATGTGGCGTCTAAAATGCATTAGAAAAGAGCAGAAATATTTGTATAGCTACAAAGTGTTAAAATATGCACCCTGAAATGTAATGTGGACATATTCATTTACAGCTATATGTAATGTCAGAGATCTAAGTGATGACTAAAGTTGGCCATACAGAGTGAATTTCAACGGCTTCCTGATCAAAAGGGCTGGGTAGAAAACAGTCGGTTTAACAGCTGCATCCAATCAGATGCAGGCACTGTTCGAGGAGTTTGATAGCTGCCGGCGCCAGTTGTCAAAATACAATAGCTACAGCGTGGATGGAGGATTTTTTTATTTTATTTTTTCAGCCTGAAAAAAATAAAAAATCTATGCATTTTCAAAACCATTTATGTATGAAATTAACACATCACACGTTACAGTGTTACTTTCCCACAAGAAAAAAAAAAAGAAAAAAAAAAAGGGATACTTTACGTACAATGCAGTAACATATAAAGCTGTATTGATGTTACTCTGTACATATCCAGGAATAGCAAAAATAATGCATGCATTTTAAAGTGATTGAAGAGGGTACTTTTTTTTTTAATAAACATGTTCTACTTGCCTGCTCTGTGCAATGGCTTTGCACAGAGCAGCCTCTTCTCAGGTCCTCCCACCAGCACTCAGTGAGCGATCATATGAAACCGCTTCCCATCAATGGAGAAATTCAATATAGAGGTTCCAACACATTATTGGCAGTATGGCTCTTTAAAACTCTGCGCCCAAATTAGAAATACTTTTTAACAGTTTCACAACGCTTTCTGACACGTGCACCTCTCTCGGGTAGGTTTTACTACCGTCACCTTTTAGAATCTGTCACAATGGGCGCAATTCCAAAAAAATAAATTATCAGCCGTTCGCAGAAAATTGGTGGCAATTTAGACCAACTGATTTGGTGTACAGAAACACCAATGCATTTAACAGCTTCCTGCACAAAACGACCTTGTTGCCATGAAGTTGGTAGCATCAAAACAACCAAATGATTCTTCCTCAGCTCCATTCAGCTGCTGGCCAGAGATTTTTTTGCACCTTTAGTTCTCACACACAGACATCTGGTTAGCTCCAAATGTCTTTTTGCAAAAAAGAAAGTTTAGGAGTATTTAGCATTTGTTCTGTCAGAAAGCTCCAATCAAAAACTCAATCCAGGTGGGTTTTTCTTCTGCCTCTAATCACGGAGCTTAACATAAGTCTTTAACCGCTTGTCAACCGTGTACTGTAAATATACAGCGGCAAGGCAGCTTCCTTGGGCAGGAACACGTACCTGTACGTGATCCTGCACTTCTGGGCCCAGGGTGCACACAGGACAGTGGGTCTGGTGGATGGGATGTCTGCCGATCGTTCAGGACACAGGCAGAACAGCGGTCTGCCCATGTAAACAAGGCAGACCACCATTCTGTGAGAAGGGAAGGTTGTGATCCTAGGTTTCTAAAAAGCAGAACTCTGCCTTGCCATTGAATAAGTACCTCACACAGTTAGCAAGCACTCCCTAAGCACACACTTTGATCGCCCCCGATGTTCCCTGCCAGTGTCATTAGTACACTGACAGTGCATATTTTTAGCACTGATCAGTGCGCATGTCACTGGTCCCCAAAAATTGTCACTTAGTGTCCAATATCGCTGCCCTTACTAGTGTATTAAAAAATGTGTATATATATTGTATATGTGTATATTTTTTTTTTTTTTTTTTTTTCTCAGTTTGTAGACTATACGTTTTGCCCAAACCAATGTACGCTAAGATTTTTTTTTATCATCAAAAACAGGTAGCAGAATATATATTGGCTTAAAATTGATGAAGAAACTTGATTTTTTTTACTGGATATGTTTTATTGCGAGAAATATATTTTTTTTCAAAATTGGCTTTTTTGTATATAGCACAAAAAATAAACCAAGGTGATCAAATACCGACAAAAGAAAGCTCTATTTGTGGAAAAACAAAACAAAAAAATACATTTTATTTGGGTACAGTGTTGCACCACTGCACAATTGTCAGATAAATTAACGCAGTGCCAGAATGTAAAAAGTGGCCTGGTCATGGGGGGGGGGGGGGGTGTAAGGGAATTAAACCTTTCGGAGGGCAAAGGAAGGAAGGGCGGATGAACTGTCATGATCGACTCTCAAAAGCTCTGTACCAACGTTCCAATTATCGTACAATCACGTCAAAAGCGGTATTTTTCGTCCGATTTTCGGATCATGTGTATGGGGCATTAGGCTGGGTTCATGGACGCACTGGACCCCTGCTGTGAGACATTCGGTACGGAGATGTGAACCCAGCCTAGGCCCCTTTCAAACAGAGCAGAATCCATCCAAGTGGATCCACCTGCTCGGCAGGGGGCATCCCTCCAGATGCAGGCGGGTGACAGGTCCGTGTCCGCTCTGCATGCCCACTGTTCTCTATAGGGCAGTCGGATGGAAATGGACTGGCAGTCTGCTGATATCCTGCAGCCCCACAGAGAACAGTGGGTGGTCCAATCGGGTCCATCTGTCCTTTTCAGGAAGACCCGATCAGACCTCTAGTGTGAAAGGGGCCTTAAGGCTGGTTTCTCTTAAGTAGCAAATCTCGAAAAACATTCTGTGGTGGCTCGATTTTTAGAGGGAGGATAACAGCAGCTGGGAGGAGATAGGTCATCTCCTCTCCACCCGCTTTAACCCTTAAAGACCAAGCCACAGGGTTTCAACCCCACTGAATTTATTGAGTTGCATTCGGCAGAGATACTGCCTGCAAAATGTGATGGCGGGATTTGTTTTTGTACAGTCAATATGTACAGCTGCAGATCTTTGCTTAGGTAGGTGGCAAAACTGTGGCTCAACCGTCTTTTTTCGACCCCTGTCAACACATCTGAACAAGCTCCCAATGCTCCAAAATATATCAATAAAAGGGGCAAAACACAAATTTTGATGAATAAGCGTCAGTCTTCAGCTTCAGTTGAACCAGATACTAGCCTGCTATACTCCTTTACCAGGCCATTTTTCAATTTTTATGACATTTTTACCGACAATTACTTGGTCCTTCAGCACTGGACCCAAATGAAAGTTTCCACGTGTTACATAGTAGGTGAGGTTAGAAAAATAAATAAATAATATAAGAGAAGACACAAGTCCAACCTATGCTTAAAAACAGCAAACAAAAACCACCAGGACACCAAAAAACAAAAAGGATCTATTTTTGAAAAGTAGACGGCCCCTTGGTGATCTCATGTTTTGCCACAATTTTCTGGCAATGAAAAGACCTGCTTATTTTGAGGGTGTTAGAACAAGGTTGGTGACAGTGTACTAGATACATAAATGGTTCATGGCTTCTTTACCAGCCATTTTATATGCCTCGTGTAATTTTCCCAGTGCGTTCTCACACTCAGGGAGCCACACGGTCAGGCATAGTCTACCATACAAGTGAAAGGCTATACAAGTCCATGCTCTTGCAAGCTCTGATGGATTTTTTTATTTTTTTTGCATCACCATTTACCCGCACATTGTTGTTTTAATGCATTTTTCGATTGCAGAACTTTCACGTTTGGGAAAATACGCTGAACACGCATGCATAGGTAAATGGCGAGAAATATGCTAGGCATATAAAATTACCTCTTCAAGCCCTGCATGCATGGACCATAAAATGCACAGGCCATACACAGGAGGTGGTAAATGGGTTATTGTACAGGTCATATAAAGAGTGGCAGGATAGAGATGAAATGGTTCGTGCACAGGTGTGTAGACAAGGGTGGTGAAGGGATACACAGGTTACTGCAGAGATAATCTGGAGATCTAAAAAAAAAAAAAAAAGGAGAGGAGCAAATGGCTCCCAACTGTCCCTATTTGGAGGGAATTTCCCTCTTTTGACCGAATCCCTTTGTCTCACGTTCAACCTCAGCTGTCCACATTTTCGTCTTGCATGCACATCTTTATACAAAATATTTTACTGCCAAAATTTTTATGTGGCACTAAACTTTTTATACAACCTCTACATTACCGCATTTGTGATTTTGAAGGCCAAATATAAAAAAAAGCAAAATTAAGAAGACTTGTGTGGTTTGGCAAATCATTTTCTTCATATAAGATCTTTGTGGTCTGTGTAACTGAGGCTGTGGACTACTGATGATCACTGTGGTTGTCATTACTGTGATCACAAGGTACTACGACTTGGATTGGTTCTGTACAGTACAGTGGGGGGGGGGGAGCGATTAAAGAGTTGCGCAAGCACAAGCTTGCACAACTTTTCTAAATTTAGAACATGGATCAGATGCTGCATCTAACAAATGGGGTGCAAGCCCTTTAGTTAATTTGGTTCTCTTAAAGGTTGATATGCATAGTACACAGGATAAAGAATGGAAAGCTGAAGCTGCATGCTCCAATTGAAAAAAGGCCATTTCAGCCCCCCCACTTAGCATGGAGGGGGGGTGTTAACCTTGTGCAGTCTCTGCTCGTGCTGGGAGATCACTGCACGGGCAGAATGGGGATGTGAGCACACATGCCTTTATGTCAAGGTTGCTCCTGGTGGGAATCTGCATAAGTTTTCTGCCATATTCACCATGTTAACTTGGTGCAGCCCTGTGCTAGTTTCTTTCACACGGAAATAGAAATTGGCACAGATAACCCTGGAAAGGGTCCATTAGCAGTGTTAACGTGGGGCAACCTACTTATGACCGTTTTTTTTTTTGCACCATTATAATGGTACAGGAAGCATATTAATTCCCCAGAGCGTCTGTAAACCCAGCCGTCCGAGGATGGCTTGATTCATAATCATTAACAGGCACAGCAGGCGGCCATGCATCCACCACGTTGCCATTTAAAGATGAATAGAGGTAGGCAAGTGGTTAATACTGGCTTCCAAGGGTTTAGAACCTAAATAGGATTTTGGACCCAAAATTTGGAGGCTGCATATCCTGCTCATCAGACCAAACCAAATACACCAGTGTCAGAGAAATTCCAGTCATTAATCGTTTTGCATAAAAAGTGAACTTTGCAAGCTACTTGCCAATAAGCTGGGTATGAGCAGCCATTGGCATTGCTCTGCCACACAACTCCTGCAGAGTATTGATCTCCAATAAGGACTATTTGAAAATAAAATGTCCAGCGCCCTTGCAGGTTCTGTTTTTTGAACGCAGGTTCGCTATGATATCACTTCCACCTATACCAGCATCATCTGAAGCAAAGTGATGAAAATGACATCCCTTCTGGGTGTTTGTTTCAAGCATCTGGAAGTTGCATTTGTTTGGCCAGTTAAATCCTGCGCCGTGTCCAAGATGGAGGCACCGTCTCCTCTACGAAGGGTACACTTTTAGGGCCCCCAACGCCAAAATCTATGCACCTTTACTGTTTTGAGTATACTGATGAATATACTGGCTAAGTAAGCCTTCAAAATCTAAAAAACCTGCAACTCCAAGAGAAGCTCAGTACAAAAAGTAAACAGGGCTGACAAGTTTAATCTTCTCACATCCTTTCTGATAGGGACAGAAAAGCACTGAGGGCAGTGTGGGGTTTTTAATCTTTTTTTTGTCCCAGTTAGGCTACATCCGTACAGGTGATTTAGGCCATTGCGAATTGTAGTGGCTTGAAAATGAGATTCCTGCTGCGGCTCTGGGAGGCCAGATGTGACCGCTTGCCCTATTCACTATACTGACAGGTCACCAGTGGCCGTAACCATTTGCCGCTATATAAAATAAGCAGGTTGGACACCAAGTTTTAGAATAACACATTCAACTGCCAAAAAAAATAAAAATCATAGACCATAAACGAATGAGCTCTTAATAATGGTCTCTTGTGACAAAACACGTCCAGATAAATGCATGTCAAATGGAAAAATTAAGCAAATTGCACTCAATCTTGTTTCCAAAGTTCCCTTATTTCACCACGCGACAACATAAGCGATACACTGACTCAGTGGCGTAGCTAGCACAGCTGGCACCCGGAGCTGGTAATTTTTGCACCCCCCCCTAAGAAAAATGGTATGTGGTAATATAGCGGCGCCACACCAAAACTGTGGGTGTGGTCAGATTGATTGCGCCAACGTTGGGAGAAACCTAAAGGGCCATATGCTTTTTTACATTCATACGTAGAATGCATAAAGAGTAAAAATCTTGTGCCTTTACAACCACTTTAACAAAGAATGGGCTTTAATTTAAATGCAGTAGTCAGTAAGAAATGTAAAACACAGTGAAGAGAATTTATCAAAACTTGTGCAGTCAGAATTTGCGACAGCTTCCATCTTCAGCTTAAAAAAAACAAAAAAAACAAAAACAAAGCTATGAGCCGATTAGGGCTCATTCAAACAGGTGCCGAGACAGGCCCTGTATGCTGTGCCACTTTTTGCTGCACCTGTATTCAGAGAGCTTCACCTATAGAAGTGGGTGCACAGATCCGAATGCAGACACTTACATACATGCATCCCTTCCTGTCCAAATTTAGACATTCGACTGTCATTGCAGCTGCTGCATCCCAATTGACTGACTGGACTGCCTGCACAGAACACCATGCATCCCCATGGTCATCACTCACATGTGCTACATGTGAATGAGGTGTAATTGTCATGTGGGCCAGATAGCAGGAAAGAGGAGATGTCAGGTGAGAGAAGTATGGGAATTTTATTTGTGAATCATACTTGCCCAGGTACCCACTCCAGCACCACCACTGCAGCCCCCCCCCCCCCCCCGTCCAGGGCCTCCTCTGCCAGTGTCATTAGTATAGTGAGGGTGTATAGTATCATCACTGACTTGTGATGTCAGTCAGTCCCCCCAGCGTCAGATTGCTCTCTCAATCCCACAAAAAGTTGCCGATCACAGCCGTATAAAAAAATAAAGACAAGATGTATGCATGTATGCATGCATGTATGCATGTATGCATGTATGCATGCATGTATGTATGCATGCATGCATGTATGCACACACACACACGCACACACACACACAGAAGGTATCAAAACTATGAATTAACACATGTGGAATTATACATAACAAAAAAGTGTGAAACAACTGAAAATCTATTTCATATTCTAGGTTCTTCAAAGTAGCCACCTTTTGCAGCAGACACATCTCTAGAACTGTTAAGAGGAGACTGTGTGAATCAGGCCTTCATGGTAGAATATCTGCTAGGAAACCACTGCTAAAGAAAGGCAACAAGCAGAAGAGACTTGTTTGGGCTAAAGAACACAAGGAATGGACATTAGACCAGTGGAAATCTGTGCTTTGGTCTGATGAGTACAAACTTGAGATCTTTGGTTCCAACCCCCGTGTCTTTGTGCGACGCAGAAAAGGTGAACGGATGGACTCTACATGCCTGGTTCCCACCGTGAAGCATGGAGGAGGAGGTGTGATGGTGTGGGGGTGCTTTGCTGGTGACACTGTTGGGGATTTATTCAAAATTGAAGGCATACTGAACCAGCGTGGCTACCACAGCATCTTGCAGCGGCATGCTATTCCATCCGGTTTGCGTTTAGTTGGACCATCATTTATTTTTCAACAGGACAATGACCCCAAACACACCTCCAGGCTGTGTACGGGCTATTTGACCAAGGAGAGTGATGGGGTGCTGCGCCAGGTGACTACCTCTTGAAGCTCATCAAGAGAATTCCAAGAGTGTGCCAAGCAGTAATCAAAGCAAAGGGTGGCTACTTTGAAGAACCTAGAATATGAAATATATTTTCAGTTGTTTCACACTTTTTTGTTATGTATAATTCCACATGTGTTAATTCATAGATTTGATGCCCTCAGTGTGAATCTACAATTTTCATAGTCATGAAAATACAGAAAACTCTTTGAATGAGAAGGTGTGTCCAAACTTTTGGTCTGTAATATATATTACACACACAAACAATTTCCATAATCGATTAGTTGGCCGATTGTTTTGATTAATCGGTTAACAACGTAAAAAATATATAAAAAATAAATAAATACATTTTAAGAACGTGTTTGCGTTTGATCTACCGATCGTTTGGGGGGGGTCAAATCGATGTTCGTTTTGAACCAGAGCGACGGTAAATTTTTTAAATAGATAACTTCTTGGTCAGTGGAATTTTTTAGACAGCATGTGGTTTTCGTTCAAAAATGACATTTATTTTAAAACCGAATGTTAAAAAGCAAATGAAAAATTTCAAACATTCTTTCATTCAGGGAATGTACAAAGATTTTTTGTACGAATATTCTCGTCTGAACATTGATCTGTGTGTGTGGTCAGCATAAGGCATGGTGAACACCTATGCAATTTTCTGTTTCTGCAGTGCTTTTTGCGCATGTGATTTTGCTGCGATTTGAGTTTTTGCATTTTTTTTATCCATTTTTCTTTGGCCAATTTATTGCTGGCAAATTGAAAAACGCATTACAGGCATTTCTGCAGCTTCTCCATTGATGTATATTGAACCAAAAAAAGCATTGAAAAAAAGTCAGACCCTTTCCAAATACGCAGCAGCTGAAAAAAAATGTGAACATGTCCCATAGGAAATCATGTTAGATGAAATGTAGTGCGTTTCTGCAAAAAGCACCAAGAAAAAAAAAAAAAAAAAAAACATAGGTGTGAACCAGGCCTAAAGTGTTTAGTAGCAGCATGCTTTTTTTTGTATCACCCGTCATCTTGGGGTTAAAAAAAAAAAAAGGGGGGGGGGCCCTTTATAGTACAAAAAGAACATACAATACTGTATATCATTTTTTTTTACTGTGGAACAGTGAAAGTAATATAATATATATTAAACAGTTTTGAATGATTTTACTTCCTCTTTTGCTCCCTGCAAATGAAAAGCATAATGGGCTAGTATGCATTACATACTAGCCCATTATGTCACACTTGCCTGCGAAAGAATACAGCGATGTCCCCTGTGAAGGCTGCATCCATATTCTAGCCCCTTTTCCTTCCGGGCCAGGGACTCCGGCTCTGATTCGCCGGAGCTGCGCGACGTCACTCCCGCGCATGCACACGGGAGCCGCCATTAATGGCACAGGCTGGGGAAGAAACGGCACAAAGTTTTGTTTCTTCCCAGCGCATGCGCCATTAACATCAACGGCGCACGTTTAGGAGATATGCTAGGCTTACCTATAGGTAGAAGTCGTCACAAAAAAGGGTTTACAACCACTTTAAGTTGCATTCGTGAAATAACTGAACTTTTGCACGATATTCAAATTTTTACATACACAAAAAAAGTGTGTGTTTGTGTGTGTGTATATATATATATATATATATATATATATATATATATATATATATATATATATATATATATATATATATATATATATATACACACACACACACACACACACACACACACACACATATACACACACACAAGTTTGTAGATGTATAACTTATACAACCCAATACACACTTATTGGGGGGGGGGGGGGGAATCATGTAGCAGAATACATTTAGGCCAAAATTTATGAAGACTTTTTTTATTGGCTTTATAACACACACAAAATTGTGATATATAAAAAAGTGTTTGGGTACTGTGTTGCATGACCACGCAATTACTAGCTAAAGTCGCGCAGCACTAAATGGCAAAAAATAGCCTGGTCATGAAGGGGGCAACACCTGCCAGAGCTGAAGTGGTTAAAGAGCACCTAAAACAATTACACAATGGGGTTGATTTACAGTGCCTTGCGAAAGTATTTGGCCCCCTTGAACTTTGCGACCTTTTGCCACATTTCAGGCTTCAAAACAAAGATATAAAACTGTAATTTTTTTTGAAGAATCAACAAGTGGGACACAATCATGAAGTGGAACGAAATTTATTGGATATTTCAAACTTTAACAAATAAAAAACTGAAAAATTGGGCGTGCAAAATTATTCAGCCCCTTTACTTTCAGTGCAGCAAACTCTCTCCAGAAGTTCAGTGAGGATCTCTGAATGATCCAATGTTGACCTAAATGACTAATGATGATAAATAGAATCCACCTGTGTGTAATCAAGTCTCCGTATAAATGCACCTGCACTGTGATAGTCTCAGAGGTCCGTTTAAAGCGCAGAGAGCATCATGAAGAACAAGGAACACACCAGGCAGGTCCGAGATACTGTTGGAGAAGTTTAAAGCCGGATTTGGATACAAAAAGATTTCCCAAGCTTTAAACATTCCAAGGAGCACTGTGCAAGCGATAATATTGAAATGGAAGTATCAGACCACTGCAAATCTACGAAGACCTGGCCGTCCCTCTAAACTTTCAGCTCATACAAGGAGAAGACTGATCAGAGATGCAGCCAAGAGGCCCATGATCACTCTGGATGAACTGCAGAGATCTACAGCTGAGGTGGGAGACTTTGTCCATAGGACAACAATCAGTCGTATACTGCACAAATCTGGCCTTTATGGAAGAGTGGCAAGAAGACAGACATTTCTTAAAGATATCCATAAAAAGTGTTGTTTAAAGTTTGCCACAAGCCACCTGGGAGACACACCAAACATGTGGAAGAAGGTGCTCTGGTCAGATGAAACCAAAATCTAACTTTTTGGCAACAATGCAAAACGTTATGATTGGCATAAAAGCAACACAGCTCATCACCCTGAACACACCATCCCCACTGTGAAACATGGTGGTGGCAGCATCATGGTTTGGGCCTGCTTTTCTTCAGCAGGGACAGGGAAGATGGTTAAAATTGATGGGAAGATGGATGGAGCCAAATACAGGACCATTCTGGAAGAAAACCTGATGGAGTCTGCAAAAGACCTGAGACTGGGACGGAGATTTGTCTTCCAACAAGACAATGATCCAAAACATAAAGCAAAATCTACAATGGAATGATTCACAAATAAACAAATCCAGGTGTTAGAATGGCCAAGTCAAAGTCCAGACCTGAATCCAATCGAGAATCTGTGGAAAGAACTGAAAACTGCTGTTCACAAACGCTCCCCATCCAACCTCACTGAGCTTGAGCGGTTTTGCAAGGAGGAAAAAAATGTCAGTCTCTCGATGTGCAAAACTGATAGAGACATACCCCAAGCGACTTACAGCTGTAATCGCAGCAAAAGGTGGCGCTACAAAGCATTAACTTAAGGGGGCTGAATAATTTTGCACGCCCAATTTTTCAGTTTTTTATTTGTTAAAAAAGTTTGAAATATCCAATAAATTTCGTTCCACTTCATGATTGTGTCCCACTTGTTGATTCTTCCAAAAAAAATGACAGTTTTATATCTTTGAAGCCTGAAATGTGGCAAAAGGTCGCAAAGTTCAAGGGGGCCGAATACTTTCACAAGGCACTGTACTAAAGGCAAATCCACTCTGCACTACAAGTGCACTTGGGAAGTGCAGTCGCTGAAAACCTGAGGGAAAGATCAGAAATGATTTTATCAAATCATGTACAAGCAAAAATGCTGTTTTTTTATTTTACTTGCATGTCCCCCTCAGATCTACAGCAACTGCACTTCCAAGTGCACTTGCAGTGCAAAGTGGATGTGCCTTTAGTAAATAAACCCCAGTGTGTACGCAATATATCTTTAATACACACATTTGTATAGGTGCCATTTAAGCCCACTGGTAGTACAGATGCATCGTGACAAAAGACTCTTCTGCCAGTCATGAGCAAGTTTGTCAGTGTCTCAAGCCTACATAGACTGCAATATACCAAGTGTGAGTCAGCACAAAGTGCATCTGCTCAGGTTTGGAATTTCTGTCTTGCATCGAGGATGTGCTGTTCCAATGACTATGCTCTTTGTGAATTACAGCCTCACATAGTTTCCTTATGAAAAGCCCAATACCCAGCTAGCATTTAAGGTTCCCGCATTACCTCTCACAGATTTGCCCCACATTTAAAGACCTATGAAACAGTACCACAAAACATGATCACAGTACACACTAAGGTGCTACCACCAAGTTCTTTGCTATGCATGCACAAAAAGCTAATCCCCAGTGTGCACCAACAGCTGTGATGACATTTACTTTACACTAAAGCTTCCCTGAAATTAACACAGGTCATCCAGCACAACAATTTACACAGGACAAAAGCACAAGTCTGCCCCTGTAATAAACCCTGAGGCTTCATGCACACTATGTGCCTAAACAAATGCTAAAACTTCTGGCAGAAAAAAATAAAACAACATGCATAACGACCTGTATTGCAAAACGCATTTATGCGTGTTTGCATTTATAACCCCCCCCCCCCCCCCCCAAACATTCCCCTCTGCTCACAAAACACACTTGTGATGGTTTATTTTTCAACCTATAAATGCTCACATGTGCATGGATGCATAGGGTTTCAAGAAAAAAGTGCATGTATAAGCAGCATTTTCTTGAAGTCTACAAAAGCATTCTTCAACTGCAGTTTGGGAAGATGAAACTTCCACACACTGCTCCTATGCCTAGAATTTAGGCTCCATGCATACTGAAGCTAAAAAAAAAAAAAAAAAAAAAAAAAACGCTAAAAAACACTGGTGCCAGCGTTTGAGCGTTTTTCGGCTTTTGGATTGTTTCCCGCCGAAAAACTGCACTTTGAACGCTAATTTTGGGCGTTCAGAAAAAAGCCAATAAACTCCAAAGCTCATCAACCCTAAAAAACACCCAGGGCATGGGCACATAGGCTAACAGAGTTCAGTTTATGGGCTTCTAAAAAAAAGCCAAAACGCCAATAAACTGCAGTTTATCAGCTTCAGTGTGCATGGAGCCTTATAAGTTGAAACTGTGTAAACATTGCTTAATATTTTTGGTTTGTAAACTTTGAAACAAAACCATGTTGCTTACCATGCTAAAATCCAAAAGATCACTTAATTCTTTGTCAGTGCCCACTGCGGCCATTCTCTGCTGTGGATTCATACTCATCCCAACTTTAAAAGTATGATATCCTAAAGTTGGGGGAAAAAAACAAAAAAAACAAAAAGCAAAATTAAAAAAAAAAGCACACACACCAATTAAAAATTCAGACGTAGAAACAAATGGGTCTAGAAAGCAAAGATTCAGCAGGCAACCAGTATAGAAGTATATACATACAATGTTATGGTGGGAGGCAATCACTGTACCTTTCCGAGGGTCAAAGTCCGTTTTGTGCCTACATATCATGAAGGCGTGTGATAAGATGCTGAGGTTTTGTGACGTCTCCCACACAGAGGTCTATTGAAGTTATTACCGTAACCAGAAGCAACCAACAATACAATTGTTGTACGGTGAAATCTGAATAATAGTTTTGGTCTAATGTCATTTGCACTCTTTATGTACCGTTCTAGAATCTACTTGCATGTAGATTGCCATACCTTCCAGGCCCAGATGATCACAAAGCACTAGGAGAAATGCTGTATCTACAGATCTTAGGACTGTGAGATTGTCTATGTACACTTGTAACTTTATACTGCTCTGGCAGCTGTGCATTACACACTCCTGGCCCAGAGCAGGTTCGGCTTAGGTTTTATTTACCATACTCCTTCAAGCCCCTCCCACTGTTAAGTGCAATCTCACTTAGGGATTATGCACACAGGATGTTTTTACAGCTGCTGTTAGGGGCATTGGACTTTAACTGCATCTAAAAGCCCCTCCATGTTAGCCTATGTGTCAATGCGAACAAACATTTAGTGGCAGGAGAAAATAAGAAAAGGGCAAAAAAATAAAAAAACACGTCTAACTTTTTTACATTGTACGTTTTCCAAAAAAAAGCTCAAAAACATTGATGTAAAAACTGGGCTAAATGTGGGGAAAAAAAATGGCGTTTAGAACAGCTGTATCGCTGGCGTTATGCAAAAAGGATGATTTTAAGAGCCCTTAAATTCACTTTAACAAACTTAACTCTATCCAGGGTACCCAAGCTATTTAAT
This sequence comes from Rana temporaria, assembly GCF_905171775.1. Taxonomy (NCBI): domain Eukaryota; kingdom Metazoa; phylum Chordata; class Amphibia; order Anura; family Ranidae; genus Rana; species Rana temporaria. The sequence continues at coordinate 391,962,839 of NC_053489.1, forward strand.
AATTGTAAACACACTCATATTTTGTAAAGCCAGTGTTCGATCAGAATACCACTACCATATTGGTACACCCCACACTTGGCCGCAGTAACCATGCAAAGGACATCTTTATACACCCACCAAAGTCTTGCATCTCACACTTATTTTTACTAGTAAACTGAGCTTATATAAATAAAAAAACATTTGGAAATCCGTCAGACTCTTGATGTTTTAAAATTCATTAAAACAGTGTCGCGGATTTCAAAATACTGTACTTCACTATAAAAAAAGCAAAGCTTACTAGTAAAAATAAGTGTGAAATGCAAGACTTCAGTGGGTGTAAAGATGTCCACCGCAGGCTTACTTCGGCCGAGTGTACCAAGATGGTGGTGACGGAATGACACTTCCTTTACCTATTCTGACAGAACTCCAGTCAGATTACCATTATTGGTATGGTATAGGTTTACACATTCTTTATACTATTAAAGTATTGACTGAAATTAAGGTTTAAAAAATAAAAAATAAAAAAACACCCCACACACCAACTTTGTGGGCATTTTCAGTAGGGTGTCCCCAGATTTCATTTTGAAAATCTGGTCACCTTTACACAATTTTTATTACACACACACACACACACCAAAGGCATGGTCCACTTTTATCCCCATTGGGGTTTCCACACAAGGCTATTTGTAGCGATTATATGCCCCTAGCATAAACTTATGAGCTGCTGCTCATATACAGCCTGCCAAAAGTGAGAGACTATATGTGACCGCACTCTTTGTAAACATTGATGCCTCTTTCCATCTGCATTTACCCGGGGCATACACATCTTCTAATTTATTTTATAAATGTGAAACATCCGAGAGAGGGAGGCAAAGAAATGTTCAGAACTACTTAGCTTGCCTGTGTTGAAAGGCATTTGTAAAATATTAAAGTGTACATAAGCTCCAACAATGAATTTCAAATTTTTGCTCCCTGTCAGTTCTAGATTCCCCCCCTTTACCATTAAAAATGAAAAGTAAAGAATATCCCCAATGTTGGGTTGTCCCCAGAAAAGTAATATAGGAGGGGAAAGATTTCAATGGGGACACTAGTTCCGGTGACCTGGGGGAATTTCCTTAATTTGCAGGGATTTCCTCTCACTTCCCCTTTGGCTATGGGACAGGAAGTGGAATCTCCTAAATTGGCTACAGATGGGGAAAGAAACGGACAGGGATTATAACCCTCCCTAATGCTGTCCAAAATAATAAATTAAAAAAAAAAAAGTTTTGCCTGCAGTTCTACTTTAAATACATACATTATATATATATATATATATATATATATATATATATATATATATATATATATATATATATATATATATATATATATATATATATATATATATATATATATATATAAAAAAAAAGAGAAGGTAGAGATCTACCTGTACAACATGGGCGAAGTCAAAGATCACTGGGCAGTGTCTCCTCCTCACACTCAATTTAATCATCTACTTACTGTACTACCAATTTGCATGCATTGCACGGCAATCGTGTTTAAATCAGGCGGCGGGGAGGCAACATATCGCCACCTGTCAAACACACTCAGATCACTTTTTAGGAGAGCAGCAGTACCTGCTGCACTTGTAAATGAGCCCTTAGTTGCATGGGGATTTGTGCTAGAAAAAGGTGATGGGGGAGAGGGAATTTTTCTCTTGAGGGAATTTGCGTTAATAGGGATGATTGGGGGAATTTATGCTAAAAAGAGAAAATTGGGGGGGGGGGGAATTAGTGTTCCGAGTATGAAGTGGGGGGGGGGCGCCAATGAGGTTTTCTGCTAGACTAGGCAATTTTTTGGGGCCTTGGAATTGAGCTCTTGAATGGCAGGTCAGCAAGCCCAGACTGACCTACCTGTTTGAGATCTACTGGTTGCTGACCCCCACCCTAGACTGTAGAAACCTAGGGGGAGGGGTATTCTATAGATCAGGGCTTATACTTGACATTTCAGTAGGGCACATTGTTGTCAGGCCCAGTGGAAGATTACAAGCCAAGTGCATTTCGGACAAGTTCATTGGGTATTTTCGGTACATGTGGGGTCTGGAAAATGTGCATGATTACAAAGATCTAATACTATTTTTTTGTCCTGCCAAAACGTTAAGCAGAGCGAAGGACTACTGGGTAACCGATTTTCAACTCTTGCTAATAAGAGCAATTTCTTTTTAGGTTGTAAAAAGAGAAGGTGAGGAAGAACTTGGGTATTCATTACATGGCATCCAGCAATGCTTACTATTCAGCTTGTTAAAATTAGCCAAGTAAAATAAAAGGTCCAACACTATGAATGAAGTTAATGCCACTTATTCACAACCCACTAAATTAATGCTTTGACAACCATGTCGGTATCCCTGGAAAGAGCGGCACAATTTGGACACTGGACATGTTGCAGAAGCACCATCAGGCAGAGTACCACACCAAAAACAGCGAGAAAGGATAGCAGAGACTTATAAAACCAGAAATCCTAGCCCAGGGATCCTCAAACTACGGCCCTCCAGCTGTTGTAGAACTACACATCCCATGAGGCATTGTAACACACTGACATTCACAGACATGACTAGGCATGATGGGAATTGTAGTTCCTAAACAACTGAAGGGCCATAGTTTGAAGACCCATGTCCTAGCCTATGCATTCATCTCAGTGGCATGACAATCCCCTTCCCCAAGAAATATGGCTGCAAAATTAGAGTACAGAGCTGTCACATGTGTTCGCCACGTGTAAACTTATTTTTACAAAAGATTTATTTTAAAAAACACCCAAAACAAGCAAGTTTATATTTGTGATGGGCCGTATTCATAGCGATCTATCGCTCAGTTCTCAGGTGCTGCCGCTGCCATCTTCAGGAAAGGGAATCAGGAAGTGAAGTCTTGCGGCTTCACTTCCTGGTTCCCTACTGAGCATGCGCGACTCACGCTGTGCGACCCAACTGGCCCCTGCTGTCTTCTGGGACCTCTGCATCTCCCAGAAAACAGCAGGGGGGGACGGAGAAGGCGCTGGAAGTGGCTTAGATACCCGCGGGTGGCTCTGGTATCTATGCCCAGAAGTGGGAGCAAAATACCTGTATTACACAGGTATCTGCTCCCCCCTAAAAAGGTGCCAAATGTTCCAAAAAGCGGAAAATCCATTTTTGGGTGGAACTCCGCTTTAAGTGTAAGGCTGTGTTTGCCAGCACAAGTGTTCTGGCCATTCATGGGCAGTCCCATTCATTTCATTTGGGATGCAGCAGCTGCATGGACACAAATATGGCTTCCAATTTGACATTTGTGTGGGTGCATGTCCCTGAACTCACTTGTCTGCATTCGGGGACACGCACAAATGTCAAAATGGGAGCAGCAGTTGTGTCCATGCAAGAGCTGCATCACAATTGACATGAATGTGCCTGCCTGCAAGTGGAGGCACAAACACTTTGCAGTTCATTCATTGATAGATCCTGGAGAATGACTGATGTGGCTATGTGGGTGCTCTGAGGCTGGTTGCTTAGCAACATGTTACACCTAAATACTGGTGCAACATGTTGCTAAAGATGGAGTTAGCCTTTAAAGAAAAATCTGTAAGGTGAACTTACACTGTACCCTCTCCCTCTCCCCATCCCCCTCAGTCACACGATCACCCGCTGTGACACATTTAGTCGCAGCTTCACCGGTCCAGGGATTTCAAACTTCAGCGGCTTAATCTCCTAAACGTACCTTGTAAAAAGGTACGTTTAGGAGGCATTCTAATTGGAGAAGAGGAGAGAACGCCAAGGGATGTAAATTTCCTGGACCAGTAAGGCAGCGACCCAATGTCTCACAGCGGGTGATCGCAGGACTCGGGTATAGCAGGACTGTGGGGGGGGTGTCCAATGTAATTTTCTGTAAAGATGAACTTACACTTTAAGGAAAGGAAAAACAAAAAACAAACACATTCTTTTCAGGACAGTTCAGTGCGCATTTTGGACACCGTTGACAACTGGTTTGCAGGAGGCGTGAAAAAGGCAATCAACTGGAACAATCATAGAACGGGGTGGGTGGGGGGCCCTTCAACACCATCTGTCTTCCACATATAATGTGGTTTTAACATCTCTACACCCAGCATTTTAACAACAATTCACACCTTCAGCCATGTAAAGAAAAGGATTAACATTTATGAAGCCTTCCCGACACAAAGGATGGGATTACGTAACTAGAACAGGCCTTAGACAAGAACATCTGCCTTTTCATGATAACGGAATCATGGATATAAATGCAGAGGTATTTTGCCAAACAAGCATCAAGAACTGAAGAAGTGGCGACTTCTACATTACAGAACAAGTCCAGTTGAATGTGAGCAACTCCTACTAGATATAATCCCTGGAACAAAGATTGCCCCCTTACCTTCACCTTACAAAAGCTTGAACTGGATGGACTTGTGTCTAATAGTCAACCAAACTATGCAACTAGAACAGCACAAGGATATGAAATGGATTGAATGTGAGGTGTCTGCCATTTATTCTTCAATCCTACGCGATTTAGGCCTGGAAGCTCTAAAGTACCATTTAGATCACTTTATAAATAGCCAAGATGTGAAGATTATTAAAGTTAGTTTCTATTAACACAACTATTTTTTGTTCGATGGTACTTTCTACCTCCAGAGATGTGCTTTTGTGTAAACTGTGTGCCCACTTTTACTAACCTATAAGGGTTTATAACCTGCTAGGTCCAATTATAGGTATATACTGTAGACCTAATTTAGTTGTCGATTCAAATTTGCACGTGCAAGATTTTGTCACTTATTTGAATACAAAGGACTTGTACCAAAAACTGTCCAAAGGCCATGCTTTAAAAGCCTTTACAGCTCATCAATAAGGTCGGCCATAGACAGTGCATTTCTTTCCTGCAACCACTGAATCCCACAGACAGGGGAATCCCTCCCACGGAGCCACATTGGGTTCTTTCAGCGGGGGAAGCCGCCAACCCTGTGGGGAGGACACCGCCATTAATGGTTAGCAGCTACAACGGCCACTAGGAATCACAGATATTGCTTTGAAATGGATTAAAAAGCATTTTGTTTGTGGTGCTCAGATGCATTGATGTTTTGCTTTACGTGAATGATGGCCTTAGAATTATTATTCTCAGTATAGTGATCACAGCAATACATAATGTGTTGTGCAAATTGTTAGTTTCCATGCACATGTTTGCGTTTACATGTACATAGGGGCGGGAGGCCGATAAGCTCTTTTGTGGGATGGCACATTACACGTTAAACTAAAAACGAACAGCTTTCCACAAGAAAGCCAACAGCTTACTGCAAGTTTGCAAATTCCTGGCTGCTACAGTAAAAGAAATTCATTGTTGCATGCAGATAGTTTCCATTCCCAATGGACAGGACATTAGAGCAAGAAAAAAAAATTGTTCCGATATAGCAACTTTTGAGACGGAATTTAGGGACTTTAGATTTAAGAAAATAAGGAACATGATTACAGCAGTATACATGCAAGGAGCAGAGATAAAAATCAATTGATGAGAAACAGAAAAAGTTATTAAAAGATGCGGTGTGAGCGACAAGAAATACATTTTTCAACAAGACAGAGTTCCAAATATAAAACGAAATTAGAAACATTATGAATACATACATACCCATTTTATATAGTGCTCCTAGTTATAGAAAAATTAGGGGAGGAAGTAAAGTGTTGTCAGGAATGTACCTATTTTTGGTTAAAATGTCGTTACCCAGTTTGTTATGTATGCAATGGAGAAAAGAAACCCATTGGCTGTCCACAAAAAGTATAAAAAAAAAAAAAAAAAAAGGGAGAAAGGTGTTTGACATCATGGCGAGATTAGATTTGCATCTATAGATAAAATATATCCCATTAAACAATTTGTAAAATAGCAATAATTGTCATGTACGATATGTAGGATGCATAACTAGAAGGGATTGTGAGGGGAAAAAAAAACCCACACACAACCTCTATATAGGTTGTAAACCTCCAAATAAAAACGCTCAAAAACGTTTTAGACAAAAAGGGCATGAGCTAGTATGCATCGAAAACTAGCTCATTATGAAATACTAACTTTAAAAAGAAAAAGCTGTTGCAGCGATCCCCGCTTCCACGGCCGACATCAGTGGACTCCGATGCCGTGATCTGCTGGAGCGGCAATGATGTCATTTACGGCACGGGCTCGGAAGGAAAAGGCACACATGGGCCGTTCCTTCAGAGTGCATGCACTGGAAATATATGTCTTTTATACAGACACTGTTATATAAAAAGTCATATATGCCTAGTGTTATATGAAATGACAAGCAAAGTGAATAAACACTTAAACATATCTGTGTGGCATAGAGGTGTCAATCACAAGAGTATCTAAACAAAGTTACAATTGATTTTCTATGTAAAACATTAAACTGCAAACTTTGTGTCTAGCCAAATTCCATACCTCCCATCTATGTAACTTGTAGCGTTTGTTAGGTTTCCTTTTTGTGAAATCCCTGTTGTTCCTGCCAGTCTCTCCTTTCCTATTAGCACTGACCAAACTAAAGCAGGAGCAGACACTGGTCAGAAAGAAAAGGAAGGATTTCTTCCAATTCCCTTTATTAATACATACAAACGCTGTCAGCACTGTATTAAATGTATGTTGCATTAGCTACATAAAGTATCCAGCGCTGTGTTCTGGCAGCGTTACAGAATTAAGTCAGGCTAAGCACTGCACAGGAAACCTTGTATTTTTATGAATGAATACAAGACTTTGTCTGATTGGCCATGTTGGAGAGGCAGGCAGATGACATCATTGATAAAATACAAGGCTTCCTGTGGATGGCTGCGTAGTGCTGAGCCTACTTAGCTTTGTTCCATTACCTCTTCCCTGTACTACCGTCTCAACAGTGCAATACAAGGCCGATCATATACAGTAAAACCTTGATTTAAGAGTAACTTGGTTTGAGTGTTTTGCAAGACAAGCAAAATGTTTTAATACATTTTGCTTTGATATACAAGCAATGTCTTGATATAAGAGTAGCGTCATGTCACAACAGAGTATAAAAGAGAAGAGAGTAGACTCTAAGTGTAGCAATATGGTTACATTTAATGAAGGTACAACATTTAGCGACATATTGCTACACTTAGAGGTGCCCCTCTTCTATACTCTGTAGCTCCTTCTGGATTTTGCTTCTAATCCCCTTGTGGATGGACATTTTATGGTTACACAGCATTGCTATAATCTTTTTAATATGGACTATAAAACTGAAGGACCTATGAAAAATGGTTGTGAAACGAATCATCCGAGTTTCCATTTTTTATGGGGAGACTTGCTTTGATATACAAGCGCTTTAAATTACAAGCATGCTTCTGGAACGAATTATGCTCGCACTCCAAAGTTTTACTGCACACACACACACACACACAGCATTACTAAAAGCAAAAGTTTGTTTTTTTTTTTTTTTTTTTATAAAGCAAGCTTGGCACAAACAAACCATTTAAAGCTGTAGTTATGCTTTAAGGCCGAGGGCCGACTGCAAGGATTTTTTTTTAACAATATCAAGGGTAATCTTTCCTAAGGACAGACTGTCTTCTCCAACATGCAATGCAAGAAGTCTAGCGTCTAAAATCTTTAACCCTTTGTTAGGAGAATTCAAAGCTAGTTTACAACCGGAAAAAAAAAAAAAAATTATATATATATATATATACACACACACACATACATTGTGAATGTACTTTGGAACATACACATTGGTGGTGTGACGACTGACTGGTAATCTCATAGCTTCCAACTCTTGCTCATTTGTAGGCACTGTGTCTTTAACCAAATCCCTTTCTTAACTACTTGGTAACCGCCCTATAGCCGAAATACGGCTACAAGGCGGTTCCCTAACTCTAGGAGGGCGTCAATATACGTCCTCCCAGAGAGTCAGAATTGCGCGCCCGAGCGGGCGCGCACACGCGATCACCGGCGCTCGCTGGGTCAACGGGACCCGCAGCAACACGGATCGCGGTAAGGAGCCAATGGAAGCGGCTCCTTACCACATGACGGCGCGATCACTTGTAAACAAACCGGCGTCATGTAATGACGCCGGTTCCTCCCTCTCCTCTCTGTACCGTTCGGTACAGTGTGAGAGGAGAGGGGGGGGGGGGGATCGGGCGGCAGCAGCAGCCGCCGCACTGTGGGCTGGATCTGTGACAATTGCAGTCACAGATCCAGCCATCCCTGCGCAATACTCTGCAATAAAAAAAAAAATGATAAGCGCTAAAGTAAAGTAAAGTGCAATACTCTGCAATACCACACCACCCCCATACTCTGAAATACCACCCCCATACTCTGAAATACCACCCCCATACTCTGAAATACCTTGCAATACGTCGCCTATGGGGATTTTTAAGTAGCAACGTTTGGCGCAATTTCACGAGCGTGTGCAATTTTGAAGGGTGACTTCATCTTTCATATTATGCAAAAATATTGGGCTAACTTTACAGTTTTTTTTTTTTAAGCACAAAAGTTTTTTTTTTAAAAACACGCGTTCAAAAAAATTGCTGCGAAAATACCGTGCAAGATAAAAAGTTGCAACAACCGCCATTGTATTCTCTAGGGTATTTGAAAAAAAAACATATATAATGTTTTGGGGTTCTATGTAATTTTTTAGCAAATAAATGATGATTTTTCCATGTAGGAGAGAAATGTCAAAATTGGCCTGGGTGCTCCAGAACGCCTGATGGTGCTCCCTGCACGTTGGGCCTCCGTATGTGGCCACGCTGTGTAAAAGTCTCACACATGTGGTATCGCCATACTCGGGAGGAATAGCAGAATGTGTTTTGGGGTGTAATTTGTAGTATGCATATGATGTGTGTGAGAAATAACCTGCTAATATGACAGAAACTAGAATTTTTTTTTTATTTTTACAGAATTTTCAGTCTTTTTTCTTTTATAGTGCAAAAAATAAAAACCGCAGAGGTGATCAAATGCCACCAAAAGAAAGCTCTATTTGTGTGAAAAAAAGGACAAAAATTTCAGATGGGTACAATGTTGTATGACTGAGTAATTGTCATTCAAATTGTGAGAGCACCGAAAGCTGAAAATTGGTCTGGTGATTAAGGGGGTTTTCGTGCCCAGTGGTCAAGTGGTTAAAAGGGATTGTAAAGGTACATGTTACATGTTTTTTTTACCTTAATGCATTCTATGCATCAAGGTAAAAAAACAGAGCATTAGCGCCCCCCAAGCCCCCGTTTACTTAACTGACCCCTTTGAAAGTCCTGCACCGCGAGCACGCTGGCTTCTCGGCTCATTCATTGGTTGATTGAAAGCAGCGCAGCCATGGGGGGGGGGGGGGGGTACACTTATGTAAGGCAAGGTGGGGAGGACTCTACTTCTGATGGTGGGGGCTCTTGGCATCCAATCTTACAGATACAACCGGCCCTTTGAGGGCAACCATAATGCTGATGCAGCCCGCAATGAAATGGAGTTTGAAACCCCTGCTCTATAGGATAGGATAAAAAAAAAAAAAAAAAAGAAGGGTGGATAGAAGGACGAAAGTGTTTTCATACTTCAGTGTATCCAAGGTCCCTATCTTACACTCATACCGGGGCTAGCTTTCACAGGAGACAGTTATCCTATCAGCACGTTTTTGGAGTGTTGGCGGAAACCCGCGCAGGCACCCCCACATGATGTGCTTACTGGGTTCAAACCAGGGAACCCGTTCCCGCAAGGCAGAAATGCCAAATCACTAAGCCACAAATTAACACACAAATGGCAAAAAGTTGGAGTGGTGACCAATCTGTCACCCTACCCATTTTCCCTGCCTGCTCTCATAAAAAAAGTTCTAGGTCAGAGACAGTCTGAAAGCAAGCACCTCATGCCGTGCTCTCCTTTAGCACTATGGAATTTCTATGAATTCTGCATCATTTATCTCTATATTCATTAGAGATTTGAATTTCAAGGTGTTAAAGCCAGAGCATTAGCATAAAAGCAAGGCGATCCGTGTAATATTTTCTGAATCTGAAACTTTGTCAGCAGTAGAAAACACAAAAGCTACATTTGAATGAAACCTGAGGAAAACAATATGAAAACCAATGCCGTCATTCCAGACCCCCTAAGATCATTAGTTGTCAGAATACCTCAGAAATCTCTACATATTCCAGGCGCAGGTTTAAAGACATGACAGGCACCTTGAATTTTCAAAAGATTAAGCCTGCAATATGATCATCTTCATAATCTCACTACAGGCACTTAAAGTTTTTCTAAACCCAAAACAGTAAAATCAGTCTGTATATGCAGTAAAGCATGCTTGTTAAGCTCACTGTGGAATCTAAAAGTGCAATTCCTCCGCATTGTGTAAAAAGGCCCTTTGATCTTGTATGTACAGATCCTTTCCTTGCATTGCCCCCAAAACATGTTAAGAGTAAATGCTCAGTTTGGTGTGCATTGCGAGAGGTTTTTTTTCCTTGGATGAGTGCAGAGGGCAAACCAGCACTGCTCAAACAGAGGGTCAGGGGTCCTGCATCCTAGGACAGCCAGTGCAGTATGAAAACTCCTCATACAAGCTTTAACCAGGCACTAATAGAACTCACAAGACTGCTAATGAGAAAAGGTATTTAGCAGTTTATATTTACCAAAATGATTGCATTTCCATGTTCTGTGTACTGTGGGAGACCAAATATAGTGAATGTAGGGTCTTGGGTTTAGTAACACTGAGCCTAGGTTCAACATTGATGCGATTTGACATGTCAAATCAGCAGCTATTGCCTGCAATGACACATTCCCAAAAGCAGTTTCTATACTACTCTTGGCGACTTTAGGGTGCGATTTGTATAGACATCTGTGCAGCAACCCGCACAGATGTCTGAAATCGGCCCCCGAAGCTGGACAGACATGCGGGTATGAAATCAATGTTAGCGTGAACCTAGGTTAAAACACAAAATAAAACCCATTAGCTTTAGAACACAGCTCGGTGTGTTCTGCCACCTTTAGTTTTGAGACAATCGTAGCACACTTAGTAATAACAACAGGTGGTGAATGAAGTATGAGAGCATGAAAGTCTACCACTACTCTCCAAAATAACTACCCATCTCAACTGCTGAATCCCACTGAAACGAGCCAAGCCTTTCAAGCAACACTTTCCAGATTAACCACATCTGAAGCAATAATGCAATACCTTAATCTGCACAGGCACAGAATAGGAATATCTGGGGAGGGGGGGGGGGGGGGGCAAACACACCCTTAAAAAGGACAGGCATCAACAATGTTTTAGCATTCTTCTTCTGATGGGGCATAACTTCTTCCTCTGACACCACAATGGGGCTCCATTCCCCACACCGAGACCAACGATGGGAAACTATTCTCCCCACTGATACCAATGATATGGTACTATTCCTTCCAGCACTATTTCTTACTCTGACACCAACGATGGGATGCAATTCCTCCAACTAATACCAATGATGAGGAAATATTCCTCCTTTACTGAGCACAGGGCCACTAGAATTTTTCACTCCCACCAACCCGAAGGCATTATCTACTCCCACTGGCTACAGTCCAGCCCGCCTAAAGACTGAAGGACAGTAACTTGGCCCTATGTTTAGAAAGTTTGGAGACCCCTGTGATAGACCAACACAAAGTGGCACATGGATTGTGAAGTGGAAGGAAAATGATAAATGGTTTTCAAATAAATGTGGCGTGCATTTGTATTCAGTACTCTGTAGAACCACCTTTTGCTGCAAGTCTTTTTGGGTATGTCTCGACCAGCTTTGCACATCTAGAGCAGTGTTCCTCAACTCCAGTCCTCAAGGCACCCCAACAGGTCATGTTTTAAGGATTGGCTTCAGATGAAATTGCTGTGGTAATTACCAAGGCAGTGAAACGGATCATATCACCTGCACAAAATAACGGAAAGCCTGAAAACATGACCTGTTGGAGCACCTTGAGGACTGGAGTTGAGAAACACTGATCTAGAGAGTGACATTTTTGCATCCCCACAACATGATGCTGCCACCACCATGTTTCACAGTGGGGATGGTGTGTTCAGGGTGAAGTGCAGTGCTCGTTTCCTGCTTTTAGGCCAGAAAGTTCAATTTTGGTCTCATCTGACCAGAGCACCTTCTTCCAGAGGTTTGCCGTTTCCCCCACATGGCTTCTTGCAAACGGGACTTCTTATGGCTTTGGCTTACCACTCGTCCATAAAGGCCAGATTTGTGGAGTTCACAAATTCTAGTTGTCCCGAGGACAGCTTCTCCCACCTGAGCTGTGGATCACTGCAGCTCCTGCAGAGTTACCATAGGCCAGTTGGTTTCTTCATGCGCTACTTGTCCGGCTTCTCAGTTTAGATGGATGGCCATGCCTTGGTAGGTCTGCAGTTGTGCCATGCTATCTTTTTTCAGATGATGGATTGAACAGCTTGTTCAAAGCTTGGAATATTTTTTATAACCCAACCCTGCTTTAAGCTTCTCCACAACTTTATCCCTGACCTGTCTGGTGTGTTCCATTCTCCTTCAACTTCACAATTATGTTCCACTTTGTGTTGGTCTATCACATACAATCCCAATACAATTGGTGTTGTAACATGACAAAAAATGTGGAAAATGTCAACAGGTATGAATACTTTTTCAAGGCACTGTATGTGTACTCCTCCCTATAGCACTTGTGTTAGTCCTCAGTTACCCTCTACATCTTGTTGGCCTTGTATATTGAACCCCACTGTGGAAAATGTCAACAGGTATGAATACTTTTTCAAGGCACTGTATGTGTACTCCTCCCTATAGCACTTGTGTTAGTCCTCAGTTACCCTCTACATCTTGTTGGCCTTGTATATTGAACCCCACTGTGGCTCAGAATCAATTTCTCTCCCCCCATACAGTATTTTTTTAGTTTTAAACCAATTTTGCAATCTACTGCAGAGATTTCCTTTCATTTCCTGCCCAGTATGGAACTATGACAGGGTCCAAGAAATCTGTCCGTTTCCATTTGTGCTTACGTTGTAGGTTACAAGGGCTTGATGCAGTTGCTTTGCAACAGCATTCATAAATGCCATTTCATTTGCAACAAGCACTTATGTTCTCTTTATGATCCCTACTTTACATATTCTAGAATCTCTTTAAAGATCCCAATGGAAGATGTGCTTTGCTAAAATAGCAAAGACTAAAGCAGGGCTTGACAAATTTGCTTTGAATCTAGGAGCCAGCTAAAAAAGTTAGGCGCCATTTTTGGTATGACTCAGTGATGAGCCCCAGTGTCGTTACTAGGGTTGGTATCACCCCCGTCCACCAACTACAGACCCCCCTTCCGCTGTATAGATCGCCTTCACTAAATACAGACCCTGCTCCCGCAGTAAAAAGATGCCTCTCACCGAGTACAGACCCCCCCTACCAAGTACAGACCCCGCTTTCGTAGTATAGATCCCCTCACCAAGTATATATCCCCCTCCTATAGTATAGATCCGCTCACCAAGTACAGACCCCCATCTATCAATGTAGATGCCCCCCATCATTGCAGACCCCCCTCCATCAGTGCAGACCATGCCACTCCATCAGTGCAGACCCCCCCCTTCCCTCCCATAGTGCCCCCCCCCCCAAGCACATGTCTATTTGGATTACATAAAAAAAAATTTTTTACAGGACCTCAGAACAGCGCAGGATAGGCAAAGCGGAATGTGTCCCTCGGTCTCCCTCCTCCTCTGTAAACAGAGAGGAGAGGGAGGCAGCTTCGGTCCGCTCTGTTGTGCGCTGTGTAGAGGTGAGAATTTTGCGGTGTGCAGTGTTAGCAAGCTGTGCCGCTGCCCACAGGTGTCACTCGGCGCGGCCCGCACCCCCGCCTGGCAACGCCACTGAGAAGAACCTCTTCTCCTGTGCTCAGCCCCTCTCATTCAGCCAGAGGAGCAGGGCGCTCTGGTGCTGGAAAACCACCGACTCCGGATCCCCGATGTACTTGAGCCGCTTCCCGCAAAAACCCTGGGGCAGGCGACAGCAGCACTGGGGATGACAGCCCGCCGAGGATCCCCAGCTGGACTTCACTCTGCTGGCCCCACGTTCCTCCCGCCCTGACAGCCGCTGCTGTGCTGCTCTCCTCCTGCTCCATCCCCGCTAATCACGTTCCTGGCCAAGACCCCGCAACTCGCCCTGTAGCAGAGGCACCTGTCACTGATTAAAGCCCAGGCGCCAGGGTGAAGTTTATAAACGCTATGGCGACTGGGATTTGTCGAGCCCTGGACTAAAGGCAAATATGTGCTTTGCCCACTCAGGGTGCTTGTGCTTCAATTCCTTAGTGTGCCAGAAAACAGAACTCCTAAGCAGAGAGATGAGCATGGCACTCACATCATGCAGTGCAGAGTGCCCAAGAGGCCAATCTTCAGGCCCAAGCACTGTCATATGAAGTCTGGGGGTGGGTCCTTAATGTCAAGCAACCTTAAACTTAGTGATCATCAGGGAAGGTTCAAGGTCTTCACCTAGTGGACTACAGACCAACAAGTGTAACTTCTGTTCCCAGGATAACCAAGTTTTTTTTTTTTTGTTGTTTAGAATTTAAAATACCTTGTCTATGCATGAAATACTTACCTCCCCCTCTTCCTCAGGTTAGAGGCCACAGTACCACTATATATTCTGCCATCTATCTTGAAGCATCTACTCCAACCTGATCGGGGGACCACAGTGCTACAGTGCCAAAGACTTATGCCCATGTGAAATTCATTTTTTTGCATAATGAGACAATATCAGTAGGGCAGATGGCACTGCAAAACTCATAGGACTTTTTTCTTCAATTTGAGAAAAAAAGTTATATACACAGATCGTGTGTATACAAGGATACTAACACATTCTTATCTGTGTCAGTGCCAGACCCCATCTCACTCACACTGCATGCACAAACTTCTGTTATTACAGGACCAGATAAATGTTAACTAGCTCATGGGAGGACCTTTGATCACATTGATAGGCAAAATGGACTGCCTGCATCACTTGTGGCCCCAACAAGTCACATGACTTTCAACCTTTCCTGGGGTTGCTAGGCATTACCAATGGTAGAAGCCACAGATCATCCCACCATGAAATGTGAATTATGCCTCATACTAGGTGGTTGCCTCCTCATCCCTCTGGTTTGGTGGTGTGCAGTGGCGTATCTAGGGTATGGCAAGTGCCATGGGTGCCATATGAAGGGGGCGCTGTTGAGTGGCTGGGCAGCAAGGCAGTTACCAGGGTCTGAGGGTCTCTTCTTCCCTCCTCAAGAGCATAGGCAGGATCTCCTTTTCAGCACCTTTGCTAATGGACAATGGCAGTGCTATCCCTGCTGCGTTCAGCCACAGCACTCCCCTGTTCTCCCAGGCTCTCCCATTCCATCTGGTCGGATTGGCAGCGCACAAAGAAGAAGGAGGAACATCAGTTTCTCCCTCTCCTCTGTGAAAACTGAGGCCTTAAGTGATGAAGATTTCATCACTTCCGGTATTGGTTCTGCATTTACCTGGCCTTGGAGGGCAGAGGAGGGATCAGGGGTCTAATAAACCCCAGATTTCTCCATAAAGAGGATATGTCACTACCCAAGGTATCACAAGGGATGATAAATATCACTAGTTTTGTTAACCTTATAAAAAAAACGGCTATCTGAAAGATGGGCTTCAAATGTTTCGACAGGGGCGCAGTTTCAGTGCTTGCCATATGCGCTATTTTCACTAGATACGCCTCTTTTAGCATTTGGGGGAATATGATTTTCCGCCACCATACCCGTGTAAAAGGAAGCCATTGCCATTAAAATCTATAGGAGCTCAGCACAAAAGTCACCAAGCTGCAACTTTGTTATGAAAACCTCAGCACGGAAAGAAAACTCTCAGGTGACAAAAGCCTATAGATGGAAGAACTGATACCTTTATGATAGGGTTGTCCAGATACCGATACTAGTATCGGTATCGGGACCGATACCGAGTATTTGCGGGAGTACTCGTGCAAATGCTCCCGATACCTAAATAGAATACTTTTTTTGTATTTATCAACATGTTCTATGAAAATTCTTTGAGTTTTTTACTACTGCGTGACAAGCAAATAAAACATTTTTATTCATTTTTACTCATTTTTATTCTTTTATAATGTCTTGAGTTAGAGTTCTTCATAATTCTAAAGAAAATATCCTTAGTCTGTATTGTGGTTTGAAAACTGTCACATGACATTTAAAAAAAGTATCGGTATTCGGTATCGGCGACTACATGAAAAAAAGTATCGGTACTTGTACTCGGTCCTAAAAAAGTGGTATCGGGACAACCCTACTTTATGATATTACAAATGGTACATCTAGAAAATTCCAGGTGCACAGTTAGGGTTCATGTACATGGATGCCGGTAGGGATGCTATATAGGCCAACTGTAAATTTGCTGCCGCTTTTCCTTGCCCAGGGAGCTGCAAGTGCCTGCAATTCAAGTGAAAGCCTTTAGGTGACTGTACTCTTGTAAACTAAAGCTTTTCTGCATGGACGCTAAAGCCAGCCATAGATTGTTTTTTGATTAAACGTAAATTTTTGTCAATCAGTTTGCTTTTTGAACCATTAACGTGCCAGACGCAATCTAAAGTTCCGTTTTCGACTCATCCATGGCTGGCCATAATATAGTATATAATATTCACACAATACCAATCGGACTACATACTCATACACCAAAAACTAAGCATCATGTCTCAGCATTAAGGGCCCATTGACAATATGTGCTTTGGTAATGCACGTGCACTAAGGCTGGGTTCACACTACTACACTACTTTCATCCTACTTTGCTCTGTGTTCAATGTTTCCCTATGAGAGCGTCTTGTAGCGTCCTACACAAGTCGGTCCGACTTTGAAAATGCTCCCTGTGTACTACTTTTGGTCCTACATTGATCCTACTTCAGGCCCATTGAATATCATTGAAGTCGGACTAAAGTAGTATCCTGTTCATGAAAGTAGGATGGATGTAGGACCAATGTAGGATAAATGTAGGACCAATGTAGCAGAGCAAAGCAGGATGAAAGTAGTGTAGTAGTGTGAACCCAGCCTAATGCAACACAATACTGGTATAGTAAGACAGCTTTAATTTTGAACGCATTAGCAACACACCTTAAAACATAAGAAAAAAAAACAAAAAAAAAAACACAATGATCAGAATGTGCATTGCAATTTTTCACCACAGGTGAGACAGAATGATAGCCTGCCAGCTGCTTGATTTTTGATACAGTGTAAAAATAATTTCACTCTAAGCCCAGGTTCAGTTGAACTCGCACGGCTTCACTCCCGCTGGCAGTCCCGATTTTAGCCACGATTAGAGACATCTGTGCAGGTTTCTGCACAGATGTCAATGTAAATCGCAGGCCGAAATCGCAAAAAGTAGTACAGAAACTACTTTTTGAAATCGGTGCAGCGCCGCACCGATTAGGACGGTGCCATTGCCGGCAATTTGCGTCAAATACCGCCATTTTGACATGCGATTTGACATGCCAAATCGCATGTCAAAACGCACCAGTGTGAACCAGGGCTAAAAGCCACATTGTGGCATCCAAGCACAGAACAGCGTTGAACCCTTGGTCAAATGCCTATCACGGAGGTCCTTTCATTCTCAGACTTTCCCAGCAGACACTGTGTTCAGCCTATCATGGACGTCATCTTGTCCGAGGATGAAAGAAGGTCCGTGATTGGCGGAACACTGTTTCCCAGCAGACACTGTGTTCAGAGTCCAAGGATGAGAGGACCTCCGTGATAGGAGTTTGACACTGTTCAGCTACCGCCTATCACGGACCAGGAGGAAGTCGCGACTTTTAAAAAATGGACACCTGCGACCAGACAGGTATCACGTAATGAATGGGACCAGGAGGAAGCTGCGACTTTTGAAAAATGGATGCCCGCAGCCTGTCAAGAATAAAGATACACTGAGGCTGCAATGGCCACAGTGAGAATGGGCACAGTAAGAGCCGGTTCACACTGGGGCGACTTGCGATCCGACTTCATGTCGCCTCAAGTCGTCCCAAGTCGCGCTGTAGAGAAAAACAATGGAAGTGAATGGGAGCGGTGTTAATACACACGACTCAAGGCGATCCGACTTCAGAAAAGGTTCCTGTACTACTTCAATCCGACTTGTAGGCGATTTGTACCCATTGATTTCAATGGAAGTCGCCTCAGAAGTCGGATCACTGTCTTATCTGAAGCTACTTTCCAGGAAGATAACATACATTTCTCAGGCAAACCTCTCCTGCCCCCCTCCCTCCCCCTCCCTCCCTCTCCCAGAGCTGATTGTTGTTTTATTGGCCACTGGAAAGTCTCCTGTCCTGGAGACGACTTCAAGTCGTGTTGTAAATCGCCCCAGATCGCCCTGTGGTTCAAGTCGTGTCGGAGTCGCCTCTGAAAGTCGTGCTGGAAGTCGTGTCGCCCCAGTGTGAACCGGCTCTTAGGCTACAATGGGCACAGTTGACCCTCTTCCGCTTACAGTAGCTGCTGCATTCTCACCCTAGGCTTACTCGAGTCAATATGTTTTCCCATTTTTTGTGGTAAAATTAGGGCCTCGGCTTATATTCGAGTACATATGGTACATGCATAGGTGTTCCGTGCATCCAATTCTATTGAAGTCAATTGGCATGCATGTGGTGCACATCCCTAAACACAGAGCGAGTTCAGAGACATGCACTGATGCCATTTTGGGAACAGCACCGACACGCTCCATGTGAATGAAGCGCAAAAGAGTAGTGATCAGGTAAAGCATTGTAACCCATACCAACCTGATGCTAGACCACTACTTTTAGCACAAGTTTCTCTTACCGTCATGGGCTTAATGATGCGACAACATGACAAATGCAGGTAAATCAAACATGTTAACTGGAGCTCAAGATGTGTTTCACACTCTTAACTGCACACTATTAAACACTGGCACTTCTGGTTCTCAAGTTTTTCACAAGAGAACATGAATGCTTCAAAAACAAACTCTGCAAGCATCAAAGAATTCTCTAGCCTTAAACATGCTGCAATGGAATCTGAGGGAAGCGGGTTGCAGCACAGCCTAGAGCAACGTTTCCCAACTCCAGTCCTCAAGGCACACCAACAGGTCATGTTTTCAGGATTTCCCTCAGATGAAACTGCTGTGGTAATTACTAAGGTAGTGAAACTGATCAAATCACCTGTGCAAAATAATGGAAAGCCTGAAAACATGACCTGTTGGTGTGCCTTGAGGACTGGAGTTGGGAAACACTGGCCTAGGAAATGCCTTACAATTCTCGAATCAATGCAAATGGAAGCCACTCCAATGTATTGGCGTACACAGTTACGTCTGCCCGTTAATGGTATAGTTGCCTAGCATCTGGGCAGGCGATTTGGGAGCATTAAAAATATGGCTAAAGCCCGCC
Organism: Rana temporaria; assembly: GCF_905171775.1. Taxonomy (NCBI): domain Eukaryota; kingdom Metazoa; phylum Chordata; class Amphibia; order Anura; family Ranidae; genus Rana; species Rana temporaria. The sequence goes on from NC_053489.1 coordinate 391,982,112, forward strand.
CCCTGCATTTTGCTTTGCTATATGCAGAAGTTGTCATCTGGGAAGCTTAAACAACTTTCTATAACACCTAGATGACTTTCTTGCATTTAAAAGGTTTCTGTTTTAAAGCAGGTTTAGACACGTTTACCTCCGTTCAGCTACATTCAATTCCTCAAAACCAACATAAGAAAAGGCCACAAATGCAAATTTATCTTGATTCGGTACATGCAGCTAAATGCTGAGCTTGAAAAGACTTCTAAACAATGTGTACAAATGTATATAGAAAACCAAAGATGTACCCAGATCTATTTAAGAAGGGCTGTTTTGCGGACCCAAACACTTTGTTTTTGATGCTAGCATGCGTGAAGCCTAACATGCTTGTTTTTGTCACATTTCTAAGCCTGTATGAAAGAGGCCTACAAACCGCAAATTGGTGAGCAGAATTAAACCCAAATTGCTTGATTGGCTGCAAAATATTTTGAGATGCATAAACATTTTCTGAAAGTCTTATCTTAAAAAGGGAGACTGCTTTTGTAAGCAAACATTCAAAATAATAGGGAATAAAAATCAAAACAAACATGTAATACATGTTTTCATAAGGCCCAATAAGGTAAATACGTGTGCATTTCCCTGGGGTTTTTCTAACAGACTTTGGTTAGAGCATGGGAAGCAGCACTCAAGGAAAGTGAACTAAAATTACATGGTAGGCCTCATGCACACTGCTGCTCTTAAACTGAATTTTTTGGGGCTTCTGACCTTTTTTTGCCCAAGCCCCTGAACGCACCTTGATAAAAGCCTATGGGGTTGATTTACGGAGTCTCCGTTCACAGTTGTGGACACAGATGCATGACAAGTCACAGCCCATTGATTTCAATGGAACCCAACCAAAGCTATGCAACTTAAATTCACAGCACCTTTGAAAAGGTTTCTGCACTACTTTGATGCTGCTTTGAGGGGACTTGAGTGCCAGAGTATAAAAGTCAAACAAGTGTTAACGGAGCCTAAAACTGGAGAGTAAAAAATCTGGTGCAGCTGTTCATGATAGCCAATCAGATTCTAACTTCAGTTTGTTTAAAGTGGAGTTCCCCCCAAAAGTGGAACTTACATTTGTTCAACTCCTCCCCCTCTGGTGCCACATTTGGCACCTTTCAGAAGCGGGCCTGTTTTTGACAAGTCCCCTTCCGGGAGACGAGCCACGTCCCCGGATGTTCGGCTTCCTCGCCATTGGGCCAATTAAAAAAGCGCAGTAGGGAGCCAGCTGTGAAGCTGAGGCTTCACTGCCAGGTTCCCTTACCAGCAATGGCTGCACCTAACAGCTTAACCAAAGAACGGCTGCGGTGCAGACATCGTGGGCTCCCTGGAAAGGCAAGTGTCCCAATATTAAAAGTCAGCAGCTGCAGTATTTGTGACTTGTGGCTGCTGACTTTTAAATTTTTCGTGGGGTTGGCGGACCTCTTCTTTTTTTTTTAAAAGCAAAGTAAATGGAACTGGGGCGCACACACAGGCTTTTAGAGGAGTTTAGAGGCAGTCAAAGCTCATTCTCCTAAATACAGAAGCATCACGTTCAGAAGGGGAGCTTTTGGGCATTAAAAATAAAAACACGCTAAAGTGCTAGCTCAGGATTTAGTCATCTCGTTGGCCAGAATAGATTACAATTCTGGCCAATAAAATAAACGTCCAAACGCTAAACTGGTTTGTGGGAAGAAATAAAAAAACACACACACACACACACACACACACACACACACACACACACACACACACACACACACACCTTATGCCGGCCATACACTATACGAAAAAAAATAAAAAAGCGGCTGAAATTCGGTCATTTAGACAGTTCGTTCATTTTTTGGCCAGTTAATGGGCACAAAAGCGATAACCATTTGGACGATTTTGAGCAGGAAAAAACGAAGGACTAGTTTGGAAATTTTCTGCCGAATGAACGATAAATTGAAAGGTTAATGCGTTTCCTGTCCGAACGATTTATCGGTCATTACATGATGGCACTATCATTTGCGCTTATAGCCGAATTTTCGTTTGTCAGGAGAAACAGCATTTTACAATAACCCAGTGTACATGAGGCCTTAGGTTGAAAAAGACCAATCAATTCAATAGAATAAAAAAAAAAAAAAAAAGTTATTACAGTAGAACTGAATTAAAAACTTTTTTTTTTTTTGCCAATAGTGTCCCAAGAGGGAAATTCCCAGAGCCATCACCACTATTGGCTTGAGAGGAAATTCGCCACCCGAAACACCGAAGTCAACAGTGAACCAATGTCTGCATTGGAAGATTTCCATTGTATTCCTGTTTTGGCGACAACCCGAAATTTGGCATTTTCTTAAACTCGGTGAAAGAAGAAAAAAAAAAAAAAAAAGCAAAGTGGTCAAATCTCCCTATAACGCGCTAGTTGACAAAAGTCATGCAAGAACCTTTTTCAAAGTCTCTGCGACATGGGTAGCGGTGTTTTGAAGGGTTCCATTGCTGGCAATGGGGTGCAACTTGTCATGCGATTTGACAGTTCCAAATCGCACCCCATTGCCGGCCATGGAACACTTCATATCACCGCCACCCATGTCGCAGAGACTTTGAAGAAAGTTCATGCACTACTTTTTTACGATTTCACTGCGACTTGCATAGACTTCTGTTAAATGAAGTCGCAATGAAATTGGAGGTGCAAATCACACTGATCTGCGGCTTTGAAATTGTGCTGAAGTAGCATGCGTCCAAAGCCAAACCAGGGCTAACAGACAGCAATAAAAAGTTGATAGTACATCACTACTTCCAAAAACAAAATATTTTTCTTTTTTCCCTTAGCTATACTTTAAGTTTATGTAAACTTGAACAATCTAATTTGCTCTTTTTGGCCTGTTAAATATATCACAAGCTTCCAGAAGTGCATAAAAATAAATAATAAGTACACTCCAAAGACATGCTAGTAGGTGAATTGTCTCCTGTCGAAACTGGCCCTAGTATGTGCATGCATGAATGCGAGTAACGGACCTTCGATTATAAGCCCCTTGAGGGCATGGATTGGTGCGAATGTGCAATATATATGTAAAGCACTGTGTGAATTGACAGCGCTACACAAGTACCAATAATAAAGTAGCTGTTGATCCAGTCAGAAATCTTGTGAGCCGATAACTTTCTGTTCTCTCTGCCTCTGGGCCAACATCAGTAAGCAATGTTGCCTGCAATCTACAAAACACCTCCCCTGTTATGAAGGCGGGAGGAAGAGTTTACATAGTCCTAAACAGTGCTATGTAGTTGTCACCTAAGGTGACAATGCTGATCAGTTGTCACCCTAGCACAGGAAGTGAGTTACCAGGATAAAATAAAAGGACGGCACATGTGAAAAGTAAAGCAGCCACCACCTCTAATGTCCTGTAAGCTACAATTCGATCAATCTTTGTCCCTGGCTTTAGATCCGCTCTAACCTGGTATGTACAACTAACTAGGAATTTAAAGTCCTTTAAAGATCCCTTTCAAGCAAAGGTTTTTAAATCATTCACAGAAGTTTTTTTTTCCCCCCCCTTCTTCCTCCTCTGATGAATGCTCCAGTCCCACTCCTACCCATTTAACACATAGCAGATGTTTCTGTAGCTCACAGAAAGACACCCCCCCCCCCTCTTCCCCTCCTCCTCTCCACATCCACCACCTCCCTCTTATCCCTCCACTCCTTCAACAAACTGAGCCTGCCAAACTCACAGGAAGAACCAATTCCTTATGGACAAAAGGTTCTCATCCACCATTACACCCCTACCATGCTTCCTCAGGCCAACACCAGCCGACATCCAAAAACATGGCCAACTCCGAACAAGGAAGAGGAGAAGGGGGAGGGGGGGTCCGGGGGGAGCCATGGAGCACATGAAAAAAACAAAAGCCATTATTGCCACAGGACTACAAAACTTAAAAACTTTATTTAACACGGCTAGGCAAACAAACAAATCTGTAGATGGACCTTAAAAAAAAAAGGGGGAGCTTTAACTTTTTCTAAACTATGCAGAAGATAATAAAAATGGGATTTAGAAAACTAGAATTCAATGCTAGGAAGGATTACTTTGTCTGAAAGCTAAAGAAAGCCTTGCACCCAAGTCACCATAAAAACACACACACACACACACAACAATAATCACAGAGGCCTGGCTGATCGAATCATTTGGTCCTCCCGACTTTGAGATCTCAGAGAGGATGACAAAACAAAAAGCACAACATCTACCTGGGGTTTTTCAGAAAGTCCACCTACCTCCAGGAGGATTTCATGGAGTCGTCAGTAAATAAATTCCCAGCCAGTCAGAGACTAGAGCGAACAAAAGGTGCAGAAGCAGTATTTTGGGGGTTCCCCCGCCCCCCCCACACACACTTTGTTTTTCTCCTCCTCTATGGTGGGGTGCAGAGGTCTGTGTTCTTCTGGAGAATCAGCAACTGTAACTAGTTCCAGTGCTACAATGTATCGAGAGAGAGAGGGGGAGGGAGGGGAAAAGGAAGAAATCCACACCTCCCCCCATCTAGAAAGCGTCCCCCTCCCCCATCCTCCTCCCCTCTTTACACTTTTCACTATTTCCAGTCCCTCGGCTACACACTGAGGTAAACCCTACACAAGCTTCCCTGTGTGCTCCCCACAGTCAATGAGCGCGCTCTACACACGTTTTGCTCGCTCTATCGCTACACAAAGGTACTAGGTCAACACCTCACCCTATAGGGCTTTCCAGGTACGTGAAGGAGAAAGCCAGGGACTCTTTTCCTCTCTCTCTCTCTCTCTTTCTCCCCCCTTCTCTCCGCGCGGAGGGATACAAGGAACCGGAGAGGCGAAGTGACGTCGCCTTACTACCGCCCTCCTAGAATAAACAAATCCTGGAGAGATGAGCGTTGGCTGCCCGCTGTGCTGACCAATGGCTGAAGGGAGCTCAGCCGCTCTCCGCCAATTGTCCTGCTCCGGCGAGCTTGTGAATCCACAACGCTACGAGGGCTGGGGGATAATGTGTGTGTGCTGACTTCCGGTGTTACATGACGTGAGAGCGTGCAACCATGTTTGTTCTCTCACACCGTCTATGGGCCGCAGAGATGCCAGCTCTGCACATACAATGGCTGGAACAGCGGGGGGGTTTACGGCTTCTATTAGAGGGGAGGTATTGGTAAACACAGCACAGCCGGGTGAATGTGCACTTTGATTTCACAGGCCCCGGCATTAGCATAGGAAAAATGGAGGGACGAGAAAAAAAAGAGTGGGAGGTAATAGGATACAATGGGCTCAATTCACATTTGGGTCATGTGACACATTTTCCCCAAATATCATCAATTCACTGTGACTTTATACGATATTTACCTCAAAAAGAGAAAACACATTTGGTAAATACCACATAAAATAGCGTCTAAGTCAATTCACTAAAGGAAATAAATAAATGTGTCAAATAAGTAGGGTTGCCGCCTTTTCTTCAAGGCAAACCCAAACACTTTTGCGGAGCACAGCATTTTTTTTAATAGCATAAAATATACATATATTCTGCTATTAAATACAAATTTTAATCATATAAAGTTAATCACAAGAGTCCCCCTTTACATCAGAGTTTCCCGTTTACACCTCAATCCACAGTGTTCCTCTTTTACACCAGAATCTGAAGAGTTCCCTGTTTACACCTGTATCCACAGAGTTCCCCTTTTACACCAGAATCCGCAAAGTTCCCCGTTTACACCTGAATCCGCAGAGTTCCCTTTTACATCTGAATCCACAGAGTTCCCAGTTTACACCTGAATCCGAAGAGTTCCCTGTTTACACCTGAATACGAAGAGTTCCCCTTTTACACCAGAATCCGAAGAGTTCCCTTTTACACCTGAATCCGAAGAGTTCCCCGTTTACACCAGAATCCGAAGAGTTCCCCGTTTACACCTGAATCCGAAGAGTTCCCCGTTTACACCAGAATCAGAAGAGTTCCCTGTTTACACCTGAATCTGATGAGTTCCCCTTTTACACCTGAATCCGAAGAGTTCCCCGTTTACACCTGAATCCGAAGAGTTCCCCGTTTACACCAGAATCAGAAGAGTTCCCTGTTTACACCTGAATCTGATGAGTTCCCCTTTTACACCTGAATCCGAAGAGTTCCCCGTTTACACCTGAATCCGAAGAGTTCCCTTTTTACACCTGAATCTGAAGAGTTCCCCTTTTACACCTGAATCCGAAGAGTTCCCCGTTTACACCAGAATCAGAAGAGTTCCCCGTTTACAACTGAATCCGCAGAGTTCCCCTTTTACACCTGAAAACCAAAGAGTTCCCCGTTTACACCTGAACCTGCAGAGTTCCCCGTTTTCACCTGAACCTGCAGAGTTCCCCCGTTTACACCTGAATCCACAGAGTTCCCCTTTTACACCAGAATCAGAAGAGTTCCCCGTTTACACCTGAATCCGCAGAGTTCCCCGTTTACCCCTGAATCCGCAGAGTTCCACGTTTACACCTGAATCCAAAGAGTTCCCCTTTTACACCTGAATCCGCAGAGTTTCCCGTTTGTACCTGAATCCGCAAAGTTCCCCGTTTACACCTGAATCCAAAGAGTTCCCCGTTTACACCTGAATCCAAAGAGTTTCCCGTTTACACCTGAATCCGCAGAGTTTCCCGTTTGTACCTGAATCCGCAAAGTTCCCCGTTTACACCTGAATCCAAAGAGTTCCCCGTTTACACCTGAATCCAAAGAGTTTCACGTTTACACCTGAATCCAAAGAGTTCCCCTTTTACACCTGAATCCGCAGAGTTTCCTGTTTATACCTGAATCCGCAAAGTTCCCCGTTTACACCTGAATCCAAAGAGTTCCCCGTTTACACCTGAATCCAAAGAGTTTCCCGTTTACACCTGAATCCAAAGAGTTTCCCGTTTACACCTGAATCCAAAGAGTTCCCCGTTTACACCTGAATCCAAAGAGTTCCCCGTTTACACCTGAATCCAAAGAGTTCCCCGTTTACACCTGAATCCAAAAAGTTCCCCGTTTACACCAGAATCCAAAGAGTTCCGTTTACACCTGAATTTGCAGAGTTCCCCGTTTACACCTGAATGCAAAGATTTCCCCGTTTACACCAGAATCCGCAGAGTTCCGTTTACACCTGAATTCGCAGAGTTCCCCCTTTAGGCCCCTTTCACACGATCGGCCGGCTCTGATCTACCTGTTCGTTTTTCAGGTGGATACGAGCAGGCCACCTGTTGACTTCTATGGGCAGGCGGATGTCAGGGGAGATGTGTCCACTGACACCCGCCTGACATCCAATGCGACAAGATCCGCTCAAAACAGACGTATGGCAATACGTTCGCCATCCGTCCAGCGGATCGGATGAAAACGAACAGGCTGTCCGTTTTCATCTGATCTCTACATAGAGGATAGCGGGGCTCTGACAGGTCTATCCCTGAACAGCAAGCAGAGATGGACCTGTCATCCGCCTGCACAGGGGGGATCAACGGAGCGATTCCCAGCTGAGCTAGCGGAGTCTGTCCAGCGGATCCACCCCGTGTGAAAGGGGCCTTAAACCTGAATCCACAAAGTTCCCCTTTTATATTTGAATCCACAGCATTCCCTTGAACTGGCAGGGGGTTGACTCTTCAGACTCTGCTGTAAGGGAGAACTCTGGGGACTCTGACATAAAGGATGCTCTGGGAACACTGAGAAATCTGATGTACAGAGAGGACTCTGATGTAAGGGGTGCTCTGAGAACCCTGATTCACCTTAGTGTACTCACTAAGAAGCAGGAGAGAGAGAAGGGGGGGGGCTTCCATCACAGACAGGGATGGATGGTGAGCTTACTCATCCCTTGACAGTCAGCACCTCTCATCCAGATGTATCTGCGGCTGCTGGGCTTCAAATTTCCCACCCCCACTTTCCTTTTCTGAGGCACAGTGCCAGGATTGGAGTGTGGGTAGACACAGTGGGGTAGGGGAAAGAGGAGCAGATCGAGCCCTCTCTCCTCTCCTGGCAATGTGGGGGGTTGGGGTAACTGTTAGTGCTGGCTTTGGGCAGTGTGAAAAAGAGTGTAACAGGCAGTCTTGGCTTAGAGAACTTAGGGCCAGATTCACAGAGCAGATACGACAGCGTATCTCCTGATACGCCGTCGTATCTGTTGTTCTATCTATGCGACTGATTCATAGAATCAGTTACGCATAGATAGCCATAAGAATCGACAGGTGTAATTGTTTTACACTGTCGGATCTTAAGATGCAATACCGCGGCCGCCGCTGGGGGGAGTTTGCGTCGGGTATGCAAATTAGGGGTTACGGCGATTCCCGATGTTTTTTCGCGTTTGCTACGTCGCCGCTAGTCTAGTTTCCCGTCGCAAAGTTAGTCATTTTTTTTGGTGCCTTAACTTTACACAGCAATCGTATTGCTGTATAAAGTATGGCCGTCGTTCCCGCGTTGAAATTTAAAAAATAACGTTGTTTGCGTAAGCCGTCCGGGAATATGGAATTACGCTACGCGCGTCGCCGTTCGAAAAAATGACGTCACTTCGCGCAAAGCACGGCGGGAGTTCGGAAACGGAGCATGCACGGTAGGTCCGGCGCGGGAGCGCGCCTAACTTAAATGGCACACGCCCATTTAAATTGGCCTGCCTTGCGCCGGAGGCGGCCGGCGTAGGTTTTCATCGCAAGTGCTTGGTGAATCAGGCACTTGCGATGAAAAATTGCGGCGGTGTAACGTATCTACGATACGTTACGCCGCCGCTCATCTACGTGAATCTGGCCCTATGGGAACAATCTCTGTGTTTCTCATCCCTTAGGTTGCATTCACACCTGAGCGTAGCGTTTTGCGGCGTTTTTTACCGCGATTTGCCGTGACAAAACGCAGCACTTTTTACCGCGATTTGCCGCGACAAAACGCAGCGTTTTTTACCGCAATTTTTTACAGGTCTAGGGTCACCAATGTAAAACGCCCAAATTCGAGCGACAAAAAAGGGTCCAGAACTTGTTTGGGTTTCAGGCGTTCGGCGTCTGGCGTTTTGTAATGGAGATGTGAACCATCTCCATAGAGAATAATGTATTTTTTCCCCTCTAGCGTTTTGGGGCGTCGCGCTTCAGGCGACAAAACGCTCAGGTGTGAATGCAGCCTTAGTACTGATTACTGTAGTTAGTTTTCCCCCCGAGCAATAGTACCATTATAAGTTGTGGATCACCGCCATTAGTAGTAGAAAAAAAAGAAACATTTCAGTATTTACAGTGCATCCAGAAAGTATTCACAGAGCTTTACTTTTTTCCACATTTTGGCATGTTAAAGCCTTATTCCAAAATTGATTAAATTCATTATTTTCCTCAAAATTCTACAAACAATGCCCCATATTGACAAAGTGAAATAATTTTGTTTGAAATCTTTGCAAATTTATTAAAAATAAATGATGTACATAAGTATTCACAGCCTTTGCCAAGACACTCAAAATTAAGCTCAAGTGCATCCTGTTTCCACTGATCATCCTTGAGACGTTTCTACAACTTGATTGGAGTCCACCTGTGGTAAATTCAGATGATTGGACCCTTGGATTGGAAAGGCACAGACCTGTCTATATAGGGTCCCACAGTTCAGTGGTCATCAACCCTGTCTTCAGGGCCCACTAACAGGCCAGGTTTGCAAGGTAACTGAAATACATCACAGGTGATATCATTTGCTGCTCAGTGATTGCAGTATTCTAGTCTGCATCTCCCCAAGGTAATACATAAAACCTGGTCTGTTAGTGGGCCCCGAGGATAGGGTTGATGACCACTGCCACAGTTAACAGTGCATGTCAGAGCACAAACCAAGCCATTAAGTCCAGAGAATTATCTGTAGACCTCCGAGATAGGATTGTTTCAAGGCATAAATCTGTGGAAGGGTACAGAAAAAGTTCTGCAGTATGGGAGGTCCCAATGAGCACAGTGGCCTCCATCATCCATAATTGGAAGAAGTTTGGAACCACCAGGACTCTTCTTAGAGCAGGCCACACGGCCAAACTGAGTGATCGTGGGAGAAGGGCCTTAATCAGGGAGGTGACCAAGAACCCGATGGTCACTCTGACAGAGCTCCAGCGTTTCTCTGTGGAGAGAGGAGAAACTTTCAGAAGAACAACCATCTCTGCAGCATTCCACCAATCAGGCCTATATGGTAGAGTGGCCATACAGAATCCACTCCTCAGTAAAATGCACATGACAGCCTGCCTGGAGTTTGCCAAAAGGCACCCGGACTCTCTGACTTTGAGAAATAAAATTCTCTAGTCTGATGGAACAAAGATTAAACTTTTTGGCCTGAATGGCAAGCATCATGTCTAGAGGAAACCATGCACCACTCAATGCCTGGCCAATACCATCCCTACAGTGAAGCATGGTGGTGGTAGCATCATGCTGTGGGGATGTTTTTCAGCAGCGGGAAGTTGGAGACTAGTCAGGATTGAGGGAAAGATGAATGCAGCAATGTACAGAGACATCCTTAATGAAAACCTGCTCCAGAGCGCTCTGGGCCTCAGGCTGGGGCAAAGGTTCATCTTCCAACAAGACAACAAGCTTAAGAGGTCCTGCAAAGAAGAATGGGAGAAACTGCCCAAAAATAGGTGTGCCAAGCTTGTAGCATCATACTCAAAGAGACCTGAGGCTGTAATTGGTGCCAAAGGTGCTTCAACAAAGTATTGAGCAAAGGCTGTGAATACTTATATTGTCAAATATATGTAAAAATGCGCAACCTTTAGTATGCAAACAAAGTGCGAGTGAATAAACGAATTGGCTTGAATAAATCAGTGTGGTATAAACCAAGTCCAATTTAAGGTGGCTGAAACACAGCTTGCTGTAATCAGAGGTACATGAAAGATAATCTTCATCTAGAGTTTTCAGCCAAACAGACGAAAAATGGTGTATAGAGGGGACGCTTACCAAATCTGGTGGATCCCTATTACAGAGACCGTGAGAGCTCAGCAAATATCCATAGGACTCCACAGCAGCCGATCGTTTTCTCCGATCCAATCGTTCTCCTCCACCTGGGGCCTCTGGAGACATAACAGCAGCCCATGGATACTAGTGGAGGAGAAGGATTGGATCGGAGAAAACGATCGGCTGCTGTGGAGTCCTATGGATATTTGCTGAGCTCTCACGGTCTCTGTAATAGGGATCCACCAGATTTGGTAAGCGTCCCCTCTATACACCATTTTACGTCTGTTTGGCTGAAAACTCTAGATGAAGATTATCTTTCATGTACCTCTGATTACAGCAAGCTGTGTTTCAGCCACCTTAAGGCCCCTTTCACATTGAGGAGTTTTTCAGGCGGTAAAGCGCTAAAAATAGCGCTGCTATCCCGCCTGAAAAACTCCTGCACTGCAGACTCAATGTGAAAGCCCGAGGGCTTTCACACTGAGGCGATGCGCTGGCGGGAGACAAAAAAATCTCCTGTCAGCAGCATCTTTGGAGCGGTGAGAGGAGCGGCATGTATACCGCTCCTTCACCGCTCCTTCCCATTGAAAACAATGGGAACCGCGGCAATACCGCCCGCAATGCGCCTCTATAGAGGCGCATTGCGGGCGATATTAACTCTTTATCGGCCGCTAGCGGGGGTTAATACCGCACCGCTAGCGGCCGAATCCCGTGGTAATCCCGGCGGTATAGCGCCGCTATATTTAGCGGCGTTATACCGCAACCGCAGCTCCTGCCTCAGTCTGAAAGGGGCCTAAATTGGACTTTGTTGTGTGTTTGTGTCCTTGGTTTATACCACACTGATTTATTCAAGCCAATTAGTTTATTCACTTGCACTTTATTTGCATTCTAAAGGTTGCGCATTTTTACATATATTTTTTACACTTTCCCTTTGGCTGTTTATTCCAGCTAAATTGTTAATGCAGCACCGGTCATATTGATAGATTGAATCTCTTTGTGTATATATTTTCTCTTTTAGGAGAATTTCTTTTTTGCACTAATATTCATCTTAAGAGTATTTTGCACTTTGTGGCACTTTCCGCAAAAAAAACGCCTGTTTTGGCACAGGGGGGGTAGCGCGGATTATGCACGCTTTACAATACTTATATTGTACAAGTGATTTTTATTGTTTTTTTTTTTTTATTAAATTTGCAAAGTTTTTAAACCACCTTCTTCGTTATGGGGTATTGTTTGTAGATTTTTAAGGAAAAAAAATTATTTAATCTATTTTGGAATAAGGCTGTAACATAACAAAATGTGGGAAAAGCAAATTCACTGTATACCATAGTTTGTAGATGCTATAACTTTCATGAAAAGCAATCAATATACCATTTTTTTTTATTATTATTTTTTTTTTTATCAAACACATGTAGAAGAATACATTTTGGTCACAATTTATAAAGAAATTCAATTTAATTTCAATTTTTTTGCATAGGTTTTATATCAGAAAGTAAAAACTATTGTTTTTTTTTTCAACATTTTCGGTCTTATTTTGTTTATATCACAAAAACCCAGTGCTGATCAAATACTTTTTTTTTTAAAGGTTAACTTTTTTTTTATTGTTTCTAAAAAAACATAACAAACAAACACTACACATGTGTATTATCCTAGCGAACATCGCTTCAGTCAAAGTGCAATACAATACTCGGGTATACAGGTAAACATTATGAAACAGCATACAGAAAATATCATCACATAGCACAATCTACCCTAGTCAGGGCCTAGGCACTGGCAGTTCTGGAAGCATAGTATCCCTATTAAGAGCTGTACCCTAGGGGGCAGGTGGTATGGTACTCTCTGAGTTAACCCAGGAGTCCCATATTTTGGAGAATTTTTTTGGGCATCCTCTAGCTTCGTATGTTAACTTATATAATGGTATCGCTTGGTTGACAACGGTAAGCCAAAGCTTTATATTTGGTGTGGACTGAGATTTCCAGTGCATGGTAATCGTTTTTTTAGCATAAAATAGCACGATGCGTATGAAGAATTGTGCATTTTTGGATAAGTTTTCATCATCAATGTATCCCAGTAAACATCTAAGGCCCCGTACACACGACCGAACATGTCTGCTGAAACTGGTCCACGGACCAGTTTCAGCAGACATGTTCGGTCGTGTGTACAGCCGATCGGACAGGATTCCAGCGTACATTTGCCCGCCAGACCGTTTTCGAGCGGGCAAATGTTTCTAAACTTGCTTAGAAACATGCCCGCTGGAATCCTGTCCGTCGGACATGTTTGGTCGTCTGTACAGACTTACCGTACATGTCCGAGCGGCCACCATCCCTCGCATGCGTCGAATGACTTTGACACATGCGTGGAAGCATTGACCTTTCAGCGTCGCGCACGTGGCCGTGTCATCGTCGCGGCGATGGCGCGAACACGTCACCGCGATGTCTGTCCACGCGGATTGTCTCTCATTTCTGTATGATGGTGTGTACAGCCATCATACAGAAATCTCCGGGCGGGCATGTCCGCTGAAAACGGTCCGGCGGACCGTTTTCATTGTACATGTTTGCCCGTGTGTACGAGGCATTAGAGGATTGCAAATATTAGGAATCTCAGCTACAGAGCTGATGAAAGCAGTAACATCCGACCAGAACTTCCTTATCGGAGCACATTCCCACATCAGATGGAAGAATGTTCCATCGGCCATTCCACATCGAGTGCATAAAGGAGTGGATAATCTCTTTAATTTATATAACAAATATGGTGTAAAATATGATCTATACAATAGTTTGGTCTGGATCACCTTGTGCCTTGAGGAAATGACGGAGGTCACCTGCAAGGGAAGAATCTCCCCCCAGATTTCCGGCTGATCAAATACTTGGTGGTATTTGTGCTCTATTTGTGTGAAAAAAAAATTATATAAATTTATATGGGTACAGCCTTGCATGACCACGCAACCGCCACTTAATGTAGCCCAATGCGAATAGCAAACAATGGCCTGGTCATGAAGGGGGTAAAATAATCCAGTGCTCAAGTGGTTATGGAATGTTTAAATTTTCAGCTGGCGCTGCCGCTCACCGGCGTTTTTAACCGCTTGTGGACCATCGCACGACGATATACGTTGACAGAATGGCGCAGCTGGGCACAAGGGCGTACATGTACATCCCCTTTAAGAACCCAGCCGTGGGTCACAAACGCATCGGCGCGCTCACGACCCGGTCCAAAGCTCGGTGACCGTGCCCCCGGGACTCGCGTACCCGATCGCCGACGGTGTCCCACGATCGGGTCACAGAGCTGAAGAACAGGGAGAGGTGAGTGTAAACAAACCTTTCCCCGTTCTTCTCCGTGGCTTTTCACTGATCGTCTGTTCCCTGTCATAGGGTATGACGATCAGTGACATCACACGTCCAGCCACGCCCCCCTACAGTAAGAATCACACACTAGGGCACACTTAACCCCTACAGCGCCCCCTAGAGGTTAACCACTTCACTGCCATTGTTATTTTCACAGTAACCAGTGCATTTTTATAGCACTGATCGCTGTAAAAATGACAATGATCCCAAAAATTGTGTCAAAAGTGTCCGATGTGTCCACCATAATGTCACAGTCATGATAAAAATCACCGCCATTAGTAGTAAAAAAAAAAATATTAATAAAAATGTCATAAAACTATCCCCTATTTTGTAGACGCTATGGGCCAGATTCTCATACATTAGGGCAGCGTAACGTATATGCTGTACGCTACACCGCCGCAGGTTTACAGGTTTACATCCTGATTCTCAGAACACTTACCTGTAAACTTGCGGCGGTGTATCGTTAATTCGCGTACTGCGCATGCTCCGTCGGGTAAATTACCCGACGTGCATTGCGCTAAATGACGTCGCCCCGACGTCATTTGCTTAGACGTTTACGTAAATGGCGTCCAGCGCCATTCACGGACGTCTTACGCAAACGACTTATTTTTTTTAAACTTCGACGCGGGAACGACGGCCATAGTTAACATTGGTTGCCCCTGCTAATAGCAGGGGCAACCTTACGCGTCGCGTACGCTACGGAAACGGCGTAAATTCTCAGCGTCGGACGCGCGTAGGTTCGGGAATCTCGCGTACTTGCCTCATTTGCATAGACGACGGGGAAAACGACGATGCGACACCTAGCGGCGGGAAAAAAAATTACTTTTAAGATCTGACAGCGTAACAGCCTTACGCATGTCAGATCTAATGGGTATCTATGCGCAACTGATTCTAAGAATCAGTCGCATAGATACCCGGGGCCAGATGAGGAGTTACGACGGCGCTAATGGTGTTGCGCCGTCGTAACGCCTTTGAGAATCTGGCCCTAAAACTTTTGCGCAAACCAATTAATAAACGCTTATTGCGATTTTTTTTACCAAAAATATGTAGAAGAATACGTATCGGTCTAAACTGAGGGAAAAAAACGTTTTTCTATATATTTTTGGGGGATGTTTATTATAGCAAAAAGTTAAAAAAATATTTTTTTTTCAAAATTGTCGCTCTATTTTGGTTTATATCATCAAATTCCACCAAAAGAAAGCTCTATTTGTGGGAAAAAAAGGACGTCAATTTTGTTTGGGAGCCACGTCGCACGACCGCGCAATTGTCAGTTAAAACAACGCAGTGCCGAATCGCAAAAATGGGCCTGGTCCTTTAGCTGCATAATTCGGCTTAAGTGGTTAACAGCCAGTGAATATCTGGTTCTTAAGAAGTTGGCACCCGCTGCATCCTTAACGACCATGAGTCATCTACTGTCAGCAAGATTCCCCACTGACAGCACATGAGCCATGGTTGTTAAGGAGACAGCAGGTGCCGTTTCTTAAAGTGGAGGTTCTTACAGTACTTACCGTTTTAGAGATAGATCTTCTCCGCCGCTTCCGGGTATGGGCTGCGGGACTGGGCGTTCCTATTTGATTGACAGGCTTCCGACAGGCTTCCGACGGTCGCATACATCGCGTCACGATTTTCCGAAAGTAGCCGAACGTCGGTGCGCAGGCGCCGTATAGAGCCGCACCAACGTTCGGCTTCTTTCGGCTACTCGTGACGCGATGTATGCGACCGTCGGAAGCCTGTCGGAAGCCTGTCAATCAAATAGGAACGCCCAGTCCCAAAGACCATACCCGGAAGCGCCGGAGAAGTTCTATCTCTAAAACGGTAAGTACTGCTTCGATTTAAAAAAAAACACCCAATTCCCCTTGACAAAATGAGCCTCAATCCAATGTTAAAAATTGTTTTTCGGGTGAACTCCCGCTGTAACAACCAGCTATTCACTGATTGTTAAGGACACCGGTATTTAAATAAAACACGTTTTCTTTTTTTTTTAAATCAGAAAAATGGTTTATTGTGCCAATAAAATAAAATACAACATACAGACCCACATACAGAAAGTCAGAAAATAACAGGATTACACATACACATTCCATATAATGCATTGGAGGCACCAAAATTGTATACAAGACACATAATGACATTGACAAAGTTTAAACCGTGCTGGGCAGGCAGAAACAGCCCCACCCCCCAACACAACCACTCATGAGGCCAACGGGCCACAACTAAAACCTTGCAACCCACAGTCTGCCCACATATTCAAAACCAATTCCCTCCAGTAATCAAAGTATAGGGCCTAAAATAAAGTTCTTATGTAACACACAAATTTAACAAAGCCCGCATTTACCTCTGGATTAGAGATGTTTCTCACATCTGCAACAGTCAAGACATAACTAGTCTCGGGGGTGCTAATCCCACGGTCTCCATCCAGGGCTGCCAAATGGAATTACATTTCCGGGCTGCATTTCTATGCTGATAGGTATAGTGCTCTCTTATAAGTATAAAATTAACTTGTTCAATCCATTGTTTCTTGGTCAAGGCATGCGGGGACAACCAAAATCTAGCTATGAGTTTTCTCGCTATGAACAGAAGTCTGATCACTGCAATATTGACTGGATGAGGGTAAACCCCTTTATCTACTGCACCTAGTATACATATTAGGGGGTCCAAAGGAACCCCAACTTGAAAAGTGGAGGAAAAAATCTCTGTAACATTACCCCAGAACCGGTGCAGCTTGGGACAACACCACATCAGATGGATAAGTGAACCCTCTTCCCACATTTTCTGGGACACAAAGAAGAATCCCTTCTTCCCCAGCGGAACAATTGAATAGGCGTGGGATATGCCCTATGTAACAGGAACAGGTGAGACAGACTGTGAGAATGCGAAACTGATGTAAGAGGTCCTGCCTGTAAACACATGTCCCATGTTTCCCCGTTAATATCACCCAGGTTCTCCGTCCATCCTCTCCTACATGGTAAAGTCGCTGAGTCTTGTATAGTCGATAGAAGGGTAGAATATACATGGGAAATTAGGCCTTTTCTGTCCTTGCTGAAAAATATATCACCTATCAAACGATGACTAGACAAACGGAGCACGGAAATCTGACCCTGGGCCTGTAAGGCGTGCTGGAGCTGCAAGTATCACACAACACGTTTTCATTACTAAGATACCACGTCACTTCAAGAAATAGTGCATGCAGCATTTTAGTCGTTTTGTTTAGTGAATTGCAAAACATTTTTAAGAGAACACTGAGCTGTTTTACTGCTGATCTTAAAGTGGTAGAAAACATTTTGTGAATTGAGGTCAGTATTGGTAGCCTTATTAGTAAAGACACACACAATGGTATTATACTCCAGTAAGGCTCCATAAATTTGGTAGGTAAACCTCGGAATGTTGCTGGAGATGTGGGGTAGAGCGAGGAACTCTGTTGCATATATTTTGGTCCTGTGAAAAAATGAGACAATACTGGATGGAGGTTCGGAGAATATCTCAGAAATTTACAGAATACCTGATACCAGATGATCCTGCCTTCTTTTTGCTTCATTGCTCACAGATCCCGGTCCAGATTTACAAAAAATCAGTAATGTGCCTCCTAAACAATGCGGCAAAAGCCGGGGTGACCCTGCGGTGGAGGGATTTTAGACCTCCCTCCATCGCAGGATGGCTTAATAGGGTCCGGCAGATAGGAGCAATGGAAGACTTGGTCCTCTCGGCACAAAATAAGAGAGAACAATATAATGAAACCTGGACAGGATGGAATTTATTTATCTGTTCAGAGGAAGGGAAGAGAATGCTAGAAGAGTGACAAGAGGAGTAATGTAAGCCCAATTGGAGTTGCGTATCTGCACATGGGATCATATCGTTTTGTGATCCCTACATCTTGGAGAGGGGGGGGGGGGGTTTGGGAGGGGGGAGTTTTTGTTTAAGGCAAAGTTTCATGGCAAAGAGGAAAGAAAGATACAAATGGAATTTTAGGGGTGTATAAAAGGCACAGATATGGTGATTGATTGTGCTGACCTTACTGATTGTTATCGGGGGAATAGGCATAATTGTATATATATATATATATATATATATATATATATATATATATATATATATATATATATATATATATATATATATATATATATATATATATATATATATATATATATATATATATATATATATATATATATATATATATGTGTATACATCTGAAGCTGATGGACTATGAATTTTAATTATTATTTATTCCGTTTTGTATGTTTTTTCCTCTTTTGATAAAATAAAAGATAAGGAAAATCTCACAGATGATAACATTAAAGAGTTTATGGTCACCATTAGGCTGAGGTCACACATGCAGTTTTCTTGTAGCTAAGCATACTGCAACATTTTTTTAGAAAAGCATTGAGAACAATTGTTGCTAGAGATCTTCCCACTGAACCTCAATCACTGAGCAACAAATCGCTTTAAAAATGCCACTCTTTACGATCCCATAGAAAATAATTATGATCTTCAAATTGCTGTAACAAAACACAGGGGGAGGAGTGGTAATCACTGCAAGAAAATCGCCCATGTGTCTTAATGATTTATTGATTAATGATTTTCTGTGGAATGTTGCAGGAATCATTATGCTTTGCTACAAATCACTAAAGGATAGAGATTTGTAGCAGAGCACAACCCAATACTGTAGCAAATCGCCAATGACTCTAGTGATTAAATCAATAGCTTCAAATCACTGCTAAATGTTGGCATTGCTGATTTGTAGCAGTGGGTATGCCACTTGGGTGTCATCATCAGCCTTCGATTGCTAAAATAAGAAGTACATTGCCTTAAAGCCTAACTACAGGTTTTAGTGAACTATAAATAGTTTGTTTGGACCAAGCTGGTCCAAAAAACAATTTCCTTCTCTAACACATGCAGCGGTTGTGTGTGCTGTATAATCTATATGTAGAATCAGCTACATACAGTATAAAGATTTACGTTCCGTCAGTGGTTGGGGAACTTCCTGGAACAAATTTATGTTGGACTGAGCACTGCTCAGCCATTCACAGTAGGCTGTGTATTTTAAAAATTAATACAAGGCTTGCTCTGGTTGAGGAGGAGATTGTGACATCATCCGCCCACCTCTCCACATTAGCCAATTTAGAGGAAGCATTGTATTCAGTCATAACAATACAAAGCCTTATGTGAATGATGGAGCAGTGCTTAGCCAAACTCAATTTTGTTCTGGGAAGTTCTCATACCACTGCCACAATACAGCACTGTATGCTGTATGTAGCTAATGATACATACAGTTTTTTCAGCACACAGAGCCGCTGCATGTGTTAGTGAAGGAAATCGTTTTTTTGACCAGCTTGGTATTTATAGTTTAGTCAAACCTGTAGTTAGGCTTTAAGGCAATGAACTTCTTATTTTAGCAAATAAAAAGCTGATGGCCAACCATTTTGCCTGACATTCTTTGAACCATTAAAATTCGGTCTAAGTGTGTTCGTCTCAGGCCCCGTACAGACGACCGAACATGTCTGCTGAAACTGGTCCGCGGACCAGTTTCAGCAGACATGTTCGGTCGTGTGTAGGCCCGAGCAGGCAGGATTCCAGCAAACATTTGCCCGCCGGGCCTTTTCCCAGCGGGCAAATATTTCCGGACTTGTTTTAAAACAGCCCGCTGGAATCCTGTCCCCTCGGACATGTTCGGTCGTCTGTACAGACCTACCGTACATGTCCGAGCGCCCGCCATCCCTCGCATGCGTCGAATGACTTTGACGCATGCGTGGAAGCATTTAACTGGCAGGGCCGCCCAGGTCGCCGCGTCATCGTCGCGGCGCGAACACGCCCCGCGTATTGTTTACGCGCGGATTTCTGTATGATGGTGAGTACAGCCACCATACAGAAATCCCCGGGCATACATGTATGGTGAAAACAGTCCGGCGGACCGGTTTCATCGTACATGTATGCTCGTCTGTACGCGGCATAAGAACTAATACACCGCACAACAAGAATTCTCTTGCCTATGTGGCTGTGTGTGAGTAAAGAGATGAGCTCAGGCGTATTATTTGGATATACCGTATTTATTGGCGTATAACACGCACCTTCACTTTAAGGGGGAAGTTTCAGGAAAAAACCCTTAACATTTTAAATAAAGAACAGTGAAGCAAAATAAGGGTCAGTGCCCATCTGCAGACCCCCAATTGCCATGAATGCAGCACCCCCAATTGCCAGGAATGCAGCACCCACCATTGCCAGGAATGCAGCACCCACCATTGCCAGGAATGCACCCACCATTGCCATGGATGCACTCACTATTGCCAGGAATGCAGCACCCACCATTGCTAGGAATGCACCCACCATTGCCAGGAACGCAGCACCCACCATTTTTCCAGGAATGCACCCACCATTGCCAGGGTTGCACTCACCATTGCCAGGAATGCAGAACCCACCATTGCCAGGAATGCACCCACCATTGTCAGGAACGCAGCTCCGACCATTGCCAGGAAGGCACTCACCATTGCCATCAGTGCAGCCTTGGAGGGGACATGGAGGGGGCAGGACTAGCACCAAAGATATCCTACAGGAGAATCTCCTGTTTACACAGAGGCCTCTTTAAGAGAAAGTCCTGCCTCTTTTGATGGACAGAACAGTCGTCCAATGGCAGCGCCGGAGACGGGACTTTCTATTACAGAGGCTGCTATGTAAACAGAAAATACTCCTCCTGTGTGCACAGTACTCGTCCCGCCTCCTCCTTCCGAGGCAGCCAGCCTATATATCTTTTGTGGCCCTGGCGCTGGGAGATCGTCAGGGGCCACAAAAGATATATATGTTTAGATAACCAGGCAGGCCATTCAAAACCGGGCCGCGGGCCGCTATTGGCCCATGGGCCGGACTTTGGACATGCCTGACTTAGCAGTTTATAAAGCGAACACATTTGCTGAATTTGTTAGGCGGCATGAATATATGAAATATGAATATTTCACGTAGTGCACCCATGCTCGCAACATTTTTATGTGACTTACATGTGCCATGTGTAACACATTGGGCAGCCTATTCATTTGAATAAGTTGCCCTATGCAAGTTTGTTGCACCAAAGAAATGCAAGGACCAAATTTGGCCCTGAGCCAAATGGGTTTTGTCGTGTGACAATCGTCATCAGGCTGGTCTCCTACGTGTTGGCTAAGGCTGTGACAGCTAGCAACTTTTGTTTCAAATTTGCCATCCAGCTGCCCACAGTACAGTGCGTGCATTGCATGCAGGGGGATGGATCATGGGTGGGGTTGGACAGACACCTATGGGAGGCGGAGTGTCCGATTAGACAGGTGGCAAAGTGAGGGATAGGCTAAGAGGTCACTGCTGACAGGGGGACAGGGCGGGTGATGGAGCAGATGTAGCTGGAATCCCGAGCTAGCTGGCTTTCATTCCTCCAAATATTGCATTCCGCCAGGCTGTCGGCTGTGACTGTGAGGCCCCATACACACGACAGAGTTTCTCGGCAGAATTCACCGAGAAACTCGGTCAAAACCCGGATTCTGCCGAGAAACTCTGTCGTCTGTACAGTTTTGGCTCGATGGAGCCGCCGAGGAGCTCGACGAGGAAATAGAGAACATGTTCTCTATTTTCTCATTGTTCTATGGAAAAAGGCGGCCCGCCGAGCTCCTCGGCGGCTTCATCCCAGAACTCGATGAGGAACTCGACGTGCTTGGCACGTCGAGTTCCTCGGCCGTGTGTACGGGGCCTCAGACTCAGAGCTAAAATCTCACTGTGTCATGGTTATGTAGTATGTCTGGTAGCTTACCTTTCTCTCCATGTGTTAATTAGAGGCCAGACTCTCTTATCTGGCTGCCTTTATCATCTCTCCTCCCTGTATGGCTCCACCCCAGGCCATCCCATGAACTCTATATTAACCAGTTCACTGCTTTGCTGATCAACGTTGTTTGTTAGCATTGTGTTCCTGCTTGCCGTGTGCTACATTATTTCTGTGTACCGAATTTGGCTTGTCTCCGACTACTCCTGTTTGCCTGTGACCCTGACCCTTGGCCTGTCCCTTGGTTATCCTTGTCTGCCTGTTGCCCCGACCTCGGCTTATCCCTTATCACTTTATCTGTGTCCTGAGTGGCTGCTTCCCCTCTCTCCCTATGGAGCGTGACCTAGTGGACTCCGGGGGCCGCAACCTGGATCCAGTTGCAGCGAAGACCATCCTCACCACTAGAGGCTTTGGTGAATACCAGCTGGATCTTAGATTCCGCACCCTGGGGAATCATGGGCTCAAGCTTCCTGTAGGGTCCCCGTTGTGCCCCAGTGAACCTCTCCTCCACATCCTCTCTGTGGTCCATCCACAGCAGTCTGCTATAGGGTTCACTACCTTGTGGTGAACCCCTGACTCCAACAGGGTGCACTTGTCATCTGGCCACAGGTGACCTGACAGTTTGATCAGCAATGAACCCGGCCGACGTGCCGCTTCCCGCAGACGATCCATTGCAGGGCATAGTCTGCAGACTTGAGACTCAAGAATCAAATCAGACTCAAGTGATGCAATTCCTTCAGGATCTGGCTTCCCTCTTCGAGCAACTCCAGACCTCTTTGGGAACCCCGAATCAGCAACCTCAAGTACAACCAGCGGCTGCGCCTATTGCACCAGTCGCAGAGTCGCATTCACTAAAACTACCACCTCCATTCCGTTTTTCTGGGGATTTCAAGGCCTGCAGGGGGTTTCTTAGCCAATGCACCATTCATTTTGAGCTTCAGCCTCAAAACTTCCTGTCTGATCAGGCAAAGGTAGTATTTATCATTTCCCTCCTTTCCAGGTGAAGCTTTAGTCTGGGCTGCCCCCCTGTGGGAGAAAAATGATCCGGTGGTTTCCAGCCTGACCGACTTCCTGAAGCTCTTTCGTAACATCTTCGAGGAGCCGGCTCGGGTTTCTTCAGCAGGTAGTGCTGTTTTACGTCTCCGCCAAGAATCTCGTTCTGTGGGACAATATGCTCTTCAGTTCCATATCCTCTTAGCTGAATTGAGCTGGAACAATGAGGCCCTTTTTACATGGCCTCTCTGACCGAGTGAAAGACGAATTAGCGGGAAGAACCATCCCCGCCGGTCTGGACAAAGTAATTTCCTTGTGCAATCAGATCGATATTCGTTTTCAGGAGAGGTCCATAGAAAAAAGACGCCAACACTCCCTAGGCCCTAGCCAGTCTGAGCTCCCCTCACTTCATCTCGTGGAGCATCCTCTGCCTGCTGAGGAACCTATGCAGCTGGGCCGGACCAGACTAACCCCCGAAGAACGTGCTAGGCGCAGAACTCTGGGCTTGTGTCTCTATTGTGGAGGCAAGGGTCACTTTCGTGACTTTTGCTTGCTTCGCCCGGGAAACACTCGGGTCTAATACATTTAGAAGGTGGTTCCCAAGGAGAGACTTCCGGTTGCTACCACATCTGTATCTTCTGATCTTCCTGCTGCATACAGTGATTACTGGAATGTGTTCTGTAAGAAATCAGCTGAGGTCTTTTGACTGTGCCATTGACATTGTCCCCGGAGCAACTCTGCCCAGGGGTCGTACCTACCCTTTGTCCATCCCAGAGACCCAGGCCATGTCGGAGTATGTCGCAGAGAATCTTGAGAGGTTTCATCCAGAAATCCTCATCGCCTGCGGAAGCAGGGTTCTTTTTCGTTGCCAAAAAGGATGGTACCTTGAGACCCTGCATCGAATATCAAGGTTTAAACGCTGTTACGATTAAAAATTGATACCCCTCACCCTTAATATCTGAGCTATTCGATAGGTTGAAGGGTGCCTCCATTTATACCAAGTTGGATCTCAGGGGCGCGTACAACCTCATTAGAATACGAGAGGGTGACAAATGGAAGACTGCATTTAACACTCGAGACGGCCATTACGAATACCTGGTTATGCCTTTGCGGTTGTGTAATGCCCCAGCTGTGTTTCAAAACTTTGTTAATTAAATCTTCAGGGACCTGCTGTACCAGTTTGTTGTCATCTATCTGGATGACATTCTTATCTTTTCGGAAAATCTGCTCGTCCACAGAAACCATGTCCGCACTGTTCTTTAGCGCCTTAGAGAGAATAATCTCTATGCCAAGCTAGAGAAATGTTCCTTTGAATGTTCTGAGGTCCTATTTCTGGGATGCTTTGTCTCAAGTTTGGGTCTTCGTATGGATCCTGGGCAGGTCTTGGCCATTACTAACTGGCCTCCTTCTGCTAGTCTCAAGGCCACACAGCGCTTTCTTGGCTTCACAAATTATTATAGGCAGTTCATAAGGAATTACTCTTCCATTGCCACGCCTATTATCGCTTTGACCAAGAAGGGTGCTAATGCCAAAGACTGGCCTCCCGAAGCTGTCTCTGCATTTCACGACCTGAAACAGGCCTTTGTTTCTGGACCTCTCTTGAGGAGACCCAATCCTGGGGATGCATTCTTTATTGAAGTGGACGCTTCTTCAATAGGGGTGCGAGCTGTGCTTCTTCAACTCTTTGAGAAGAGACGTTAACCATGTGCGTTCTTTTCCATGAAATTTTCCCAAGCAGAGAGAAATTATGCCATCGGCGACCGGGAACTTCTCGCAATCAAACTGGCGTTAGAAGAGTGGCATCATCTTTTGGAGGGTTCCCCTCACTCCATAACGATCTTCACCGATCACAAGAATTTACAGTACCTACAGAATGCTAAACGTCTGAATCCCAGACAGGCCAGGTGGAGTCTCTTATTTTCCTGTTTCAATTTCACGATTACGTACAAACCTGGTTCCTGCAACGGTCGGGCTGATGCGCTCTCTAGGTCCTTAGACACTTTGGACGAGGAGTCCACTCCTGAACCTGAGCCAATCATCCCAACCTCATGCATTGTTGCCCATTCTACCACCCTGGACTCTAAAATTTCTCCTCGTAAGACCTTTGTCCCCACTGAACTAAGAGATAAGATCCTTCATTGGGGACATGATTCCAAGGTGGCGGGCCACACTGGATTCCTCCGGTCCTTCTTACTCATCAGTCGTCACTACTGGTGGCCTAATCTCCGCTCGGATGTCAAAGACTATGTCAAGGCTTGTCATGTTTGTGCTCAGTCTAAATCCTCCACACAAGCTTCTGCATGCCCTTGCCCATTCCTAAGGAGCCCTGGGCTCATATTGCCATGGATTTTATCACCGATCTCCCACTGTCTGAGGGTAATACGGTAGTTCATTTCGTTCCTCTTCCTGGCCTTCCTTCTGCCCCTGCCTTGGTTCCCATTTTTATTAGAGAAATTTTCCGCCTCCATGGGGTTCCTTCTCATATTGTTTCCGACAGGGGTGTTCAATTTACGTCTCGCTTCTGGAGAGCCTTTTGCAAATCCCTCAATATTGTCTTGGATTTTTCCTCTTCTTACCATCCTCAATCCAATGGACAGACTGAGAGGGTTAATCAGGAGTTAGTGGTTTTTCTTTGCACCTTAGTCTCTGCTCATCATGATGATTGGTCCTCTCTACTTCTGGGGGCGGAATTTATGTAAATACCAGTTCGCAGAGAACACCCTTTTTCTCAGTTTATGGAAGACATCCTCAACTTCCTCTTCCCATGACCTGTTCTCCAGATATTCCAGCTTTGGCCTCAGCTCGGGAGTCCTTCAATTCTATCTGGAGTGACGTTCATGATTCCCTCCGGGCAGCTGCCGACAAATTCAAAGGCTTTGCTGACCGCCGCGCAGGCATAAACCGCCTTCTTCTCAGCCAGGGGACAAAGTCTGGCTCTCCACCAGGAACATCAAGCTCCGAGTTCCTTCTCTGAAGTTTGCTCCAAGATTCATTGGTCCATACACTATCATTTCTAAACTGAATCCGGTTTGTTTCAAACTCCAGATCCCCAAAAGCCTCAAAATCGCTAACTCCTTCCATGTTGCTCTTCTGAAGCCTTTAGTCCTCAATAAGTTCTCTCGTCCCCTCCCTACCATGGCGCCGGTCTCTGAGGATAATCAGTAGTACGAGGTCAGTCAAATTCTGGATTCCTGACTCTGTAGAGGCGCTCTTCAGTACCTTGTTCATTGGAAAGGGTTCGGCCCGGAGGAGAGGTCTTGGTCACTGCATCTGAGGTCTTTGCACCTCGTCTGTTAAAAAAGTTTCATCTAAAGTTCCCCTCTAAACCCGGGCCCAGGCGGGGAAAGGGGAGGCCTCGTAAGAGGGAGGGTACTGTCATGGATATGTAGTATGTCTGGCAGCTTACCTTTCTCTCCATGTGTTAATTAGAGGCCAGACTCTCTTATCTGGCTGCCTTTATCATCTCTCCTCCCTGTATGGCCCCACTCCAGGCCATCCCAGGAACTATATTAACCAGTTCACTGCAGGTCTGCTTTGCTGATCAACGTTGTTTGTTAGCATTGTGTTCCTGCTTGCCGTGTGCTACATTATTTCTGTGTACCGAATTTAGCTTGTCTCCGACTACTCCTGTTTGCCTGTGACCCTGACCCTTGGCCTGTTCCTTGGTTATCCTCGTCTGCCTGTTGCCCCGACCTCGGCTTATCCCTCACTTTCTCTGTGTCCTGAGTAGCTGCTTCCCCTCTCTCCCTACAGAGCGTGACCTAGGGGACTCCAGGGGCCGCGACCTGGATCCAGTTGCAGCGAAGGCCATCCTCACCACTAGAGGCTCTGGTGAATACCAGCTGGATCTTAGATTCCGCGCCCTGGGGAATCTTGGGCTTAAGCTTCCTGTAGGGTCCCTGTTTGTGCCCCAGTGAACCTCTCCTCCACATCCTCTCTGTAGTCCATCCATAGCAGTCTGCTATAGGGTTCACTCCCTTGCAGTGCACCCCTAAATCCAATGGGGTGCACTTGTCATCTGGTCACAGGTGACCTGACACACTGTCTGAAAATGTGGCAGCGATCTTCTCCACCTCCATGGCTGCTACATTATTTTGAACCCCTCTAATTAAAGTACAGGGCACAGGGGCATATTAACTACTTACCATTTTTTCCTTCCTTTCCTTTTCCCTCGGGGCCCATGTGCACTGCACACCCTGCACACATAGATGATATGCCACTGCCTCACTGCTACTAGTGTAGAGCGAGCTCTATTTCTGGTCACTATGCCCATAGAGTTGAATGTGTCTGCATGCAATTGTGTAGTCCTTCTTGGGAGCAAGCAGGAGGTGGCGGCTATGTTCCCATACACAAGAGGGACATGGAGAACAAACGTAGCCACCCTAGAACAGTGAGTCGGAGAATAGCAGAACAGAAACTCTTATTTGAGAGACAAAACTAAGCAAAAGAGAGATAAAAAGTACATTTTACTTATATTTAAACACACTTGATTTATTTTACAAAAAATTTGAGTTTAGTGTCCCTTTATTTTTCTTCACTTTTGTTTTTAACTAACCTAGTTGCTAAAAGTGAGGTTGGGTAATTTCTAACCTCTATAGTTGTCTCGGACAAGCAGTAATGTGACCTGCAGCTGTGTTTTATTAAGTAGTCCCAGGTGTCTGGGATTCAGCGAGTGCTATAGCTATACGTATATTAAACTACTATTTGTGCTTTGATTTACTGCACCTTAACTGATGCCTTCAGATACACTCACTGACAGTTAGCCTAAAAGTAGGTAACATGTTGATCTGCAGCAGATTGCAATTTTACGAATCGATGGTCATTTTTGGACTGCAGTTAGACTGCCTGACATCTGCTACTATTTTGTGGGCACATTGGCATGTATTGGAAATATCTCTGGGAAGTGTTTCAATCGGAAGAAGTCCTGGAATTCCTCCAAGAGTGCCACCAAAATAGATGGCCAGTCATTTGAGAGCTAATATTTAAGAAACCCCTGTTCCTTGACAAAGCCTTTTTGCTTTGTCCAACACTTAAAGTTTATCTTTCCCTGTCATGTGCCAGTTGGAGCATACATCACAGGATAAATCCTGTACCTTCTATAATTGTAGTTGTCATGAGCATTTTGCAGGGGTCTCAATGCATTTAACAGTAGAAGGGAGGAGCAGGACTGAAGGCAAATTGACTTGTAGCACCCCCATTTCTGCTGGACAAAGTAGAGAATTACTCAACTAACGGGTAGCCCATTTTGCACTCTTTTCCCAGACAATATTCTGCAGAGATGGCAAGCACCAGAAGGATGTGTTCTCTTCAGGGCTTTTTTTCTCAAACAATAGGTGCTGGAACTCAACCACGACCCCCCCCCCCCCCACCAAAAACCCATGCCCCCACACACACCCTCCAAATCACATCAAATAGAGGGTGTGGTCAGATTTCACAAACAATAGGCTTAAAGGGGCATTAAATACCAGGATTGCATTACATACAGCGTGCAGAGTTGTCACTTGTAAACACAGAAACCAGACTTCTCTGTTTACAAGTGATTGTGGTGAGCAGGCACCAAAGGGTGTGAGTCAGAGGTGGTGGAACTGAGTTCCACCAAGTTCCATCTGAAAAAAAGCCCTGGAAACTTCTCTTACAACATAATAGTAACTTGTTGCTAGCTTGTTAACTCAGAAAACTGTTTGTAGAGCACTATAAGTCATTTGGCCCATAGTCTTGCTCACCCCTCTGCTATTCAAAGCTGTCCTAAAATGACCATTGCTTTGCTGATTTCTGATCTGCTAATCCATCCATATGAAGATATATACAAGGTCTCTCCTTCAAAGTTGCAGTAGTGTCAGGATAAATAACTTTCCTGAGCCACTGAATTTCTAAAGGATCAAAAGCACCCGAGAGCTGAAAGATTCCCTGCCATCCTTAGAGCCCCATTGTCAAAAATCAGAAGGCTTAACATGGTTTCTTGCTATTAGTAGACTACTGTTGTCACACTACGCTATACTAACTGTTTCTGAAATCGGTGGGCATACCTCAGCTATTCTGACTTTGAGACAACTGGGCCAGGTAGTAGTAGCCCTGCCTCCTTTCTATTTCATAGGTGCACTCATGTAGGAGACCACCATTGACCCAGAAGAGACAGATAACTGCATCCAGAGCGAAAATACAATTTCCACATTTGGCACATCTCTCAGATGAACTAAAAGCTGATGTCAAGTTGATGTTTTTTGTAGATCAACGCTACGTTGACCAAAGCACTCCTCACAGCCTATACAATTGCTTTTCGCAAGGCTGTAATAAAGGTGGGCCACCTTTCAAGCTGGCACTTAAGTCACTGATTTAGTTGTCTTCACAGAAGCCTGTAAACTGGTCATGGGGGAATAAGTTAACATTTACAGGAGGCTTGCAGTGTGACATCATTCATCATGATTGTTCCTTGGGGATTCTTGCAAAATGAAATACCCTCCAAATAGGACCAAGGGACTATTATTTTTGTTCTTCTTCAGGGATGCTCATGTATAGATACAAGGGTATTCTGTTATACAAAAACAACATTAAAGCCCTGTACACACGATCGGATATCTGATGGAATCTAATCCGATGGATTTTTTCGTCGGATATCTGATGAAGCTGACTTTCATCAGTCTTGCCTACACACCATCAGTCTAAAACGCGGTGACGTAAAACACTACGACGTGCTGAGAAAAATGAAGTTCAATGCTTTCGAGCATGCGTCGACTTGATTCTGAGCATGCATGGATTTTTGACCGATGGACTTCCACACAGACAATCGTTTTTTTCTATCGGTTTTGTATCTATAGGAACATTTTAAAACATGTTCTATTTTATTTCACCAATGCAAAACAAACCGATGGGGCCCACACACGATCGGTTTGTCTGATGAAAACGGTCCATCAGTCTGTTTTCATCAGACAAACCGATCGTGTGTGATTGATTGATTGATTGATTTTAATATTTCTTTACAGCGCCACATACACCCTGAAGGGTGTGTCTAAGCGCTGGAAGGAGGTCCGCTGGTCTATTCTGGACTAATAAGCAATCCAAGAGAAAAAAGAAAAAAGACTTCGTAGACGAACAGGGCTGTGTACAGGGCTTACGTCTCATATATATCCATGCATGATTAAATGCAACATACTGTAAATGTAACAAGGTTACTGAGCAGACTGTGTTGGATATAGGAATGTATTTAGCTGCAGGTAAAAAAACAAAGTGGAGGTGTGTTACTGTCTCTCAGAGGAACTCCAGGGGTGAAGGGGGCCCAACCGGACAGACCAACAGGCTGCTCGGACTATCACAGTCTGCAAATGATCAGCTCAAAATAGCACCACCACTACATGTCAAATACAAATAGAATTATATACTTGGAGATTCTTGTGGAACTTTATTATCTGCCTCTACAGTTGAACAAAGTTCCTGCAAGGTGTTCACCCTCAGAAGTGTTAAGAGTCCTAGTTAGGAAGCATGCTGACAGTCTTTTGGGCCCAGGTCTTTTTTGCCTTACCTAGTCGCTATGTCATATGGTGTGACAAAAGTGTCAAAAGGAAGAATGGTTGATTTGATATAACATCATTGGTACACTCCAGGGTTAACCTCACTTGCAACCATCAACTGCCATTTATGTTTCATACAGTACTGTGCAAAAGTTTTAGGCAGGTGTGAAGAAATGTTGAAAAGTAAGAATGCTTACATTACATCAATATTTGGTGTGACTACACATTGACTTCAAACCAGCATCAATCCTTCCAGGTACATTTGCATTTTGAAGGAACTCTGCAGGTAGGTTGTTCCAAACATCTTGAAGAACTAACAACAAATCTTGTATGTAATGGATGTAGACTGCCTCAAATCCTTCTCTCTTAAATTAAATCCTAGACAGACTCAATGATGTTGAGATCAGGGCTCTGTGGGGGCCAAACTATCACTTCCAGGACTCCTCGTTTTTCTTTACACTGAAGATAGTTCTTAATCACATTGGCTGTATGTTTGGGATTGTTGTCCTACTGCAGAATAAATTTAGAACCAATCACACACCTCCCCGATGGTATGGCATGATAGATAAGTATCTGCTTGTAATTATCAGCATTGGGGACACCATTGATTGGGCAATGTTAAAGACCGTGAACACAGTGGTCAGCCAAGGAAACCTAATGCAGCAGATGAAAGACACTTCATGCTTACTTCCTTTTGACATCTGAAAATGTCCAGCAATGCCATCAGCACAGAACTGGCAGAAACTAGTGGGACCCAGATACACCCATCTACTGCCAGGAGAAGTCTGGCCAGAAGTGGTTTTCATGGAAGAATTGTGGACAAAAAGGCATACCTTTGACGTGGAACCCAAGGTATTTTAGTGCAGACGCCTGTGCAATAATCAGTGAGGCAATCACACAAGTAGAAAATTAAATTTCTTAGGGGTGTTTTGTACACAAATGGTGTGTGGAACACCTCCATGTTGCCATGTTGTATGGAATTTCACTGCAAATTGAAATGGAAAATATTATTTTTATAACCGCTTACCTGTAAAAATCCTTTTCTTGGAGTACATCATGGGACCCAGAGCAGCCATAGTAATTACTATGTGGTTATAGGCACCTTCAGGTGATTGCACACTGACATAATCAAAGACAGGAAGTTCCCCTCTATATAACCCCTCCCATACAGGAAGTACCTCAGTTTTGTAGCAAAGCAATATTTGTATATTGCATTAAGAAGGCGGGACCTCTATGTCCCATGATGTACTCCAAGAAAAGGATTTTACAGGTAAGCTGTTCTAAAAATCCTATTTTCTTTATCGTACATCACGGGACACAGAGCAGCCATACTAATTACTATGTGGGAGGTCCCAGAGCAATGCCTTTTGGGGGGAGGGAGAAACAAATCAAAGCAGGCCACCATCAAACGCGAGGACCTATAATGCTGCCTGCAGTACACTGCCCAAATGCGGCATCCTCTTGCCGTCTTATATCCACTTTCTAGAATCGAGTGAATGTATGCACTGATAACCAAGTTGCGGCCTTGCAAATCTGAGTCATAGAAGTTTGGTGATGCACTGCCCATGAAGCACTTACTGCCCTGGTAGAGTGCGCTCTAACTTGAAAAGGCAGAACCTTTCCTTTCAAACCATAAGCCTGAATAATAACCTTACAAATCCACTTTGAAATAGTCGACTTTGAAGCTGCCTGCCCCTTCCTGGGGCCCTCCGGCAGCACAAAGTGTCAGTCTTTCGTATCTGAGCTGTCACTCTTAGATAGATCTTAACTGCTCTTACTACATCTAGAGAGTGCAATAATTCAACCTCTGGAGAACGTGGTTCTGGAAAAAAAGAAGGTAGGAAAATATCTTGATTCAGATGAAAACTTGAATCTACCTTAGGCAAAAGGTTGGGTGAGGCCGCAAGACCACCCTATCCTTATAAATAATGAAGTATGGCACTTTACAAGAGAAGGCTGCCAACTCTGAAACTCTTCTTGCGGTTACCAAAACCAAGAACACCAATTTCGTGTCAAAAAGGATCAAGGGAATATGGCGCATCGGCTCAAAAAGGCTGTCCTTGTAAAGCGGACAACACTAGATTCAAATCCCACTGGCACAAGGGTGACCTAACTGGTGGATTTATATGCGTTACTCCTTGTATAAAAGCCTGGACCAGAGAATGTGAAGCAAGTGGCCTTTGGAAAAATACAGATAAGGCAGAGATCTGACCCCTGGGGGGATCTCTATGATTACACCCTGAGACATCAATCGGTCCAGTGCCGGGATTAAAGATCCTCTTTTCACTGGGTCCTTGGGAACGTTCGATCTTAGGAATTGAAATGGTGGAAACTCTCGCAACTCTAGTTTTGTACCCCAGAGATACTGTGGAGATGACCCAATTGTCCTGGATCTCTCCCTGCCAAGCCCCTGCATCTTGCAGGAGCATTCCCTCCACTCGATCAAGCGGGGCGCCCCTTCACAGGGAGGCCTTGGGATTCTGCTTTGTAGACTTCTGCCTTCAGGACCTGGGTTTGACCTTGAGGCTTAGCTCTTGAGCCTGATGGCAGAGGCCATCACGACTGCCTAGAGGCTGTTGGCCCTGACGTTGGAGAGGCAGAACGTTTTGAATGAAGGACGTCTACTCATTTTCTTAACTGGCAGAAGGGTACTCTTACCACCTGAAATCTTTTGGACATATTTATCCAAATCACCACCGAACAACCGTTCCCCATGAAAGGAGAAACCGGCCAATAGCTTTTTGCATGGTAACTCTGACCAATGCTCTTAGAATTCTACGCATTTGCACCAACAATGAGATGTGACGCGTGGTGAAAAGAATCCTTAACCACTAGCCGACCAGCTGCACGAAAACACGTAGGTATAAATAATTTTGCATTTCAGCCACTAGGGGCGTGCACGCAGCACCGGAGGTGCGCGTGCCCCCGGCTCGCCCCTGGTGCCGATGCGCGCGTGCCCCCTGCTCGCCCCTGGTGCCGATGCGCGTGCCCGGCGGGCGAGATCACTGCCGGGCACCCGAGATCGCTCATTACAGAGCGAGAACCGGGAGCTGTGTGTATAAACACACAGCTCACGGTCCTGTCAGGGGGAGAAATGACTGTTCGTCTGTTCATACAATGTATGAACAGCGATCTGTCATTTCCCCTAGTCAGTCCCACCCCCCTTCAGTTAAAACACACCTAGGGAACATAATTAACCCCTTCCATGCCCCCTAGTGTTAACCCCTTCCCTGCCAGTGACATTTCAGCAGTAATCAATGCATTTTTATAGCACTGATCGCTATAAAAATGTGTCAAAAGTGTCCAAAGTGTCCGCCATAAGGTCGCAGTACCGATAAAAATCGCTGATCGCCGCCATTACTAGTAAAAAAAAAATATTAATAAAAATGCCATAAAACTATCCCCTATTTTGTAGACACTATAACTTTTGCGCAAACCAATCAATAAACGCTTATTGCGATTTTTTTTTACGAAAAATATGTAGAAGAATACGTATCGGCCTAAACTGAGGAAAAAAAATGTTTTTTTATATATTTTTGGGGGATATTTATTACAGCAAAAAGTTAAAAATATTATTTTTTTTAATTTTTTGTTAATAGCGCAAAAAAAAACCGCAGAGGTGATCAAATGAGAGGTGAGAATCTCGCGCCAACTAGATATATGTGAATAAAGTAAATTAATATTATTAAAGTGAATAACAATTAATTTATTGAATACAAATGTTAATGAGCTGCTCCCCAAAATTAAGTGAACTGAAGCAATATTGGGGAAAGTGCTTCTAATGTAGGCAACAGTGCTTCTGAAGGCTTTGTAACTGATCACAGGGTGCGCCTCTCCACCGACTCGGTCGATCGACTGACCTTCATAAAAATGAATCAGGCTTGGATCACCACCAGCTACCAAGCACCTGATGCTGATGTAACTGAATATTTTTTTGTTTAAATGTCAGATCCCTTCAAGACTGCCTATGCTGACACTGAGTGACTATCCCGTTATGCTGAGTGACTACATTTTTCCTCCTCAATGATCATGCTGATAGCTTGTAAGAACATTTTTGGTTCTGGGCACCGCCACCAGTGGTTAAGGCCCAATTTTCCTGCCCCTGTTTAACAGGGGCATGTAATTACAATTTTTGATGCAATACTTTGCAGCAGGGGGCTTATTTCTGCGCTCCAACTAGAGTACCTGTGAGGGGTTGCAGTGTTGTGGCACCAACACCAGTGTCTAAGGCCCAATTTTTCTGCCCCTGTTTAACAGGGGCATGTAATTACAATTCTTGATCTAATATTTAACAGCAGGGCCCATTCCTGCGCCCACCAAGAGTAACTGTGAGGACTTACAGTGTTGTGGCACCAGCACCAGCACCAAAGGCCCAATTTTTCTACCACTGTTCAACAATGGCATGTAATTACATTTCTTAATATAATAGTTCACAGCAGGGCGTTCCAGCGCCCATCAAGACTAACTGTGAGGTCTTACAGTGTTGTGGCAACACCTAGGGCCCAAATTTCTGCAGAGTATATACGGCAGGCCCCTACTTTCAAACATCCAACTTACAAACGACTCCTACTTGCAAAGGGAAGGAGACAACAGCAAGTGAGAGG
The DNA here is from genome assembly GCF_905171775.1 of Rana temporaria. Classification (NCBI taxonomy): domain Eukaryota; kingdom Metazoa; phylum Chordata; class Amphibia; order Anura; family Ranidae; genus Rana; species Rana temporaria. Next base: position 392,017,157 of record NC_053489.1, read on the forward strand.
AAATCTACCACTAGGAAGGGAAGTTCTCTTCTGTAAGAGGTGTCTCCTGTCCACTGATGCTTTATCACCAATCCTTGTTTCACTAAAAAACCCAAATTTTCAAAAAAACATTTGTCATTGGGACAGAAAGTGGGGTGTGGTCTTCTGAACAGATGCGCACAGACAGCAAAACAAATGTTACAGGGGTGATAACCCTTCTCTATGTTTTCCAAAAAGCTTAAAAATTGATTTTTTGGCTGGAGCTACACTTTAACCTGCTTAGCGGTGTTCCTGAGCGTGACTCGGGGGGGTTTTTCCATGCTATTATCGGCAACCCCGAGTCACGCTCAGGGTAGATGTGCAGAGCCTGCAGCGGCACGGCTTACCTTCTCCTGGTAAGTTACTTACCTTGTCCCTGGATCCAGCGATGTATCCCCATGGTGTGAGCGAGCAGGTGCTCGCTCAATTCACACAGTGCCTGTGTGCTGCCGATCTCCATTCCATATGACGCGCGGGGGCCGAGAACGGCGCCAAATTCAAAAAAGTAAACAAACACATTACATACAGTATCTTATAGATTACAGTACTGTATGTAAAAAATACACACATCCTTTGTCCCTAGTGGTCTGCCCAGTGCCCTACATGTACTTTTATAAAATAAAAACTGTTCTTTCTGCCTGCAAACTGTAGATTGTCAATAGCAACCAAAAAGTGTCCCTTTATGTCAAAAGTGATTTTAGAGCAGCTAGAAAACATTGATAATAGATTAGAATCACTTGCAGAATTGAGCGATAGCGATTTGTGGGGAAATTCGTCATAAAAAAATAAAAGTAATGATAGCGACAATTCTGCAACTGAGCAAATTTCAGTGTTTTTGATTTGATTACGTTATTGAATAATTTTTATTATAATTACATTATCATTTGTTATAATTACCTATAGTTATTTATTATATTATAATTTATGATTTTGTGTTTCAAACTTTTTCATACCCGGGATGTCTACTAGACTCTTGTTTGGACAGATTTAAGTGAGTTATTCCTAAGAATTGCAGGCCTACAGTATAAAACGCCAAATTTCCATGCAAAATAATTGTACCGCTTTTGGTACAAAATTCCAGACATAATCATACCGCCAGGGAGGTTAAAAAAGTACCAGTTCAAAATTACAAACAGATTCTACTTTACAACAAACCTACAGTCCCTGTCTTGTTTGCACCGCCTGTATACTGCTGTTCAAAGTATATAGGGCCAAAGGGGCTGGTAACGACCTGGGGGGAGGGGGGGAAACTTATGCTATTTTTCTCAATGATTTTCATCCATATTGCAGGGACCAGACATTACATTAAAGCCGCAAGCAGTTTTAAAGGGTTACTATAGGAAAAAAAAAATCTTTAAAATAACAAACATGTTATACTTACCTCCACTGTGCAGTTCGTTTTGCACAGAGTGGCCCCAATCCTGGTCTTCTGGGGTCCCTCGTCGGCTGTCTCTGGTCTTCCCCGCAAGAACTCACCACAGTCATGCGAGAGAGCTTGCATGGTGGTGAGTCCTTGCGGGCGCGCTCCTGTGATACAGCGAGTGGCCATAGCCGCTCACTGTATCACTTGGCCCCGCCCCTAGACGCGCCGCGTCACTGGATGTGATTGACAGCAGCGCCAGCCAATGGCTGCGCTGCTCTCAATCCATCCGCTCTAGCCAATCTGAGCGGCGAAGAGGATCTCGGGACCGAGCGCGGGACTTTCGAGGGGTCAGGTAAGTAAAACAGGGGTTTGGGGGGGGGGGGGGGCGGCATCATCAGATGTTTTTTCACCTTAATGCATAGATTGCATTAGGTTGAAACATTTTTTTTCTTTACAACTCCTTTAAATGACTTTTTTCTTATAGTAATGTCATTTTGTGCAGGGACAGTTCTAAACATGTGCCACTTCACAGGCATACTATAGACACCCAGCAGGTACGATATTTAAAGGAATTTTTATTTTTTTGTTCACTTTAAGCATCATTAAAATCACTGGTCCCGAAAAAACGTCAGTTTTTAAAACCTTTTTTTCCATTGATACATGTTCCCTGGGGCAAGACCCGGGTCCCCAAATCCGTTTTATGACAATAACTTGCATATTAGCCTTTAAAATGAACTCTTTTGATGTCGAACGTTTGAGTCCCATAGACTTCAATGGGGTTCTAATGTTCGCGTGAACGATCGGTCCGTTGGAAGGTTCTGCTGCGAGCCGAACGAGGGGGGGGGGGGGTCGTTCGGCTCATCCATATTAGGAGGAATAAAATGCCTGTCTGGGTGATCCTAGTCCTCATATATACGTTGCTCCAGTAATGGGTGCATATGGAAATCATGTGAACCCTGAGGAGGATTTACAGAACCCAAAAAGGGAACTTCAGCCGTCTCTGCTAGGGACATCTTGTATCCCAAATGGACCGACTCCATAAGGGATTGAATTAGCATTCTTTGGGATTGCAAGACTGAGGAGGGTTCTTCTGAGGCTGAACCTCCAAAAGAGGAGCCTTCTTCCCTCTCTACCTGGTCCCCCAAAAATGACTCAACATCTTCTGCCCATTCCTGCTCCCCTGAGGGACCTGGGGCAGGAGAGGGGGACCTATCACGCTTTCTTCCAGCCTGGGAGAAAGCAAACATACCAGCTATCTTCCCCTGCAAACCAGCAAATGCTGCAGCCAAATCGTCCTTAGTGACGTATGCAGAGGCTGGAGTGTTGGAAGTAGCTACAATGCCTGACGTAAACAATGGCTCAGCCTGATCAGCCATTTCAGGTCTTTCAGGGGAGGATGATACTGTGGAAGGGAGACTAGGATCCTCAGACCCTGACCGCAGCGCCTCTGCGCTCCTCCTTATTGTTTTTACATTCCTTCTTTGGGAATACATACTCCTAAGCACAAAGCAGAGGTACTAACAAGATGCATCTGCTGCTGAGCTTTAGTCAAGCAATGTTTTATATGCTGCTATCAGTGCCCAGGCTGATGCTGAGTAGATGTACCTTGATAATGCCTGTATACAACACCCATATACTGCTTTCGTGCCCAGATATGCTGTTGTGTCTCTCCCTCAGTCCGACTCACTACAGAGTGAGTGTTTTAAAGGCAGCCGCCTCACGCATGCGCCGTGTATATCGTGCGCATTGGCCGTGCTAAGCCACGCCTCCTGTGACGTAGCACGCCACCCCTCTTTCTTTCTTTTCTTTTTAAAAGAGCCTTTCCTACACGCGTGCGGCGATCCCCAGGATGGGACCGGGTAGGGGGGGATCAGGGGGGAGAGAGCCCACACCAGGAGTACGCCCGGTGCTCAGCAGGCAGGGGTCCCCCGAATCCCTTATTGAAGGACTGAGAGGAGTGGAGCTAAGCAAAGCTGTCCACAAGCAATGCTGACACTGAGCCTGGAGAAGCATGGTATGTTGATACTAGGATTGCACCCTCTAGTGGTAAAAAACAGACATGCCAACATTCTTACTCATACAAGAAGTCCATAAGTAAATTTTAGGATCTTCTTACACTTACCAGTCCCTGCCGCAGGGCTGTTGGAATACCACAGACAGACTCAATCTTCACCCATCACTGCGGGCCGTGTCATGACAGACCTTCAAGGACTGGGTCCTCTCTGTATAGAGTCTCGCTGCCTTGGACCTATATAGAACTCTGCCAGAGCAAGAGAAAATGGACACAAATTTCAAAGCAAAGCTGATAGGGACATACCCAAAAAGACTTGCAGCTGTAATTGCAGCAAAAGGTGGCTCTACAACATGGGTCTTCAAACTATGGCCCTCCAGTTGTTCAGGAACTACAATTCCCATAATGCCTAGTCATGTCTGTAAATGTCAGAGTTTTACAATGCCTCATGGGATGTGTAGTTCCAGCTGGAGGGCCGTAGTTTGAGGATCCCTGCTCTACAAAGTATTTTTAAAAAGTTTGGAAAACCATTTATCATTTTCATTCCATTTCACAATTATGTGCCACTTCTTTGTGTTGGTCTATCGCATAAAATCCCAATAAAATACATTTACGTGTTTGGTTGTAACATGACAAAATGTGCAAAATGTCAAGGAGTATGAATACTTTTTCAAGGCACTGTATATTAAAAGTCAGCAGCTACAGTATTTGTTTTTCTGTAGAATACATTTTTCTTTTTACAGACTGGAACTCCTCTTTGACTAATTTGTTTCTATTTATGATGCATGTTTTATTTTTCATCAAATACATTTTAAAAATGTCCTTATTGGAAGATTTGCTTTGTTGCTGTTCTGGTGAGCTCAAAATTTTAATTTTTTTCTTCACTTACAGTTTTAGAACTGGGGTAACCAGAGCAAATAGAGAGGGAGAATCTCTCTAGTAGGGTCACATGCATAAAAAATAAATAAAAAAAAACAATGGTTCAGTCCATTTCTCACTCTACCTGAAGCTAGATATAAAATGTTTTCTCCTTTTGGATACACTTTAAGTATCACTCGTGTCAGACGAGAGTCATGTTAAGTTTCAACCTTGATTTAAATGGTATGAGAACAGGCAAATATCTCCTTTTCTGTTGTTCTTATGCCGCGTACACGACCGTTTTTTGGGATGTAAAAAATGTTTTTTTTTTATGTCATTAATTGTCTATTGTGTGTGGGCTCCAGAGCATTTTTCACGACGTAAAAAATGGGCATTAAAAATTTCGAAAAAATGGGCATCAAAAAAACGCGCATGCTCAGAAGCAAGTTATGAGACAGGAGCGCTCGTTCTGGTAAAACTAGCGTTCGTAATGGAGTAAGCACATTCATCACGCTGTAAGACTGAAAAGCGCAAATCGTCTTTTACTAACATGAAATCAGCAAAAGCAGCCCAAAGGGTGGCGCCATCCGAATGGAAGTTCCCCCTTTATAGTGCCGTCGTACGTGTTGTAGGTCACCGCGCTTTGCTAGAGCATTTTTTTTCCACGATCGTGTATAGGGAAGGCCGGTTTAACAATAATTGTGTTGAAAAAACATCGTTTTTTCTAGACCATTAAAAATGGTTGTGTGTATGCGGCATTAGAGAGATATTTTAGAGATCTTTGCCCATCTCTATCCAGCTTCCTGTTGCCCAAGTAGGCAGATTTCTGCTTATCACTGGGTACCCCGGGATTAGTTACATCAAGATGGTCAGATATGTTGCAGTCTGATTGTATAGTCCCCTTTAAATATACCAAAGTTTATGTAGGTAATAAGTTAAATTAATCATTTTGGAAAGGCCTCACATTAGTTGTGATAAAATAAGAGAACATCATAGAGAAAATATGAATTCAGAATGTATCATTGTAAATAAAAGTAGTTCTAAAGTCAAAAATGCAATCCCTGCATTAAGGTAAAAAATGTTCCAGTAAGTTTATCCCCCCCCCCAAAATACTTATCTCTCTCTTGATCAAGCTCTGTGCCTGTTTTCAGTTTCAATAATTTATTGAGGAATCATAAGAGAAAGCAAAATCACAAAAAACATTACGGGGTAGATTCAGGTAGAATGGCGTAAATTTCTGCGGACGTAGCGTATATCAGATACGCTACGCCGCCGTAACTTAGTGAGGCAGGTTCTGTATTCACCAAGAACCTGCGCCCTAAGTTACGGCGGCGTAGCGTAAATCTGCCGGCGTAAGCGCACCTAATTCAAATTGTGAAGAGGTGGGCGTGTTTTATGCAAATAAAACATGACCCCACGTAAATGATGTTTTTGACTAACGGTGCATGCGCCGTCCGTGAAAGTAACCCAGTGCGCATGCTCCAAATTAACCCGCAAAAAGCCAATGCTTTTGACGTGAATGTAAATTACGCACAGCCCCATTCACGGACGACTAAGGCTTCGTACACACGACCGAACATGTCCGCTGACCAGTTTCCGCGGACATGTTCGGTCGTCTGTACGGCCGACCGGACTGTTTTCCAGCTGACATTTGTCCAGCCGACCATTTCCCGGCGGACAAAAATTTCTTAGCATGGAACGATGTCCGCCGGACATGTCCGATGGTCAGTATGACCGATCGGACATGTCCGCTGGCCCGAGAACCCGCGCATGACGTCGAAGTGATTCGACGCATGCGTGGAAGCATTTAACTTCCGGGTTCGCGCACGTCGCCGCGTCATCTTCGCCATCACAACGCCTTCACGTCGTACAACCATCAGACCAAAATCTACCAAAATCTACGTGGGGACATGTCTGATGAAAACGGTCCGCGGACCGTTTTCATCGGACATGTCCCCTCGTGTGTACGAGGCCTTACGCAAACGACGTAAAATTTTCAAAATTCAATGCAGGAGCGACGTCCATATTTAACATAGGATACGCCTCATATAGCAGGGGTAACTTTACGCCGGAAAAAGCCTAGCGTAAACAACGTAAAAAAATGCGCCGGGCGGACGTACGTTTCTGAATCGGCGTATCTACCTAATTTGCATATTCCTTGTGTAAATCGACGGAAGCGCCACCTAGCGGCCAGCGTAAATATGCAACTAAGATACAACGGCGTAAGAGACTTACGCCAGTCGGACCTTATCCAAATTCCGGCGTATCTTGTTTTCTGAATACAGAAAAAAAGATACGCCGAAGCAACCTAGAAGTTACACGGCGTATCAATAGATAGGCCAGCGTAACTTCTTTATGAATCTACCCCTACGTGTTCAAAATTGACAAAAGTATGCATCTAAGTTAACATAGAAATTAGGTATACAAGCAATATGATGGAAGGCTGGAACAATACAGCGTGAGTGATAATACAGCAAACACTGTAGAATAGTAATTCCATTGACTAAGCTGTTTTAAAGAATGAACTAACCCATAACAAAGCATAGTAGTAACAAATTTGCAAAATTAGGGAGGTCGACACCCCCATGTCCAGTGTGAGAATGAAGTTTGTAGTTTGTTGTGTTATGGTATGGAAGCACATCTAATATAAAGTATCACCTGTGAAATAAAGAGAGAAGGTGAAAGATTAGAACTGAGCCAGAATAGGATCCCGTGTATAGACCAAACCTTGAATAGACAAACATCAGTGACCAAAAGGAGTCCTCAAAATCTCTCCACAAATAGTTTTCCAATGGTTTCCAAATGTCTTTAAACCTTTTGAATTTATCATGCAGGATAGCATTTTCATTAAACAAATGTTAAAAACTTTTTTGCTTTACCTGGGCAATGTTTGGAACTTCAAAATTCCATGCCTTTGCCGTGGTCTGTCTTGCAGCAGTGAAGGTAAAGGAAACAAGGTTTGAATTGATTAGAGATACATGAAAAAGGCTTGAGGATCAACAAGGCCTCATAGGGTTTTTTGTGGATTCTGCTACCCAAGACCGTATAAACTACTTGGTATACTCTTGTCCAAAAACACACATGTATCAAAGTGCCAGGTAGGCCAGAAAACAGAGGAGAAGTTTATAATTTGCTTCCTGGAAGGCAAAGACCAGAGAAATGTGAGAAGTCATGAATCGGTTTCCCATTGTTGAATGTAAACTGGGCATTCAGAAATGTCACTCCCAAGTAAGGGTTTGTAGAGTAAGGATAAAATCCCTTTGAGATAGGTTTATTTTATTGCAGAAGACACATTGGGTCAGATCCTCAAAGAAATTATGCAACGTATCTCTTGATACGCCGCGTAATTTCGAATTTTGCGCGTCGTATCTTTGTTTTGGTATCCACAAAACAAGATACGACAGCATCTGTGTTAGATCCGACAGGCGTACGTCTTCGTATGCCGTTGGATCTTAGATGCAATTTTTCGGCGTCCGCTAGGTGGCGTTTACGTCGTAATCCGCGTCGAGTATGCAAATTAGCTATTTCCGACGATCCCCAAACGTATGACCGGCCGTCGCATTTTTTATGTCGTTTCCGTTCTGCTTTTTCCGGCGTATAATTAAAGCTGCTATATGGTGGCGTACTCAATGTTAAGTATGGCCGTCGTTCCCGCGTCTAATTTTAAAAAATTAACGTCGTTTGCGTACGTCGTCCGTGAATGGGGCTGGACGCATTTCTGTTCACGTTGAAAACAATCACGTCCTTGCGACGTCATTTGGAGCAATGAACCCTGGGAGTTTTTACGGATGCGCAGTTCGTTCGGCGCGGGGACGCGCTTCATTTAAATGAAACATGCCCCCTACCCGCCCAATTTGAATTCTGCCGCGAGAGATACACTACGCCGCTGTAACTTACGGCGCAAATTTGTTGAGGATTCAAACCAAAGCCAGGTAGGTTACAGCGGCGTAGCGCATATTACATCTGCGCCGGGCGCAGTGTATGTATGTGGATCATAAATTTACTCAAAGACTTTTGGGACAGACAGCTGATCAATTGCACCGCCACTTTGGGTGACTTTATAGTAAAACTTGGTAGCTGTGTGCTGAGTCAGGTTTGGAGCTTTTGGTGCTGATTGGAAGAGCCGCAGAACAGCCGATTTGGTTGCATGGAGAACTGTGAGGGCCATACACCTGACTTTACCTCACACATCGGGGTGAGGTAAAGTAGACACACTTTACTTCACCCCGAGAGCCTGACCTAGTTATTAACGAGTCTATATCTGGAGGTGAGCACATGAGTGTGTTGGTGGTGGGAAAAAACAGCACCATTTATTAGAAGAAGATGATTGGAAGTGATGAATTGGGAGTCACAATATAATTATAAAACAGAATAATTGCAGACACTGAGTTGGTCACCTTTACTGTATTGGTTATTTTCACATTCTTACTTTTTCACATTAGTTGTAATACTGTTTTGTGTATTTTATGTATTGACTGCAATGTATTTAGATGATTTATCACTGTGGTTTATTATGATGAACGCTTTAAAGGGATTTTTTTTGAGGTAGATGCAACAAGAATTTCTTGATTTATTCACTTTTATACATTGTGGGAAAACAAAATATTTGTTTATAGTTACTCATCATTAGCTTTATGTTTATATATATGTAATAGGTATTCACTGTAGAAGAATAATACAGATAGCATGGGATTGTCTCCATATTTGGATGACTTACCATGTTTTAACTTGGAAATATCTTAAATATGTCTGGATTTATTCATGTAGCCTGTTCATTTAGGCATATCGCTGTCCTTATTTGTCCATAGCCTTTTCCTAGTTTTTGTGCAACCTTTTCTGACCTTTCCTAGCAATTCATGAGAGTGATTAAAGCGGGGGTTCACCCTAAAATACAACTTTGTACCATGCCATTCAGCATACTAGCGTGAGCTACAGTATGCCTTTATTTATTTTTTTTGCGCTGTACTCACAGTTTAATCCATTAGTTTCATTTCAGACTCCGCGCGGGGAGTAGGCGTTCCTATGAAGAGGGGAACATGATTGACGGCCGGCTATGGCGCGTCACGCTTCCCGAAAATAGCCGGAGTAGGACTCGGCTCTTCACGGTGCTATACGGCGCCTGCGCACAGACTAGGAGCTGACTGCGCAGGCGCCGTGAAGAGCCAAGTCCTATTTCGGCTATTTTCGGGAAGCGTGACGCGCCATAGCCGGCCGTCAATCATGTTCCCCTCTTTATAGGAACGCCTACTGCCAGCGGGGAGTCTGAAAAGTAACTAACGGATTAAACTGTGAGTACAGTTAAAAAAATAAAAATAAAGGCATACTGTAGCTCACGCTAGTATGCTGGATGGCATGGTAGACAAAAAATTGTTTTTTTTTTTAGGGTGAACCACCGCTTTAAAGAAAAAACCTGTAACATGAAGGCTGATTTTGCTGTGGTCTTAAAAATGCAAGTTACCTGTTTCGCGGAGTATCCAATAAATGTATAAATCTAAGTTAAAGTAGAACTAAAGGCAAAACTTTTTATTTTTATTTTGGATAGAGTGGAGATGAATTAGAACCCCTGATAGTTTTTATTGAAGTCTGTGCCCCTGTTAAGGAGAGTCACCCTCTCTATTTGTCCTGTTTACCATTATCATTGAAAATTAAAGGGGTTGTAAAGGTACAATTTTGTTTTCTTAAATAGCTTCCTTTACCTTAGTGCAGTCCTCCTTTACTTACCTCATCCTTCGATTTTACTTTTAAATGTCCTTATTTCTTCTGAGAAATCCTCACTTCCTGTTCTTCTGTCTGTAACTCCGCACAAAAATGCAAGGCTTTCTCCCTGGTGTGGAGTGTCGTGCTCGCCTCCTCCCCTGGACTACAGGAGAGTCAGGACGCTCTCTACATTGCAGCTAGAGAAAAGAGCTGTGTGTTAGTGGGCGTCCTGACTCTCCCCTAAGGATATGAGGTACTATGCCCTGAAAATGGCAGGGTAAACGGGCATGGCAGACACGCAGCCCCTGGATGACTGTGCTGCCCCCAGTGACAAAGACATGGAGGAAGGGGAGAATGTGCAGGGAGCGGGGGCCATGATTGAGCAGAATGAAGGCAGCTCTGACCTGCCGGGGGAGGATGAGGACCCTGGAGTTGAGGGGGGAGAGCAACCTACGCTTGCTGCCATACTGAGAGCAGTAAATAAATGTACAGCCTCTGTGAACAGCCTGCAGGCACGTTTTGGGAGCCTGGAAGAAGAGGTCTGTTTGATCAGGCAAGACATTCAGAAAATAAGGGAGAGAACCACTGCAGCGGAAAGCAGGATAGGTGACATAGAAGATGAGCTCCCCCCGCTGATCAGAGATACACAGTCATCTGCACGGCTGGCTAGGGCCGTGGATATGAGGGCGGAAGATTTTGAGAATCGCCTCAGGCGCAATAATGTGCGTATAGTGGGGTTGCCAGAAAAGGTGGAGGGCCGTGACCCCACGCAGTTTGTGGAACAATGGATTGCTGACTTGTTTGGCAAAGACGCTTTTACACACCTATATGCAGTTGAGAGGGCTCACAGAGTACCATCTAGGCCTCTCCCCACAGGTAATGCCCCCCGTCCGATGCTGGCCCGACTGTTAAACTACAGGGACAGAGAAATCATACTGAGGCTGGCTAGGGAGAAGAGGAATATGCAGTTTAATGGCACGCGGGTCTCGTTTTACCCTGACTTCTCTGCTGCGGTTCAGAAGAGCCGGGCACGATTTACTGAAATTAAAAAATGCCTGCAGGAACTACAGGCGCCGTATGCAATGCTGTACACGGCGAGACTCATAGTCATATTGAGGGGCCAGGCCCACTTTTTTGAACACCCTGCTGAAGCCTCGGACTGGCTGGATGCCAATGTGTGCACGCTGCGCCAGGCTCAGAGACCTCCTGAGGTTGAAGATTGAAATATCTGATGACTACTAGCTGTGCTGCCTTGAGTCTTCCTTGGCTGAGGAAGCTGCCGGAAACATACAATGACTCTCTACACAAAATGCGAGTTCGGAAATGTAACTATTTCTGCCAATGCTTCTAATGAAGTTGACCGGTGACTATGTTGCCACACCAGATGGCCCTGTTGATGGCTTGAGGGACCGCTTGTCCCAGGCATGTTGGGAATGCCCGTTGGCTCCCCAGAGTTTGGAGCGACAAAAGGTTTATATGCAGATGGGTGCCCAGCCTAAACAGGCAGTTATCCCACAACGGATGAGATCTGCATGTTCATTCGACGCACTGTTGTGCGATCTGAGTTGCTATTATGTGACAGTTTGTTCCAGAGTGGTTACTTCTTCTTACCTGATGTTTGGGGACTCAGTTCTCTGTACTACCCAGTTGACCGAACTATGCCTGTCCACACCCCAGTTTGCCAATGCATGCTCTACCACATGGAGGGAGGAGGGTGGGTATGAGGGTGGTGGTTTTTCCCCATGTTGGATATGAGTTTGACCCCCCCTGATGGCATCGGTTACGATATTGTCGTGGAATGTTAGGGGGCTGCAAGACCCTCTGAAAAGCACTATGGTGTCATCCCTACTGAGGAAACGTCTGCCGGCCATTTGTGCCCTACAGGACACCCATCTCACTGCTGACTCTGAGTACTGTTTGAACTATCGGTGGGTGGGCAGGGGGTATCACTCCACTCACACTTCATATTCCAGGGGTGTGAGTGTGCTGATACATAGATCCATAGATTACGAGGAGCTTAGTTCTGAGATTGATGCTGATGGAAGATATGTGTTTCTGTTGTGTAGGCTGTTTGCTTTCAAATGTATTCTTGCTTTTGTGTATGTACCACCCCCATATAATAACCAGGTACTGAGGGCTTTGGTGGAGTTCCAGGTGCGGTTCCCGGAGGTGCCATTGTACGCCTTCGGGGAATTCAACTGTTACACGGACCCTTTGTTGGACAAGCACCCACCAGGGGGAGGGGGGTATGCCGCACTGCCCTAAGGAAATTTATGGAAGAGGTGGGGTGGAGGGACCCGTGGAGAGCTAGGAACCCAGGTGTGAAGCAATTTTCCTGTTTCTACAAGAGTTACTCCTCTTTGTCTAGGATTGATTTATGTCTCTGCTAGTATGCGGCTGAGCGATACGTCTCGGGCGTGGCGTATGCTCCGAGAAGTGTGTCGGATCACTCTCCGCTGGTTGCCTCCTTGGAGGTGCGTCCCCCTTCTGCGGTGGCCAGGGCCCCGTGGAAGATGAACGCCTTTTGGCTGAATCTCTTCCCTTCCCATGAGCATATAGAATCCTGCATTTCAGACTTTTGGCGTATTCATGCTGCCTCCGAAAACATAGCTGTGACTTGGGAGGCCTTTAAGGCTGTCCTGCGAGGCCTATTTATCACAGAGATCCAAGCCATTAAAAGGCAGACAAATGCTCAGAGGGAGGGAATGAAACTGACGGCCGTGAAGTTAGAAGACACTTTTATTGCAGACCCGTCCGAGACTAACGGGGAGGCGTGGCTCTCGGCGCAGGATGCACTGTATCGAGTGACGGCCTCGGGGGCGGAGAGGAAACTTTTTTTCAGAGGGGGGCATTTTATGAGGAGGGTGAACACACTGGTTGCATGCTGGCAACTATTGCCCACTCCCAACAGATGTCCCCTTCCATTGGGGCACTGCGCACTCGCGCTGGCGGGGTGACTAGCTCTCCAGACCATATTCTGTCTGAGCTTGTGAGTTATTACTTCTCACTCTACGAATCCAACCAAACATATTCGCTTGAGTCTCTGGCTGAATACTTGGACCCGGTCCAACTACCAGTCCTGTCAGCCTCCAATAGGGAGATGCTTGACGCCCCCCTGACCCTCAAAGAGTTGCAGGCGGCGACCGGTTTGTTTCCTAATTTGAAGGCCCCCGGGGATGATGGACTCCCAGTGGAGGTATACAAGCAGTATGGGGAAACAATACTCCCGCACCTTCTGAGGGTGTTTAATGACGCAAAAGAGGCCGGCACCCTACCACAATCTATGTCCAGAGCCAATATAGTTTTAATCTTGAAGCCAGATAAGGACTAGTTCCTACAGACCAATTTTGCTACTACAAAATGACGTTAAGATCCTTGCCAAAGTCCTACCTGTAGGATTGAATAGTGCCATTTCCACCATAATTCACTCTGACCAATCCGGGTTCATGCCCCAAAAGTCGACAGCAATAAACCTGCGGAGACTTTTTTTAAATATCCAGTCCCAGGCAGACAACGTGGGAGACAGAGCATTGCTATCCTTGGATGCCCATAAGGCGTTTGATAGTGTCGAGTGGGAGTTTCTTTGGGCGGTGATGCACAGATTTGGATTTGGGAGTGGATTTATTGCATGGGTGCAGCTCTTGTACTCGTCCCCGGTGGCAGCTATACGGGAGGGGGGGGGGATTTCACACACTTTTAACCTACAGATGGGTACACGACAGGGATGCCCCCTGTCCCCTCTCCTGTTTGCCCTAGCCATAGAGCCCTTGGCTGCCATAATCCGAACACGGAGATCTTCATGAGAAGATCATGTTGTATGCCAACGACACCATGCTGCTCCTCGGTGATACTTCTGCTTCACTGTCGGAGGCCATGAATGTTGTCCGGCGATTTGGAGAATACTCTGGTTTAGTTATCAACTGGACCAAGTCCTCCCTCCTATTACTTGACCGTGACCCTTCCATGTCCCCAGTGACCATGCAGGACATCCCTGTCTCCAAGTCATTTCGGTATCTTGGTATCCAGGTTACTGCATGTTTGTTGGATTACGTCAATCTCAACCTCACCCCCCTGATTAATCGCTGCCGCGATCGGGTCAAGGTGTGGAGTAGGTTGAGGCTGTCCCCGGTGGGTAGAGTAAACTTGATAAAGATGATCCTCATGCCACAGCTGCTGTATGTACTTCATAACTCCCCGATGGTCACCCCCCTTAAAAAGTTTAGAATTATTAATTCAATCTTTCGCTCACTCATATGGCTCACGAAGCTCCCTAGAGTCAAGCTTAAACAACTACAACGGTCGAAGGATGCTGGTGGGTTGGCATTGCCCAATCCTTGGCTGTACTACCTGGCTTCCCAAATTCAACATATTGCAAGAGTTGTAGGCCCTGGACAGGACCGGGAACTGAATCTGCGGGACTCTTCGGTCCGGCAACTCAGCTTCACCACTGGGGGGGAGGTGGCAGAGGGATTGGAGGCCCTAAGGTACACTAAGTCCAATAAACTCTTCCCCACGTACGCGCTCATGCAGAAGATTTGGAATAAGGTCAGGATGCTCCAGGGGGGTGACAGGGTTCACTAAACACAGTCCTATCTGGGATAATCAATACTACCGGGAACTGGCTAAATTAACTTATGGCCTAAAGTGGAAACAATATGGTATCTCCCTTATGAATCATGTGATTAGGGCGGGCAGACTTAGATCCTTCCAGGAGCTCAGTGCAGACTTCCGATTGCCGGATTCTATGCATTTTTACTACCTACAACTTAAACATGCTGTGGACGCACAGAGTGAGGCAGATGTTTGGTCCTTGGACTCGGCGTCGGTCTTCAACTACCTATTTGAGGTGAACACATATAAGGGCTTTATATCATGTTGTTATGCCATGCTTCTGAATCTCTTCATACCGGGTGCCCCTTTGAGGGCAGTGTCCTGGTGGGAACAAGATGTGGGAGCATTTGAGGATGGGCAGTGGGAGGAAGCCTTGCAGTCGGTCCCCATGTGCTCCCTGAACGTGTCGCACAGACTTTCACAGCTCTATATCCTTCTAGAGAGAGAAAATAACCGCTCAGTAGTCTTCAAAGAACCTCCTCACTGGAACCAAACCATGGGTGCCGGAAATGCAATAGTGATGCAAAAATACGAAGGAAACTTGGACAGCCGCACTCCTGGTCATAGCTATGACTAAGCACTGAAGCTACAGTGCGAAACGTTAGCTTTTGTTCCAATTTTTTTGCTGTGGCATGTTTATTTTGTGATCGATTTTAATTAAAAGAACATTTTTGGAGTGCGGCTGTCCAAGTTTCCTTCATATTTTTGCATCTATATCCTTCTAGGGGTGCATTATACCCCGGCCAGACTAACACGAATGGGGCTGGGGGTTGATCCGACCTGTGCTAGGTGCTGTAGAGATCATGGTGTGGCGGTGCCCGAAACTACACCTATACTGGACAAAGGTCATTGATGCTCTTAATGGGGCTTTTCAGGTTCAGATACCTCTGGACCCCAAAACCTGTTTGCTGGGGATAGGTGACAGCTTGCCGATAGAGGGTATTTCTAGGCAGGCCATTGGTAGAGCCCTATTTCAGGCCCGATTCATGATATTGAGGCACTGGAAAGACACGGAACCACCCACGGTGCAGGAATGGATCAAACAGATGGGAGTTACACTTAGATTGGAAAAAGTTGTATATCAACATAGAGGGTCCAGCTCTAAATCTGAAAAATTATGGGCCCCTTGGCTGAATGTTTCGGGTCTGGCCCCGATAGATCGGGTGTATGATCGTCTATTTTAAGGTGGAACGGAGAGGGTGCATTTCTAGGTTTTAATAAATTGCATAATGGCTAGTGTAAGCTGAACTATACCATGGTTTGGGGGCGGTGACATGTTTTGGGAAAATGTAAAAACTTTTTTTTTTTATTGGTGTGCTGCGCCACACTGTCTGAGTGAAATGCTTGTGCTCTGGAGCTCTTTGCTTGTTTTTTACATTTCGGTTCAATAAAAACCTTTGTTTGAGAAAAAAAAAAAAGTAAAAAAAACTCCAAAATTTTGGGTTGTCCCCAGAAGAGTAATAGAGGGGAAATCTTCCAATGGGGACACTAGTTCTGGTGACCTGGAGGTCCCTGAGAAATGTCCTTAATTTTCAGGGATTGGCTGTTTGGCTATGGGACAGGAAGTGAAGGGAAATCTCTGCAATGGAACACAGAGGGTCAAAGAAAATCTGACAGGGGTTATAACCCTCCATTACTCTATCCAAAATGTAAATAAAAAGTTTTGCCTATAGTTCTACTTTAAGCCTGGTACACATAGGCCAAAAATCCACAGGTTTAGCAGGAACCAGACGACTTTCAGTACATGTGTATAGCTGACTTTCCACCATATGACCTCAGCATATAAGGGATCACGCATATGTCTGTACAGCATCCAGAGCCTGCGCAAACACTCTGTGGGGATACACATCTGCTTTGTATAGCCACCTATAGATACATCTGTATGCAGTTCTGTACTGGGGGTTCTGTAAGGTACACATGCACTGACGTATGCCCCAAAGGCAGATAGTGTGTACTCAGGACATAAGTCTGTGTATGTGCCTTACATAACCCTGGCGCATAACCGCGTACAGCCACAAAGCTCTAGGTGTTATGTTTGCACAATATAAATAAACAATAAAATAAACACTACAAGCTGTACTAGCTTGGCCTTCATTATCAATCGACCTAATAAAAAAAAAAAAAATGTATTACTCTAGTGGGACACAAACTTTTGTTACAAATAGAAATATGAACCAATTAGTAATACACTCCCAGGCCCGGATTCACGTAGAAGCGCGCATCTTTGTGCGGACGTAACATATCCTATTTACGTTACGCCTCCGCAACTTTGACAGGCAAGTGCAGTATTCTCGAACCAAAGTTGCGGCAGCGTAGCGTAAATAGGCCGGCGTAAGCCCGCTTAATTCAAATGTGGAAGATGTGGGCGTGTGTTATGTAAATTTAATGTGACCCCACGTAAATGACGCTTTTTACGAACGGCGCATGCGCCGTCCGTGAAAGTATTCCAGTGCGCATGCTCCAAATTAACCCGCAAGAAGCCAATGCTTTCGACATGAACGTAAATGACGCACAGCCCTATTCGCGAACGACTTACGCAAACGACGTAAAACGTGAAAAATTCTACGCTGTTCCGACGTCCATACTTAACATTGGTACGCCTCATCTACGCCTTATATAGCAGGGGTAACTTTACACCAGGAAAAGCCTAACGTAAACGGCGTATCTGTACTGCGTCGGCCGGGCGTACGATCGTAAATTGGCGTATCTAGCTGATTTACATATTTCTAGGCGTAAATCAGCGTACACGCCCCTAGCAGCCAGCGTAAATATGCAACTTAGATACGACTGCGTAAGAGACTTACGCCGGTTGGATCTAATACAAATCTATGCGTAACTGATTCTAAGAATCAGGCGCATAGATACGACGCCTCAAACTCAGAGTTACGACGGCGTATCTGGAGATACGCCGGCGTAACTCGTACGAGAATCTGGGCCCCAGTCTATACTGTTTATTGGTGTTGAAGATTAACATTGGTAATTGCATATTTCTTTGAAAAAATGCTTTACCTCAAGTAGCACTTTTACAAGTAAACTCTGAGGAAGGCTGGAAACAGTTCTTCCTTTGTGGGTAAATTCACCCCTTCCCCCCTTCCAGCCACCCTGACACAGAGCTCAGCACCTGTCCCATTCTGTCACAGAGCCAGTGACACCAAACCTGAGTCACTGAAACATGTGTGAGCAGGGGATACTATTAGAGGGGGGATGATAGTTTAACACCCACCATTAACTCGTTTGTTTCCAGCCAACAACATTCTAACAATGTGATATTGTTTCACATAACAAGCTGTAGGAAAACACAATACCACCTTAAAAGAGTTGAACCAAAGCAACAAGACCTTGGGAAATGTTATAGCTTAGGGCCTTACATTCCCAGCTCCAGTCCCAGTGCCTGTTGATTCATCAGCACCTAGGAATAAGAATGCTGAGCTACAAAGACTTTAAGATAAACATCTCTACAGAAACTTCAAAGTATAGAGATGCTTGCATACAGAGACACTTAAGGTGGCACAGATGGATCAAAATTCATCTGGTTCAGCAGGGACTGATCGATGTGTAGTCACTGTATTTGAACGGAAGTTAAAGTGATTGTAAAGGATCGCTTTTAATTTTTTTTTTAAATAACAAACATGTCATACTTACCTCCACTGTGCAGCTCGTTTTGCACAGTGACCCCCAACATCCTGTTGTGGGGTCCCTCAGCGGCTCTCGTGTCTCCTTCCCACATTAGTTAACCCCATAGGAGAAGCGTTCTCTTGAGGGGGGGTTACCTTACGGGCGCGCTCCCGAGTCCAGCATTCGCGTCCATAGACACGAATGCAGGGTTCGGCACTGCCCCTGGCGCACGCGTCATTGGATTTGATTGACAGCAGCGGGAACCAATGGCTGCACTGCTATCGGTCTATCAATCAAGAGCGGGGACCCTGTGAAGAGAAGGACGGTTCGCCCCCGGCGAGGAGATGAAGGGGCTCAGGTATGTAAAACAGGGGGTCTGGGGGGCCGGTCACTGCCAGGTGTTTTCTTAATGCATAGGATGCATTAAGGTGAAAAAACGCGAGCCTTTACAACCCCTTTAATCTACCGATCAACTTCTGTTCAACCACTAGGGATGCAACCTCATCCCTTTAAACCCGAACACATATTAATTACACAGGTTCTGAGGCAAATTTAATGCAGATAAGGCACCAAGTAAGTTTAATTACCACCTTATTCAGTCACAGAACCTGTGGAATTAATATGTGTTTGGCTTCAAAGGGATGAGGTGGCAACCCTATCAACCACATTGACGGATAAAAGGGCACGTTCAGCAGCTGCAGCGCTGATCTGTGGATTCTGACAGTGGGCGAGTTAAAAAAAAGTGTTTTATTTTTTGGTGCCTGTAAATCCCCCTGCCACTAAGGCTGCATTCACACTATAACGCGGCGTACGCAGCGTATTTTGCCACGATTTGTAAACTTTTTTTTACAAAACATTTACATTGATGTCTATGCCGAACGCCGAAAGCCGCCTGAAAAAAGGGTCCAGGACTTGTTTTCAGGCGGCAGGCGTACGGCGTTTCGGTGTTCGGCGTGAGATGTGAACCATCTCATAGACATCAATGTAAATTCGCCCCTCCAGCAGCATGAGCGTCGGGCGTCGGGCGTAAATACGCCTAGGTGTGAATGCAGCCTATTTGCATTCACACCTGAGAGTAGCATTTTGCGGCGTTTTTTGCCGCGATATTTGCAGTGTTTTTTACCGCGATTTGCCGCGATTTTTGCGGGGTTTTTTACTGCGTTTTGTCACGAATTTGGACAGGTCTAGGGTCACCAATGTTAAAAACGCCCAAATCTGCCTAAAAAAAAGTCCCAGAACTTGTTTGAGCTTCAGGCGTTTTTGAACTTCTGGCTTCAGGCGTTTTGTAGTGGAGATGTGAACCATCTCCATAGAGAATAATAGATTTTTTCCCCTCCAGCGTTTTGTAGCTTCAGGCTTCAAGCTACAAAACGCTCAGTTGTGAATGGGGTCTAAACTCCTGAAAATACCTATAGTCCACTTTCACAATGCACATTGCCCCGCGCTATCGGCAAATCGGTTTTGTGGGCGCTTTACCGGCACTGTGCGGGTGGTAAAGGGACACTTTTAACCCCAAAGAAGGGGTTACCAAGGGGTTAAAAGCGTAGCTGCTGCTGAAGCACTTTGCAGGCGCTTCAGCAGCGCTGCCCATTGATTTCAATGGCAGGAGCGGTTTAGGAGTGCTGTATACACCACTACCGCACCGCTCCAAAGATGCTGCTTGCAGGAGTTTTTTCCCATCCTGCAAACGCGCCCGGGCTTTAACACTGGGGTGACTTGAGAGGCGCTTTTTAGGCGCTCTACAGGCGCTATTTTTAGCACTAAAACACCTGAAAAGCGCCTCGGTGTGAAAGTGGCCTTAGTGTGCTCAGACATATACAGTAGGCTGACATGGAGTGGAACAAGCATAAGGAAGAGTAAATGGGATTTTAAACGTTGCTGAAAACCTCCCTCAGAATAAACTCAAAGAAACATTTTTAAAAAAAATATATAATTTTCATTACAAAATATTTTGGGGTACCATTCCCCAAAAAAAACACTGGTCATATAGCAAACCATAATCAGCCTAGTAACCCCTAATGCCACATCCCTCATACATCAACAAACATATAACTGGTAAGGGGGTGGTTTTATTCAATTTGACCCATTATCGCTTTTTGTTTAACATGGAGGGGAGTTAACAGGCAGAAAAAAGTAAAAGCTTAAAGGGTCACTAAAGGATTTTTTTTTTTTTTTTTGCTGAAATGACTGTTTACAGGGTATAGAGACAAAGGGCCAGATCCACGAAGAAGTTACGTCGGCGTATCGATTGATACGCCTCGTAACCTCTAGGATGCTCCGGCGTATCTTTGTTTTGTATCCACAAAACAAGATACGCCAGAATGGGGGCTAGATCGGACTGGCGTACGTCTTAGTACGACGTCGGATCTTAGGTGTATATTTACGCTGGCCGCTAGGTGGCGCTTCCGTTGATTTCCGTGTAGAATATGCAAATTAGCTAAATACGCCGATTCTCAGAACGTACGTCTGCCCGGCGCATTTTTTTATGTCGTTTGCGTAAGGCTTTTTCCGGCATATAGTTACCCCTGCTCTATGAGGCGTACGCAATGTTAAGTATGGACGTCGGGCCAGCGTCAAATTTTCCGGCGTTTACGTCGTTTGCGTAAAACGTTCGCGAATAGGGCTTTGCGTAAATTACGTTCACGTCTTCTAAGCATTGAGGGGGGTAATTTAATTTGAAAATTCGACGTGATACTGAGCATGCGCGCGCATGCGCCATACGAAAAAAGCGTCATTTACGTGGGGTCATGCTTATTTCACATAAAACACGCCCCCCTGTTCCTCATTTGATTTAGGCGAGCTTACGCCGGCAGATTTACGATTCGCCGCTGTAACTTTAGAGGCAAGTGCTTTGTGAATACAGCACTTGCCTCTCAAAGTTGCGGCGGCGTAGCGTTCCTACGATACGCTACGCCCATTTAAAGATATGCCTATCTACGTGGATCTGATTCCTTTTAAAAATGATTAAAAATAGATAAAAAAACAATCATATAATGTACCTACAGTTTAGTTTTTCGTATTTGCTGTTGTTTCCTGGTTCTCTGATGTACAGAGACAAAGAGCCAATAGAGGGCAGTGATGCTTTGTAAAACGAAACTGGATTGGTGCTGACACACAGTAATCACACCTCCTTGATTAGTCACCACAGTGAGAAATCTCCCAGTACTATGGTGATCAGGAAACAGACAACCAGGAAGTGTCCAGAACAGAGAGGAATTACAGCCACATCAGAGCAAAAATGAACAATGAGGACATGAAACCAGGACTGCAGTATGGTAAAGGAAGCTATTTAGCTAAAAAAATGTTTTCCTTTAGTGACCCTTTAAAAGAGCTCCAACTGCTGTAGGAACAGCTTCTTTGATCTGCAGTGTACACAAGTCCATATGGTTTCTATATATACAGTTATGTGTCAGTATAAACAGATATTCATGCCTTGAAAAAGTATTCATACCCCTTGACATTTTGCACATTTTGTCATGTTACAACCAAAAACGTAAATATATTTTATTGGAATTTTATGTGATAGACCAACACAAAGTGGCACATAATTGTGAAGTGGAAGGAAAATGATAAATGGTTTTCCAAATGTATTTAGCCCCCTTTACTCTGATACCCCTAACTAAAATCTAGTGGAACCAATTGCCTTCAGATGTCACCTAATTAATAAATAGAGTCCACCTGTGCGTAATTTAATCTTAGTAGAAATACAACTGTTCTTTGAAGCCCCCAGAGGTTTGTTAGAGAACCTTAGTAAAAAAAACAGCACCATGAAGGCCAAGGAACAAACCAGAGAGGTCAGGGAAGTTGTGGAGAATTTTAAAACAGGGTAAGTTATAAAACAAATATAAAAAGCATTGAACATTACACGGAGCACTGCGCAATCAATCATCAGAAAATGGAATAGGAGTATGGCACAACTGCAAACATACCAAGACATGGCCGTCCACCCAAACTAACAGGCCAGGAGAGCATTAAAGGTTTGTTTTGTATTTTCTAAATAGGTTCCTTTAGGCTAGTGCATTGTTGGTTCACTTACCTTTTCCTTCTAAATGTTTTTTTTCTTTGTTTTCTTTGTCTGAATTTCTCACTTCCTGTTCCTCAGTAAGCTGTTCTGACTGCTCGGATGATGGTGTCATGTTTACTGCTGAGGAGCCGCCATCAGGAATTATGGGGCCCCTTACACAGCTTCAGGCATGGGCCCTCCTGAAGCAGAGAACCAAGGGGGGGGGGGAACTTTTAAGAAAAATAGAAGAAATAAAGAAAAATATATATAAAAAAGGGGGGTAGCCATCCGGGGCCCTGGGGATCTCTGGCCCTTTAATAAAAAGAAAAAAAGAAATAAAAAAAAAATATATATATATATTTTTAAAAGGGGGGTTGCCATCTGGGGCCCTGGGGACCTCTGGGCCCTTTAATAAAGAAAGAAACGTCTGGGCCCTTTGATAAAAAATATATATGAAAAAAATAAACATTTATAAAAATAAATATATATAAAAATAAAAAATAAAAGAAATAAAAAAAGATTAAAAAAAAGATATTTTTTTTATAAAAAAAAGGGGGGTTGTCATCCGAGGCTCTGGGGATCTCCGGGGCCCTGGGGATCTCCTGGCCCCTGGGGACCTCTGGACCCCTAAAAAAAAAAATTGGCCCTTTAATAAAAAATAAAATAAAATATATTAAAAAAAAGTATATATTTTTTTATAAAAAATAAATAAAACAAGGGGGGGTTGCCATCCGGGCCCCTGGGAACCTCCGGACCCCTAAAAAAAAAAATTGTCCCTTTTAATAAAAAATAAAATAAAAATATATAAAAAAAATATATATATTTGTTTTATAAGAAATAAATAAAAAAAGGGGGGTTGCCATCTGGGGCCCTGTGGGCCTCCGGACCCCTAAAAAAAAAAGGGGGTTGCCATTCGGGCCCCTGGGAACCTCCGGATCCCTAAAAAAAAGGGGGGGTTACCATCCGGGCCCCTGGGGACCTCCGGGCCCCTTACAGGTGTGCTGCCTGTACCCCCCTGATGGCGGCCCTGCTGAGGAGAAACAGGAAGTGAGAAATTCAGACAAAAAAAAAAACATTTAGAAGGAAAAGGTAAGTGAACCAACAATGCACTAGCTTAAAGTGAATGTAAACCCACTGTCATCCTTTCTAAACTACTGCCATAGTGCTGATCTATAAGGATATACATGTCTCCTGCATGTATCCTTACCTGTCAAATGTCTCCCCTCTGTCTGTTATAAGAACTGAAAAACTCCAGATTCTGTGGGTGGATCTGTTGTCTGGACTTTGGTGGGTGAAGTCGTGATGTCAGTAGACTCCCCGCCCACCTCTACACTCCCCTTAGGCCCCATACACACCATAGAATCTATCCGCAGATAAATCCCATCAAATGGGTTTCTGCGGATAGATCCTATGGTGTGTACACTCCGTCGGATATTTATCCGCGGATAAATCTCCCCTGGGATGGATTTCCAGCAGATGGATATTTGCTGACATGTTCAACAAATCCATCTGCTGGAATCCATTCCAACGGATGGATCCGCTCGTCTGTACAGACTTACCGGATCCATCCGTCCAAAGGGATTCCCCGCACGCGTCGTAATGATTTGACGCATGCGTGGAATTCCTTATATGACAGCGTCGCGCCCGTCGCCGCGTCATAATAGCGGCGACGGCGCGACACGTCATCGGCAGAGGATTTCAGCGCGGATTTCAATGCGATGGTGTGTACACGCCATCGCATAGAAATCTTCTGAAATCCTCGAGAGGATTTATCCGCGGATACGGTCCGCTGGACCGTATCTGCGGATAAATCCTCTCGTGTGTATGGGGCCTTACACTAAATTCTGCTATGATCACTAACATACAGTCAAAATCCAGAAAAGTAACCACATGACTTCAGAAAAGGAGTGGGGGTGGGAATTTAAAAAAGAATGCCTGTCTGAAGCTATGTAAATAACCTGTCACTCACAGCAAGGGGGCGGAACGGACTAAGGTTTTTTTCTGTAAGTCAGTTTTATTTCACTGAACAATAAACGAGGATTGCTCAGAGCTGGATTAACTCTGTGTGGCAAGACTGGGCAGGGATGATAGGAAATCTTATACTGTACATTGTGACAGCCATTAATTTTTTTTTCCCCGGGTTTACATCCACTTTAACCACTTCAGCCCCGGACCATATTGCTGGTCAAAGACCGGGCCACTTTTTGCGATTCGGCACTGCGTCGCTTTAAATGACAATTGCGCGGTCATGCGACGTGGCTCCCAAACAAAATTGGCATCCTTTTTTTCCCCATAAATAGAGCTTTCTTTTGGTGGTACTTGATCACCTCTGTGGTTTTTAGTTTTTGCGCTATAAACAAAAATAGAGCATAAATTTTGAAAAAAAATAATATTTTTTACTTTTTGCTATAATAAATATCCCCCAAAAATATATATAAAAAAAATGTCTTTCCTCAGTTTAGGCCGATACGTATTCTACATTTTTTTCGTAAAAAAAATCGCAATAAACGTTTATTGATTAGTTTGCGCAAAAGTTATAGCGTTTACAAAATAGGGGATAGTTTTATGGCATTTTTATTAATATTTTTTTTTTACTAGTAATGGCGGCGATCATCGATTTTTATCGGTACTGCGACATTGTGGCGGACACTTCGGACACTTTTGACAACGAGCGATCGCGGGTACGCGCGTCGGGATCAGGGGCGAACGGGGGGCGCGCACGCCCGCCTCCGGCGGCGCGCACGCGCCCCTAAGACCCGCTTCGCGAGGTGACGTAGATCTATGTGACCTCGCGCAGGGGAGCCGGCCTGCCGCCATATAACTGCGGCGGCTGGTCGGCAAGTAGTTAAAGGAACCTATTTAGAAAATAAAAAACTAACCTTTACAACCCCTTTAATCAGAGAAGCAGCCAAGAGGCCAATGGTAACTCTGAAGGAGCTTTAGAGATCCACAGCTCAGGTGGGAGAATCTGTCCGCAGCACAATATTTAGTCGTGCGCTCCACATAACTAGCCTTCATGGAAATGTGGCAAGAAAAAAGCCATTATTGAAGAAGTCCCATTACAGTTTGCGAGAAGCCATGTGGGGGACACAGCAAACGGGGAAGAAGGTGCTCTGGTCAGATGAGAAGCTATGTGTGGTGAAAAACTAATACTGCACGTCACCCTGAACACACCATCCCCACTGTAATGCCGCGTACAGACGGTCGTTTTTTGTGATGAAAAAAAACGTAGTTTTTAAAAACGTCATTTAAAATGATCGTGTGTGGGGAAAACGTTGTTTTATGTCTTCTGAAAAACGACAAAAAAAAAATTCGAACATGCTTGAACTTTTTGTGTCATTTTTTAAAACGTCGTTTTTTGTGTCAATTAAAATGATAGTGTGTGGGCAAAACGACGTTTAAAACGACATTTTTAAACCCGCGCATGCTCAGAAGCAAGTTATGAAGCTAGCTTCAATGGAAAAGAGTGCTGAACGTAACCGCGCTTTGCTAGAGCATTTTGAAAAAACTATGGTGTGTAGGCAACGTCGTTTTTTAAAATGAGGTTTCAAAAACGTCGTTTTATTTCATGATTTAAAACGTCGTTTTATTTCATCACAAAAAACGACCGTCTGTACGCGGCATAAGACATGGTGGTGGCAGGATCATGTTGTGGAGATGCTTTTCTTCAGCAAGGACAGGGAAGCTGGTCAGAGTTGATGGGAAGATGGATGGAGCCAAATACAGGGCAATCTTAAAAATAAACCTGTAATGCCGCGTACACACGATCGGAATTTCCGATGGAATAAAATCTGTCGGAATTCCAATGAAGCTGACTTCCATCAGTCTTGCATACACACTGTCAGACTAAATTCCGACCGTCCAAAACGCGGTAACGTAAAACACTACGACGAGCTGAGAAAAATGAAGTTCAATGCTTCCGAGCATGCGTCGACTTGATTCTGAGCATGCGTGGGTTTTTTCTCTGTTGGAGTTGCACACAGACGATAGGAATTTACTATCGTTTTTTTTTTCCATCGGAAAAAAATAAAACATGTTCTATTTCTAAACACGGAAAAAAGTCTGATGGGGCCCACACACGATCGGAATTTTCCATAGGACTTTTTTCATCGGAAATTCCGATCGTGTGTACGTGGTAGAGTCTGCAAAAGACTTGAGATTGGCGTGGAGGTTCATCTTTCAGCAGGACAACGACCCTAAAGATATAGCCAAAGCTACAATGGAATAATTTAGATCAAGGCATATTCATGTGTTAGAATGGCCCAGTCAAAGTTCAGACCTAAATCCAATTGAGAATCTGTGGCAAGAAATTGCTGTTCACAAATCCTCTCCATCCAATCAGACAGAGCTTGAGCTATCGTTTTTTTATCCATAGAAAACATTTAAAACATTAAAAACATGTTCTATTTTTTAACACCAATGGAAAAAAGACTGATGGGGCCCACACACGATCGGTTTGTCCGATGAAAACAGTCCATCGGTCTGCCACTCCGCCAGGGAAGGCAAGGAGATAAGCAGGCAGGCGGCTGGCCGGGACTTGAGCCAAGGCAGAGCTGAATGGCCATGCACCCGAAAGAGAAGAAATATTCCCTCCGCTCCAACCAGCACATGATCATCAGAAAGGGGCACAGATAATGGACAAAAAATACACCCCCTAAGCTAGTAGGAGCGGCGGAGCAGGGTTGTGTAATTCAGAATTTTTTAATTTTTTTATTCTGCACTGACTGTCTTTGAAATTGCCCGAGCCCATGTTCAAATCCAATCCGGGGACAAAACCGGGGACAGACTTGGTCACCCTATGTAAACCGGGGATGTCTGGTCACCCTATGTAAAGGTGCATGAAAACAACGTGTTCAAAAACACAAAACGCATCGCAAAACGCGCTAAAAACCGCATCAACTGAATTCGCATAGATGTGAACCTAGTCTAAAACACCAATAATGTGCTTTTTTTAATCATAATTCCAATTGAATTGTAACTGAATCATATTTCAGACTTTACATTGTAATAAGGCACTTCAGATTTGAATAAGCTGAATTTAAAGTTAATTTAAAATCACTCATAAAGCAATTATATATGTATGTTTTACTTACTGTATATTGCATGGTGATTCTTTTAACAATATCAACTAATTTATTGAATTGTGAACTGCTTTAAAATATATTTGCTAAGACTTCAAACATTTAATATACCAGATCAGATTTAATAAGACTGAAGTTTCCTAAAACATACAAATACTGCCTGCCATTTTGGGAAGATCCCTCCACAGTCCACACAAGGGCAGCAGTGCAGTTCAAAAATATCAAAATGGAACTGAACACACTGATTTTACTGTTTCATAAGGCAAGTAAGATGGCTCTCTCTCTGCCCTTGCAATGATTACAGGAGGCTGAACAAAATAGCTGCAAAAAGCAAGTACCCCGTGTCATTGATATCATTTAAATGGCAGCACATTACAACAAAATAGTGTCTGTTCCTTTATGCTTATTTTGATTTTCTACCTTAGATTTTAAGCTCCTTGAGGGTAGGGACTGATGTGAATGTACATTGTATATGTAAAGCGCTGCGTAAAATGACGGCACTATATAAGTACATAAATAATAGTAATAATAATTTTCTTTCCTCTAGTTCAGGGGTCTCCAAACTGTGTGCCCTTTGCTAGCATTAAGCACTCAATGCATTAAGGTGAAAAACCTTCTGTAGTGCAGCAGCCCCCTAGAGCCCCCCTTTTACTTACCTAATCCTGATCGTTCCAGTGATGGGGACAAGCACAGCAGCTCCAGAGTCCTCATTGGATAGATTGATAGCAGCAGGAGCCATTGGCCACCGCTGCTGTCAATCAAATCCGTGACATGGGAGCTGGGGGGTGGGGCCGAGTCCTGATGTCTGTGTCAATGGACACATCAGCAGGACTCGGGACTGGGAGTCCGCATGCATGGGTGCCCCCATGGAATGCGGCTCTCCGTGGGGGCACTCGAGAAGAGGAGGAGTCAGATGCAACACTGGGGGACCCCAGAAGAGGAGGATCGAGGCTACTCTGTGCAAAACCATTGCACAGAGGAGGTAATTATAACAGTATTTATTTTTAAAAAAAACACAAACTTTTACAACCCCTTTAAGGTATAAAAATAAATATTGTATATATGTATGTTAGATTGACCAGACATCCCCAGTTTCAGGGGACAGTCCCCTGATTGAGGACACTGTCCCCAGACCAAGTCTGTCCCTGGTTTTGTCCCCAGATTGGATTTAATAGGGGGCAGGGGCAATTTCAAAGACAGTCAGTGCAAAATTAAAATAAAAAAAATAGAATTAAACACCCCCGCTCTGCCGTGCCTACTAGCATAGAGGGGTTGTATTTTTTTCATTATCTGTGCCCCTTTCTGATAATCATATGCTGGTCGGAGCGGAGGGAATATTTCTTCAGTTTCGGGTGCATGCCCATTCATCTTCGCTCGTATGTTCTTCTGCCTTGGCTCAAATCCTGGCCAGCCACCTGCCTATCTCCTTGCCTTCCCTGGTGGAGTGATTTTTCTCCACTTCCCATCCAGTAGGAGCCGGGGCCCGGAGAGTAAGACTTGAGAGGCTGTGAGGCGAGCGGCGACTAGTGTTGTTGCCATTACTAGTAAAAAAAAAAATATGTCCCCGGATTTCATTTAAAAAATCTGGTCACCTTAATGTATGTAGCACTACCCCTGGAGGAGCTGCTGGTTGTTTTGGGTGGCACATTTACCTCATGGCTCCCCCGAATTCCTAGGGGTGAATGATGCATATTGCATTTGGTAGAAGTAAAGGAATGTCCGCAACAGGTGTTCTTAGCTGTGCTCTTTATTACCCAGCCGGGTAAAAACAATAAACTTGTGGTGAGGAGAGTAAAGTTGAGGAAGAAGAGAGAACAGCAGATTCAGCCGTGATGATAGGGAAACAGTCCTGCTCCCAAGCGTAACACTTCTCTGCGCCGCTCCTGCCTGAGTGGGTTAGCGTACCCGGACAGGCCTCTCTCACTGACATGGCAGCCGGAGTATCACTCGAACAATTGTAGGATAAAGACTCTGCCACAGACCCTCCTTAGTGAACTTGAATTTGAGGAAGAGTCTCTAACACAGAATCTCCTTGGTGAGCCTCAGAAAGACATCTCTGCCACAGGCCTCTTCTGGATTATATTTACGAAGGTAATCCTCCTCAGATGAATTACGCCTGGATCTCCTTCAACTTGTCGCCCAGGTACCGACATGACAGGGGATCAATCCTTCAGTGTCCGGCTATCTTGGTTTGTCGAGGCCCTTTTGGATCGCCAGCCTTTCAATGGTGCTCATTGAACTTAATTTTTCTTGGCTCGTCGTAGTGTTGTACGTGACCGCGTTCTTGACGTTCGGAATTTTTGACAACATTTCATCGAAAAAAATCCACGGTTGTGTTGTCGGAATGTCCGATCGTGTGTACGCGGCATAAGACCTAGTGGAGCCTGACATGCAAGTGTCCTGGGTCTCTTAGGATGCAAAGCATTTCCTGAAACCCTTTAGATTTGCTTTAATTGCCAGGATACCAATGAAAGGAGCCTCTAACCAGGTATCTGCTGAGATTTCCAGGTGGGTTCACAGCTATGCAACTATACACATTTCTCCTGTACAACAATGTATTTTAAACTGGCCAGGTTTTACAGCTTGCACTGGCACAGCAGGCAACTCTAATGCCGCGTACACACGATCATTTTTCGGCATGAAAGAAAACTTTGTTTTTCAGCATGTCCAAAAAACGATGTTTTTCCAACTTCATCATTAAAAACGACATTGCCCACACACCATCGTTTTTAAAAAATGATGAACAAAGCGCGGTGACGTACAACGGCACTCTAAAGGGGAAGTTCTATTTTTTTTGTCGTTTTTCAGAAACTGAAAAATGATGTGCAGCCCACACACGAACAACGTTTTTTTTCATGCCGAAGAATCATGGTGTGTACGCGGCATCACTCTGCAGCCTGAGTGAAAGCACCCAAGACCATGGTGAAGTAGTGCATATTACATATTAACAGTTGAGAAGGAACAGGTGGGGGTACCTTTTGCTATGACTGAGGTAGGTCTAGACTCTAGAGACAGACCCCATAACTGTGAGCCAAAGGAAGGCCTAGTTGGATTGTCTTATAGCACAAAAATGTCTTTACTGCTCAGTGATTCCAGTTAGTTTATTTATTAAGGCATTGTTCACGTGTGCAGTGAGGATATGGTAAAAACAAGCGGTTGAGCTGCAGTTTTACCTCCCCTGAACACCCACCTAAAAGATAACATGCAGCTGCTCTAGGTCCTACACATTTCACAGCTGCAACGTTCTGTTCCATGGCTGCAGCAAAAATTATACACTATGTTGTGTTCAGAGTGCAGTCCTGCTGGCAAAAACAACCCAATCAAATGTGTGTAGCACCCTGGTTTTTAGGCAGGGTTTCTCCTAAATTTACCTGCCAGGTATAGCTGCCTTTGCTAATTGCCTGTAGTCTGTAATTGCTGCACTTCTCTCTTTTGCCGCTAGGTGGTTGGGTACTTGGTGGCATTAGATAGGAGATAGGTAATGCAAGGTCAGATTATGGGTATATTGGGTATCCAAGCCAATAGGCAGGTTTTTTTTTTTTTATTCCCTTGGCCTGCTGGGAGAACCTATATATTTGGGTGGAGTCAGGTGATCAGTGTTCTGTGCCACCTGGACAGCTGTCTGGGTGGACGCGGGCTGCTAGGCCAGAGTTTGGGCCTATCCTGGGCACATCTGGCTGCTAGGCTGTCTGAGGGCCTATCCAGAAGAGAGCAGTGCAGGGTTGGGATTGCGGCTTGCAGTCCAACCAGAAGTGAGGTAGAGGGGAAGCTGTCGCCACTAAGGGACCTTATTACCAGGAACCACAGTAAGTAGCTGAAGCAAGTACCGGAGAAATATTCTCACCAACTGGGGACGTTGAGGAATCTGGTAACTTCAATGGGTATCAAGCCAGTGACCCAGCCAACAGAGGTGACGCTTGCAGAGCAGCCTTGTGTTTCAAGCCAGGGACCCAGTAGGCCAGTGGGGTTAAGCTTGAGAAATATCTTGAGTGCCAAGCTAGGGACCCAGCAGAGAGGCGGGGGTGACGCTTGAGGAAGATTGGAGGAGCTCAAGGGATTCAGTGGCAATTAATCATCTAGTCTAGTGAGAGAGACTGGGAGCTCAGCGGGCTGAAGAACTACAAGAAGTGATTGTAGTGGAAGCGAAGGAACTGTTATAATTTGTGTTAGGAACTATTAAAAAACTGTTGCCATAGGAGACAGCATTCCTATACATGCAGATGTGGTGTCTTGCTAGATGCCTTTTTCCTGCATGTCTGTCCTGTTGAAGTCTTGGAGACTGCCAATTAATCTTGCAACTACCTAAGGGTGTCCTGGCCTTAACCCTCTCTCCCACTTTTGACACATTTTTGGCACCATTTACATTTATACTGCGATCAGTGCTATAAATATGCACTAATTACTGTATAAATGTGACTGGCATTGAAGGGGTTAACACTAGGGGGCGAGGGAGGGGTTAAATGTGTACCCTGCATAGTGTTTCTAACTGTGGGGGAAGGGGACTGACTGGGGAAGATGACCGATCTGTGTCCCTATGTACAAGGGACACAAATCGGTCTCCTCTCTCCCTGACAGGATGTGGATCTGTGTGTTTACACACACAGATCCACGTCCTTGTCTCTGTAACCGGCAATCGTGGGTGCCTGGCAGACATCGCGGCCGCCAGGCATGCGCATCGGCATCTCAGTGACATGACATGTAAAGTATGCTGGTATTTTTTTTTTCTCCGTACATACCGTTTAATTGTTATTTTCGCCCAGGCTTCCGGGTTCTGATTCCTGCGGGACTGGGCGTTCCTATTGAAAGCTTAGCTGATTGACCTCTGGTGAAAATCTTCCCATGGCGCACAAAGCGTGTCACCAGTTTTCCGTAAATAGCCGACCTGCGAGTCGGCGCTATATGGCGCCTGCGCAGTCAGCTCTACATGGCGGGCGCAGGCGCCGTATAGCGCCGACTCGCAGGTCGGCTATTTACAGAAAACTGGTGACGCCCTTTATGCGCCATGGGAATATTTTCACCAGACGTCAATCAGCTAAGCTTTCAATAGAAACACCCAGTCCCGCGGGAATCAGAACCCGGAAGCCTGGGAGAAAATAACAATTAAACGGTATGTACGGAGAAAAAAAAATACCAGCATACTTTACATGTCGTTAGTATGCTGGATGTAATGTTAGAATTTTTTTTTAGGGTGAACCTCCACTTTAAGAAGATATTTTCAAGAAAGACAGCACCGATGTCTATGACGCATGCGCCATAGACAACGGCGCGCAGGCTCACTGAGCGTGTCGCTATTAACGGCATCATGCCGTTACGTCATGCGGGAGTGACATCATCGCTAGTCCGGCCAGTCACAGCACCGGAGCAGTGATACCCAGAAGTCACTCCGGGTATCATGGCGGCGATGGAGGAGGTGTCCAGGCACCGCTGCAGGAGCTTCGTTCTCAGGTAAGTAATTCATAATGCATAGCATACTAGCTCATTATGCCTTTGTCTTGCAGTTTTTTTTTTTTAAGAGAGGGTTTACTTCCTCTTTAAAGTGATATAAAGTCCACAGATTTTCTTGATAGTAATACACAAGCCGAACAAAGTTCCATTGCCTTGTTACGCAGGTATTTTGGTAGTTCTTTTCTGCTCCACTTGGCTCAGTATCTAGCCTACTCAGTGCATCCAGTGAGAGCTTACAAACTCAGGCCCAGATTCTCAGTGGAGATACGACGGCGTATCTCCAGATACGCCGTCGTATCTCTGCGTTGTGCCGTCGTATCTATGCGCCTGATTCTTAAAATCAGTTACGCATAGATATCTATTAGATCCGACAGTCGTAAGTCTCTTACGCCGTCAGATCGTAACTGCATATTTACGCTGGCCGCTAGGGGCGTGTACGCTGATTTACGCGTCGAAATATGTAAATCTGCTAGATACGCGAATTCACGAACGTTCGCCCGGCCGACGCAGTAAAGTTACGCCGTTTACGTTAGGCTTTTCCCGGCGTATAGTTACCCCTGCTATATGGTGGCGTAAGTGCAGCGTACCAATGTTAAGTATGGCCGTCGTTCCCGCGACGAAATTTGAAAATTTTACTTTGTTTGCGTAACTCGTCCATAAATGGGGCTGGACGTAATTTACGTTCACGTCAAAACAAATACGTCCTTGCAACTTATTAGGAGCAAAGCACACTGGGAGATTTCCACGGACGGCGCATGCGCCGTTCGTGAAAAGCGTCAATTACGTCGGGTTACATAAAACACGCCCCCCTGTTCCAAATTTTAATTGGGCGGGCTTACGCCGGCCGATTTACGCTATGCCGCCGCAACTTACGGATCAAGTGCTTTATGAATACAGCACTTGCCCGTCTAAGTTGCGGAGGCGTAACGTAAATCGGATACGTTACGCCGCCGCAAAGATACGCCGCTGGACGAGAATCTGGCCCAGATTGTTTATTTATACACAGACACTAATTGCAATTTAAAAAGCCACAGATGTGGGAGCTTAACCTTTAATTGCCATTTTAACCTGTGTGTTTCACCTTGTGTGTCTGTATCAAGGCCAAACATTCCAGGGTATGTAAAAAGAACCAAACCATGATGTGATAATAAATTGCTTCATATGATCACAGTTTCTTTATTTATTTTTTTGCATGATCAGTCATATTTGCAATATCAATGCCAAAATGTCACAATTCCTGCCAGGTTATGCAAACCTTTGAGCACAACTGTACAGTATGTATTCATATGACGAAAAAGGTTCTTTGGGGCTAAATAGGACAGCCTAGGCCAGTGATGGTGAACCTTGGCACCCCAGATGTTTTGGAACAACATTTTCCATGATGCTCTACTACACTGCAGAGTGCATGAGCATCATGGGAAATGTAGTTCCAAAACATCTGGGGTGCCAAGGTTGACCATCACTGATGACGTTGCTCAGCATTCTCTACAGATATGTAGTTATGTATGAAGGTTTCTATAGCTGTTCTATAGTGTTAAAAACCACAGACACAGCAGTGACTGGTCTTTATTACAGAAAGTTTCTGCACATAGGAAAAGTTTCAGATTAGTCTTGTGCAAATCTGGATGAAATGCACAGAGCACACCAAGAGTCAAGTGAAAATACACATGCATCTAGTGTTTAGACAATATTTGCTTATCCACGAGTTCAGCTTTAATGAGTATGTGAGGCCCTTTTTCCAGAAATTGATCTTTTAATTATCTGAAGCACTCTAGCAAATTCACTAAGGAATGACTCAAAAAGAAGAAATGGAGGGTTTCATTTCAGATTGAATCATACATTTTAACAAAGTTTGATTAAAACATGGGCATTTACTTGTTTAATTATTAATTGCCCCCACTGTGGGCAAAAAACGCCTCATAAGGGAAATGTTTTCCCGACCCCAACAAATTACAGTAAGGTCAATTACCTGAATAAAAAATAATTTATAATCCTTTATTAATTATAATTGTAGCTACCATTAGTTATAAGAATCAATCAATTTTAAATGAAATTACTATATTGATTATGCCATTAGTACCTCATGTAATAGAGCTTTCCACAGCTTAACTACTCTTACTATAAAAAAATATTTGCTCACTTTACACCTTATACATTTGGTGGCGTTTTAGCCTCAAAATGTATTATATTTTTTATAGTGGCCTTATTTTATACATGCTATGTAGATAATCACTAAAGTGTCTGTTTATTTCAAGCTTTAAAAGATGCAACTTTGCTAAGGGACACCTATTTCCTACTTTAAAGCGGAGTTCCACCTAAAAATGGAACTTCCGCTTAATCCACTCCTTCCCCCCTTACATGCCACATTTGGCATGTAATTTTTTTTGGGGGGGTCAGGAGGAGTGGGACTTCTTGTCCCACTTCTTCCGCCAGGGGCTGGTAAGGTGAATAGCTTAATCGCCTTATTGCAGCCCCTCCCTGTATACGAGCGCCTGTCCAATCGGACGGCACCGCGCCGCTCGCGCATGCGCAGTGCCGTTAGCGCATGCGCAGTGGGTGCCCGGCTGTGAAGCCGAAAGCTGTCACTGCCGGGTGCCCACACTAGGGATGAAGACGCCGGCCGGTGAGGGGGGGGTGGGGGAGCGGAGCTCCGGCCTGCGCGTCACTG
The DNA here is from genome assembly GCF_905171775.1 of Rana temporaria. Taxonomy (NCBI): domain Eukaryota; kingdom Metazoa; phylum Chordata; class Amphibia; order Anura; family Ranidae; genus Rana; species Rana temporaria. The sequence continues at coordinate 392,052,527 of NC_053489.1, forward strand.
GAACCGTGGAGCAGGTAAGTGTCTGTTTATTAAAAGCCAGCAGCTACACTTTTTGTAGCTGCTGACTTTTAATAAACTTAAAAAAAGGCTGGAACACCCCTTTAATTCAGCTGTCTATTGTTGAACAATACAGAGCATCACTGATCCACAGAGGTGCATAAATTTGCATCTGTGCTCAATTTGAGGGCTCATTGAGATTGGTGCATTGCAAAAAACTGTGCATTACTGCAGCTCACAGTAACTGTGGTGTGTTATGGTGTCATTCATGCTGTGGTAAGCTGTCTTGTAAAATATATTGCATAGTACTTAATAATAAATGCACTGTAGTACATTAGCAGTCCTGTCTTAAAGCAGAGGTCCACACAAAAAGTGAACCTCCGCTTTTCGGAACCCTCCCCCCTCCGGTGTCACATACGTTTGGCACCTTTCAGGGGGGAGGGGGGGGTGCAGATGCCTGTATAATACAGGTATTTGCACCCACTTCCGGGAATAGACTCCCACGGGAGTCACCCCCCCCCCCCCCCGCTGTGTTCTGGGAAACACACAGGTCCCAGGTCACAGCGGGACCAGTGAGGACGTGCCACGCGACTCGTGCATGCGCAGTAGGGAACCGGGCAGTGAAGCCGCAATGCTTCACTTCCTGATTCCTTCACTGAGGATGGTGGTGGGGGCAGCCAAAAGACGAGCGATTGCTCGGCTTTCGGCTGCCGACATCGCGGGCACCAATGACAGGTAAGTGTCCATTTATTAAAAGTCAGCAGCTGCAGTATTTGTAGCTGCTGGCTTTTAATATTTATTTTTTTAGGTGGACCTCTGCTTTAAGGCATAGCTAAACCCCAAAACAAAAATGTATGGGGCAGATTAACGTACAGCCGCGCAAAATTGTGCGGGCGTAACGTATCTGATTTAGGTTACGCCTCTGCAACTTACACGGGCAAGTGCTGTATTCTCAAAGCACTTGCTCCGTAAGTTGCCGCGGCGTAGCGTAAATCACCCGGCAGGATTCAAATTCGGCGGGTAGGGGGCGTGTATAATTTAAATCAAGCGCGTCCCCGCGCTGAACAAACTGCGCATGCGCCGTCCGTAAAATATCCCAGTGTGCATTGCTCTAAATGATGTCGCAAGGACGTCATTGGTTTCGACGTGAACGTAAATGACGTCCAGCCCCATTCACGGACGACTTGCGCAAACGACGTAACTTTTTAAAATTTCGATGCGGGAACGACGGCCATACTTAAAATGGTTGCGCCGCACTTATGCCACCATATAGCAGGGGCAACATTATGCCGGGAAAAGCCTAATGTAAACGTCGTAACTTTACTGTGTCGGCCGCGCGTACGTTCGGGAATTCGCGTATCTAGCTAATTTGCATACTCAACGCGGAAATCGACGGAAGCGCCACCTAGCGGGCAAAAAAAAAATTGCAGTTTAGATCCGACGGCGTAAGAGAAAATACGTCTGTCGGATGTAATGGATATCTATTTGTAACTGATTCTAAGAATCAGTCGCATAGATACGACGGGTCAGATTAGGACTTACGACGGCGTACATGGCGCTGCGCCGTCGTAAGTCCTTTGAGAATCTGGCCCTGTATATATATGTATACACTGCTCAAAAAAATTAAAGGAACACTTTGAAAACATATCAGATCTTAACGGGCAAAAATCTCATGCTGCATATCTATACTGATATGGACTGGGTAATGTGTTGGGAATGAAAGCATCATTTGATGGAAATGAAAAATTATCTACCTACAGAGGGCTGAATTCAATGACACCCCGAAAATCAAAGTGAAAAAATTAAGCAGCAAGCTAGTCCATTTTGCTGAAACTTCATTGTAACAATTTAAAATGGCCCTCAGTAGTTTGTATGGCCCCCAAGTTATTGTATGTATGCCTGACAACATCAAGGCATGCTCCTAATGAGACGACGGATGGTGTCCTGGGGTATTTCCTCCCAGATCTGGACCAGGGTATCACTGAGCTCCTGAACAGACTGAGGTGCAACCTGGCCCGAAAAAAAATGTCCCAGAGGTGTTCTTTTGGATTTAGGTCAGGTGAGTGTGGGTGCCATTCAATGGTATCAATTTCTTCATCCTCCAGGAACTGGTTGCATGCTCCCGCCACATGAGGCCGGGCATTGTCGTGCACCAGGAGAAACCCACTGCACCAGTGTAGAGTCTGACAATGGGTCCAAGGATTTCATCCCGATACCTAATGGCAGTCAGGGTACCATTGTGTAGGCTGTAGAGATCTGTGCGTCCCTCCATGGATATGCCTCCCCAGACCATCACTGACACACCACCAAACCGGTCATGCTGAATGATGTTACAGGCAGCATAAAGTTCTCTGCGGCTTCTCCAGACCCTTTAACGTCAGTCACATATGCTCAGGGTGAACCTGCTCTCATCTGTGAAAAGCATGGGGCACCAGTGGCGGACCTGCCAATTTTGATGTTCAATAGAAAATGCCAATCGAGCTCCACAGTGTCCGGCAGTGAGCACAGAGCACACTAGAGGACGTCCGGCCCTCAGGCCACCCCCATGAAGTCTGTTTCTGATTGTTTGGTCAGAAACATTCACACCAGTGGCCTGCTGGAGGTCATTTTGTAGGGTTCTGGCAGTGCTTATCCTGTTCCTCCTTGCACAAAGGAGCCGATAGGTTAAGGACCTTCTACGGCTCTGTACAGCTCTTCTGGAGTAACTGCCTGTCTCCTGGAATCTCCTCCATGCTCTTGAGACTGTGCTGGGAGACACAGCAAACCTTCTGGCAATGACACATATTGATGTGCCATCCTGGAGGAGTTGGACTGCCTGTGCAACCTTTATAGGGTCCAAGTATCGCCTTGTGCTACCAATAGTGACATTAACCTTAGCCAAATGCAAAACTAGTGAAAAACAGTCAGGAAAGATGAGTAGGGAAAAAAATGGCAGACACCTCCACCTGAAAAACCATTCCAGTTTTGGAGGTCGTTTCATTGTTGCCCATCTAGTGCACCTATTGTTAATTTCAATTAACAGCAAAGCAGCTGAAACTGATTTACAACCCCCTCTGTATACACGCCTCCCCTTCTGCTACTTAACTGACCAGATCAATATCCAAGGAGTTCTGATTCAAAAGTGTTCCTTTAATTTTTATATATATATATATATATATATATATATATATATATATATATATATATATATATATATATATATACATACACACAGTGCTCAGCATAAATAAGTACACCCCAACAGATTTCTCAGAAAACCTTTACTTTCCTTTTGGAATCAACATTTTCTATGGGACACTGTACTAAAAAATACTCCCACAAATGCGGGCCATTGTGTGCAACCAAAATTAGTTAATTTACACACACAACAAACGTATTTTTTCTAACAAATTCATTCAAGACGATGTTGCAAAAATTAATACACCACAATGAAAGTTTTAGAAGAAAAACTACATTTGGACAACAAAATCCCAATTAACAAGAATTCAACTACAGGCGAGTCAAATTATTCATTAAGCAGGTGTCCAGTAGGTTGATTATAAAAGGGTGTTACTTAAAGGGGTTGTAAACAAACATATCATACTTACCTCTACTGTGCAGCTTGTTTTGCACAGAGTGGCACCAAATCTCATCATCTGGGGTCCCTCGGCGGCTCTCTCGTCTCCTCCCCGCAAGAGCTAACCCCCTTCTGGGAAGCACGCTCCCGAGGGGGTTAGCTTGCAGGCGCGCTCCCGTGATACAGTCGGCGGCCATAGCCCCCCAGCACGCCGCATCATTGATTTGATTGACAGCAGCGGGAGCCAATGGCTGCTATCAATCATCCAATAAATGAGCCGAGAAGAGCCGAGAAGCCAGTGCGTTCACGACGCAGGACTTTCGAGGGCTCAGGTAGGTAAACGGGGGGGGGCGCTAATCATCTGTTTTTTTTTTTTTAAATGCATTAAGGTGAAAAAACATGTACCTTTACAACCCCTTTATTAAAGAAACCCCCTTCCCATTTCATACTGTCAGCAATGGCACCACATAGAGAAATGTCACAAGGCCTGAGAAAGAAAATAATTTCTTTACACAAGAAAGGTGAAGACTACAAGAAGATCAGCAAAGCTTTGCTTATCAGTCAGAATACTGTAGCAAAAGTGATATAAAAATGTAACAAAGATGGAACTGCAACGTCTCACAGAGACGTCCAGGCCATCCACGGAAGTTACCACCTCAACAGGAGTTTCTTCTACACCGCAGAGGAATGGCATGCATGGGTGTCGTCTAAGAAGGAATTTGCCAGGACCCATGCTGAAAAAGAAAACTACTGGGACTATGTTCTCTGGAGTGAAGAAACCAAGATGAAAAATGTTTTTGGAACTGATGGCTTCAAAACTGTATAGAGTCGCAAAGATGAGGAGTAAAAAGAAAAATGCATGGTGCCTACAGTTAAACGTGGTGGCAGTGACCTTCTGTGGGGCTGCATGAGTGCTGCTGGTGTCAGGGAGCTGCATTTCATTGATGGTATCATGGATTCACAGATGTACTGCTCTATATTGAAAGAGAAGATGCTGCCATCACTCTGTGCACTTTTTCAACATGACAATGATCCAAAATACACTCACGTACTCACAGTCGCGTACCTTACGTGTGAGCCTGACGTGTAGAGGGAGACCTCTCGTACAACCCCGGCTCGGAGGCCACTGGAGTTGAGACAGTGGTAGTAAGAGCACGATGGAGTAAGAGTACCTGCAGGGTTCTCTTAGCTAGAAGTGGTGGTGCCAGATGAGAAGCCAGAACAGCTGGTGCAGGAGTGCTGCGGATGCAGGGCAGCGGATGCAGATCAGCAGGTGCAGGTATGCTGCAGATGCAGGGCAGCGGTTTCAGGTCAGTAGATGCAGGTATGCTGCAGATGCAGGTATGCTGCGGATGCAGAGCAACAGAAGCAGGTCAGCAGATGCAGGTATGCTGGGGATGCAGAGCAGCAGATGCAGGACCACAAGCTGGAGCAGGGCAGCGGATGCAGGTCAGTAGATGCAGGCAGAGAGTAGTCAGAACCCAGGCTGGATTTGGCAACAGGTAATCAGGCTGGCAGACAGGAGAAAGCATGGTCAAACAAGCCAAAGGTCAGGACTAGAGATAGTAGCGGGGCTAAACTGGGACAAAAATGTGGTCCTGGACTTTATCCAGACCCACCCACGGCACAGGACATCAGGGTACAGTGCACATCAGGGCACTGCACATCAGGGTACAGGGCACTGCACATCAGGGTACAGCACATCAGGTTATAGAACATCAGGGCACAGCACATCAGGGTTCAGTGCACATCAGGGCACAGCAGATCAGGGTACAGAGCCCAGCACATCAGGGTACAGCACATCAGAGCACAGCACATCAGGGTACAGTCAGAGCCCAGCACATCAGGGTACAGAACAACAGGGCACAGCACATCAGGGTACAGAGCCCAGCACATCAGGGCACAGCACATCAGGACACAGCACATCAGGGCACAGCACATCAGGGCACAGCGCACATCAGGGTACAGGGCACAGCACATCAGGGCACATCTCATCAGGGTACAGGGCACAGCACATCAGAGTACATCACATCAGAGCACAGCACATCAGGGTACATGGGAGCACATCAGAGCACAGCACATCAGGGTACAGCACAAAAGGCCACATCAGGGTACAGGGCACGGCACGGCACGGCACATCAGGACAGGGCACATCAGGACAGGGCACATCAGGACAGGGCATATCAGGACAGGGCACATGGCACATCAGGGTACAGGACATGGCACATCAGAGCACAGCACATCAGAGCACAGCACATCAGGACAGGGCACATGGCACATCAGGGTACAGGGCACAGGGTACAGTACATTAGGGTACAGGGCACAGCACATCGGGGTACTGGGCACATCAGGGTACAGAGCCCAGCACATCAGGGTACAGTGCACATCAGGAAACAGCACATCAGTTTACAGAGCCCAGCACATCAGGGTACATGGGGGCACATAAGGGTACATGGCACATCAGGGCACATTGGGGCACATGAGGGTACATGGGGCACATCAAAGCCCATGGGGCACATCAAAGCACAGGGGGCACATCAGGGTACATGGGGCACATCAAAGCACATGGGGTACATGGGACACATCGGAGCACATGGGGCACATCAGTGTACGTGGGGAACTTTAGGGTACATCAGGGCACCTCGGGTTACATGGGGCACATCAGGGCACATGTTCACTCTTCACTGAGGACACACACAGCTGTGGAGATTGCCTGCTGTGTCTTACTTTTATACTTGGGATATTCACCATACTCAGCCTATACTTTTTATGAACTATGAGGTCTCTATGGATACATCACTATACCTATGCCATGCCTGCTCTCCGTTTGGCCCCTGGAGGGGTCCCTTTCTGACTCCGCCCCCCTCAGCTCCCGTGTGAGGCACCTGCTGCTGCCGTCTTGGGGTCGCACACTTGTAGCCATGGTCAAGCTCAGTGGTACAGTGTTACACACCCCTGAAGAGCGAGCTGGATCTTGCGAAACTAGGCTAGTCGGGTAGTACGATGCCCGTGTACTCTGTCCACTATTATACTTGTGTACTAATATTTATTATTTATGTATCGTTTCAATTGGCAATTGTTGGTGTTATATATGTATGTAACAATTTTACTTTACGCATCTAAACAATTTTACTTGAATAAATTATATAATATACAATTAATGTTATCTTTACTGGCGGAAACGTTACCCACTTCATTTAAAGTCCCGGGGCGAATCCTTTTGTTTTGACTACATGTAACAGGGATAGAAGTGTGTCACTGGGGACACCAGTCCTTTCCTCTTTTTTTGTACATCAGAGCACATGGGGCACATCAGGGCACAATCAGGGCACCTTAAGGCACATGGGGCACATTAGGGCACATTCAGGGCACATCAGGGCACATTCAGGGCACAGTGTTTACTTGTCTTTTTCTTCAAATGCAGATTAGTGCAGGAATCGTCTGTAATTAGTTCTCTCTCATGTCACGCAGCGCTGCTCCCGAGCAGCCCCTCCTCTTTTCTCGTCCATCCCAGATAATATCACAAGCAAATAGGCATAGAAGAGAAGAGAGGAGGGGCCGCCCGGGGAGCAGCGCTGTGTGACATGAGAGAGAACTTATTACAGATGCTTCCCGTGCTACTCTGCATGCATCTCGATCTACCCGTCAGGCGCCAGCTGTCGACGATTAACAGGTAAATCGCTGCCAACCTCAGGGGGGGGGGGAATTGACCGCACCGCAGATGCAATAGGTGGCCCCCTGAAACCGGCCCACTGAGCCATCGACCCACCCGGTAGTTCCGATGGCCAGTACACGCCTGGATAGTAGCATGGTCAGAAAGCCAAGTTAAAAACTAGAGGAGGATACAAGCAAAACGTCAGGTTTCAGGGGACAGATGTAGATCAAACCACAAGGACCTACTGCCCCTGGAGCATATTTATAGGCCACTAGGAGCCAAAGCGCGGCTAATGTGCGCGCATGAGCACATTCACGCAATGCCTGTGATTCGCACATGCACATGTCTTCTAATGAGGGCAGCACGTCCCTGACAGACACACATCTAAGACCACTGTTGCATTTCTGAAGAAGAACAGGGTGAAAGTGAATCAGAAGCCTAGTATGTCTCTTGATCTGAACCCAATCGACCAATTCGGGAATCGGAAATTCTGAAGAAAAAAGTTGAGCATCACTCTCCTTCCAGCATCCAGGTTCTGAAACTTAGACACAATAGGGTACAAATAAGGTGATGGTGGAGGGGGGTGGGTAGGAGGGGGGGAGGGGTGGAGAAGGAGTGAGGGGGGGGAGGGAAGGGAAGAAGGAAAAAGAAAAAAAGAAATAATACACAAAAGGCTACACGGTTGATAATAAAAATGTTTTATGGAAATGTAATTAAATGTTTTTTAATGTATATTTTTGTATATGATTGAAAGCACAGTGTGTACCATAAGAGCAAATTTCTAAAAAAAAAGAAATTTAAATACAGCATCCAGGTTCTAAAAGAGGTCGTTCTTGAAGAATGAAAAAAGATAGATGTTGCAGTATGGAGCCCACTTGCCATGTCTGGAAGACTTGGTCCTGTCCTTAATACTCATGGAGGCCATACAAAATACTAGATGTAGTAGTTTTTTTTTTGTGGGGTGTATTCATTTTTGCATGAACTTATTTGAGAAAAACTGAAGATTTTGAAATCAAAGTTATATTATTAACCTTAATTTCAGGTAATGGAGCTAAACAAATGTTCCATATATGAGAGTTAAAATCTTGCGCCAACTAAAAAGGTAATTAATAATGTGAATATTAATAATATTACTGAGCTGCACCCCAAATTGCAGTAAACTGAAACAATATTGGATAAAGTGAAAGATAGGGGGCGCTGCAGATGATAAATAACTATATAATCTTAGCACAAGCTTCACTAAGCAACAGCACTTTATTAATAGACTTTTTGCACAATATTTATTAATTTTTTCTGTTGATTCACTATTTTTAACCTCATGAGTTGGGGGTTATCTACTGTTTGTTATAGTTGGACACTATTGTTATATTTATTGTATTTATTTAAGATTATAAATGTTCCATATAACTCAGTTTTGTTTAAAATCTTACTTTTCAAAAGGGATGTAATCATTTATGCTGAGCACAGTGTGTGTATGTATGTGTGTGTGTATGTATGTATATATATATATATATATATATATATATATATATATATATATATATATTGCAGCTTACCAGTTCTTAGACTGTTACACTAGTTTCCTTTTTTCATCATTTGTTTTTCTCTATTTTCATCTCTTGATTAACTAATTTCCTGTCCTAGGGTAACAATGCTCACTCGTAGTACTGTATCAATGAAGGAACAGTGTTCTTATTCTAGACTGCTGCTCTGATTTGCACTACAAACACTTCCCCTCCTCCTCAACTATTACATACTGTAGAAGGGAAAAGGGATCACAGTGCCCTTTAGTTCACAAAAGGTAGCAAGGTTTGAGATTTCAGTTCGGTGCACAAAAAGTTACAGTGAAATTGATGCATTTATTATTTTGAAGTAGGGGTGTGTACCTGTGTGCTAAATCTATCTCTTTCCCATGGCAGAAAGTTGTGAGGTATTCAAATATTCAACTGTGGTATCATCAGGAAACAATCATCTTGCTGCAGCAGGAGATGACACAATCCAGGAAATCACTAATTGCTTAAGATGCTGTTTTGTATACATTCATGAATTGGTTTGTTGTTTTCCACATTTTAGCCCAATTGGTCCATATATAACAATTAGTGAAGAACAGTACATATATATATATATATATATATATATATATATATATATATATATATATATATATATATATATATATATATATATATGTAAAAAAAAAACTGAATATGTAAAAAGGAAATCAATGCTGAAAAAATTCAAATCAAATGTTGGCTTGCAAAACAAGGTAGGACAAACTCCCTAAAAATCTTAAAATATATTAATTAGGGTTGTCCAGATACCGATACCAGTATCGGTATCGGGACCGATACCGAGTATTTGCGGGAGTACTCGTACTCGCGCAAATACCCCCGATACCTAAATAGAATACTTTCCCCCCCCCTTTCCCCCCCCGCCGCTGCCGCCGCATCGAGGGACATGGCTAGAGGGACATTGCTGCATATGTGAGGGACATGGCTAGAGGGACATTGCTGCATATGTGAGGGACATGGCTGCATATGTGAGGGACATGGCTAGAGGGACATGGCTGCATATGTGAGGGACATGGCTAGAGGGACATTGCTGCATATGTGAGGGACATGGCTAGAGGGACATTGCTGCATATGTGAGGGACATGGCTAGAGGGACATTGCTGCATATGTGAGGGACATGGCTAGAGGGACATGGCTGCATATGTGAGGGACATGGCTAGAGGGACATAGCTGCATATGTGAGGGACATGGCTGCATATGTGAGGGACATGGCTAGAGGGACATGGCTGCATATGTGAGGGACATGGCTAGAGGGACATGGCTGCATATGTGGGGGACATGGCTGCATTTGGGGACACATTTAAAAAAAGTATCGGTATTCGGTATCGGCGACTACTTGAAAAAAAGTATCGGTACTTGTACTCGGTCCTAAAAAAGTGGTATCGGGACAACCCTAATATTAATAGTGAAAAGGTCAGGTCTGAACATATAGGCCTTTTACAAGATAATTTAAAGTTGGTGAATAGGAACAAAAAGAAGACAAATTTGTTAAATACCTTCTTCGTCTCAATGTATACAAAGAAAAATGGTATTATTTAGATAGCCCCAAATGATCAACAGTGGCTCAAAATTGATATGGTTCAGAAGTATTTGGACAAAATAAAGGTGAATAAAGCACCTGGCCCAGATGGCTTACACCCGCGTGTCCTTTAATGAGTTGAGCTATGTTATTTCAGAGCCACGTATTTAAATTTTTAGTGACCTTTTATTGACTGACTTGGTTCCACTAGATTGGTGCAAGGCCAACCTGGTGCCTATATTTAAAAAGGGATCATAGACGTTACCAAGTAACTATAGATCAGTTTGTTTTACTTTGGTAGTTGGAAAGATACTTGACAGTTTGATAAAAGACTACATCGAAGAGTTTTTGCTATAGAACAATATTTTAAGCAATAGACAGCATGGATTCACAAAAGACCAAAATTGTCAAACAAATCTGCATTCTGTTTATGAGAAAGTAAGCAAAAACGTGAATAAAGGAGTGACTGTGGGTGTAGTATACTTAGACTTTGTATAATATACTTGGACAAAAGTGTATGACAGTTCCCCACACACGGCTAATGTGTAAGTTATGCCGCGTACACACGATCATTTTTCGGGGTTGTAAAAAACTACGTTTTTTAAAAATGTAATTTAAAACGATCGTGTGTGGGCTTCAAAGCATTTTTCGGGTTCTGAAAAACGGGCAATTTTTTTTCCGTCGTTTTTCGGATTGTAAAAAATGGCCGTGTGTGGGCTTTAACAACGTGAAAAATCCACGCATGCTCAGAAGCAAGTTATGAGACGAGAGTGCTCGTTCTGGTAAAACTACCGTTCGTAATGGAGTAAGCACATTCATCACGCTGTAACAGACAAAAAAGCGTGAATCGTCTTTTACTAACACGAAATCAGCTAAAGGGTGATGTCATCCGAATGGAACTTCCCCTTTATAGTGCCGTCGTACGTGTTGTACGTCACCGCGCTTTGCTAGAGCATTTTTTTTCTCGATCGTGTGTAGGCAAGGCCGTTTTAAAGATGTAGTTGAAAAAAACTTTATTAAAAGCTTACCTGTAGGTAAGAATAAAAGCAGAGGGTTTACTACCACTTTAAATACAATCTCCAGATAATAGTCATGTTTATGGTTTACACTCTGATTGGTCTAAGGTTGTTAGTGATGTACCACAAGGGACAGTGTTAGAACCTTACCTTGTTGTAACCTATTTCTAAACTATATAGAGTTTGAGATTAAATGTTTAATTTCTGTGTTTGCAGATGACACCAAGCTGTGTAGTGGAATAACATTCTTACAGGATGTTTCCAATTTACAAGCCGACCTCAATGCACTATTTAATTGGATAACTATGTGGTAAATGAGGGTTAGTGTTGATAAATGTAAAGTTAGACACTTGGGGCCAAATCCACAAAGAAATTGCGGATCTTAGTTTTAGGCAGAAAAGTTACACTGGCGCAATTTTAGTATTTTAGGTAGCGATCCACAGAGCACTTACCTCTAAAATTGCGCCAGTGTAGCTGATCTCCTTGCATCTTAAGCGATCCCTAATTAAAATGGGCGATTCCCATTTAAATTAGGGCGCGCTCCCGCGCCGGACGGACTGCGCATGCGTGTGACGTCATTTTTCCCGACGTGCATCGCGCATACGTAGTTTACGTCGGGCTTTGTGGATAGCGACGGGTTCGTAAAGTTGCGACGGGAAAAAAAAAGTTACGCGACGAAAAAAAAAAATCAAATTTAAAAAAAAAACGCGGCGATTGAAAAAAAGGTATGGTTTTGCATGGTCTACTAAAGTTAGTCCATATAAAACCAACCTTAGTTTTGCGCAAGCAAATTCGTAACTTACGCAAATCACACAATGCCTAAAGCTTTGTGGATCTCCGTAACTACTAATTTGCATACGCAAGGAGGGATTTCGACTCGAAATGCCCCCAGCGGCGGATGCGGTACTGCATCCGAAGATTCAACAGCGTAACTAAATTACGGATGTCGGATCTTCTGCCTAACTTGGGAAAAATCCTTTTGAGGATCGCTCCCAAAGTTAGGCACAGAGATACGCAGGCGGAACAGCAGTTCCGCCTGCGTATCTCTTTTGTGGATTTGGCCCTTGGGGGCTAAAAACATGCATGCATCATACATTCTATCAGATGTAAAGCTAGGAAAGTCAGTGGTAGAGAAGGAACATCTCCCTAAAACAGGTACATTTAAGACTGTTGTAGTTACTTATGCTCTCAACAAAACTGTCAAGCCATGAAATGGCTGGTGTCATAACTGATGACATGTGCAGACAACATTGCAACTGCAACTCAAGCAGAGATCAAGATGGTAGCATCTTTGGATGTACAGAAGAGGAGGGCATAGTTTATTTTAAAAACACGCAGTACCAAGCTGCAGTTTCTAAATCAAATTAAATACTTTCATCTAATAACAGAGGTATATACTCCAGAGAGAGAGAGAGACAGAGAGACACCGTTTTGCCCCTGTACAAAGCATTGCAAAGCATCTAAAATATGCAGTACAGGTTTGGGCACTAATACACAAACAGGATATTGAGGAACTATCAAGAATACATGAGTGGTCCATTTAGCAACTTTGGTGTAGTTATTCACTTTAGGGTCACACATGACAAAGAATAAGGGGGCACTCTTTACGTCTGGAGGAAAAGAGATTAAACCGCCATATTTGGAAAGGCTTCTTCACAGTAAGAGCTGTGAAAATGAGAACTAGGCTCAAGAACGGGTTCTGGCCACCTGAGTAGATTGTTTTAGAAAGAGAGATGGATGTATTCCAAAATGGACAAAACATAACCAGATACTAACATTTATAGGTAATAACACCAGGGATTGTTGATCTAGGACATATTCTATTGCCTTCCAGGAGATCAGGAAAGAATGTATTTTTCCTCTACTGAAGCAAATTGGACCATGCCTTTAAGGTTTTTTGCCTTTCTCTGGATCAACAGTGGGTATAGGAATCTGTATATGGTGGTCTTCTATTTATGTACACAATTTATTTATTTTCTATTGGTTAAACTAGATGAACTCGTAACTTTTTCCAACTAGACTATGTAAAAATAAATATTTTTATCTTTTTTTAATATTGTATGTATACAGGCCCGGATTCACATACATCGGCGCATATATATGCCGCCGTAGCGTATCTCTTTTACGCTATGCCGAAGCAACGCAGAGAGGCAAGCATGGAATTCACAAAGCAAATGCTCCCAACTTTGCGCCGGCGCAACGTAAATTCGTAGGCGTAAGCCAGCCTAATTCAAAGTAGGTGGAAGTGGGCGTGATCCATTTAAATGAAGCGTGACCCCATGCAAATGATGGACCGAACGAACGGCGCATGCGCCATCCCGTGGACGCATCACAGTGCGCATGCTCAGAATCACGTCGAAAATACTCCCTAAGCTACGTCGAATCACTGCCTACGCCCAGCCCTATTCACGTACTACTACATAAACTACGTGAAATACGACGGCTGTTCCCTGGTCCATACCTTTGCATGAGTTGTGCCTCATAGATGGGGAATAACTTTACGCCGGACGTACGACTTACGTAAACCACGTATATTAATGCGCCGGGCGCAAGTACGTTCGTGAATCGGCGTATCTCACTCATTTTCATATTCGAATCACGATACGATGGCGTAGGAAACTTACGTCGGTCGGATGAAGCCTTTTTACAGGCGTATCTTGCTTTCAAAGTCAGGCGCATAGATACGATGGCGCATATGTGCACTTACGCGGCGTATCTCGAGATCTATCTATCTATCTATCTATCTATCTATCTATCTATCTATCTATCTATCTATCTATCTATCATTCTATCTATCTATCTATCTATCTATCTATCTATCTATCTATCTATCTATCTATCTATCTATCGATCTATCGATCTATCTATCTAGAAGGTGGAATTCCCAAAAATACTCCAAGAGCACACAGCTACCACTGGAGTAACTCATTACGAAAACATGAAATTCTTTTAATTTCCTTTCTTTACCTGCAGTGTCATGGACTTGGTAGGCCACTAGGTGGCGCTAATCGCGCACCGGCGCGCAATAGCGGCAATAGCGCATTAGCGCGCACGGGAGCGCGCGTTCGCGGCGCGCACGGGTGCGCGCAATAGCATCAGCGGCGCGCACGGGCACACGCAATAGCGGTAGCGGCGCGCGGGCACGTGCTGACGCCATTTTGGCGCCACTTAGGCTATTTAATGGGGCTCATCCCATAGCCTCTTGCTGCTCAGGCAACAGCGTTCCTGTTTACCCTACCTGATGCCTGTTACCTGATTGGCTCCTGTTTCCTGTGACCTTGGCTTACCATTGACCCTGCTGTTCTCCGCCTGCCCTGACCTCCGGCTTGTCTGACTTCGCTTCCGTCTCCTCCTTCCAAACGGTCTGCGGCCCGCCTGTTACCGATCAGGCTTGAACTACGACTCTGCTTTGGCTTCCCCTCTGTACCTGATCCGCCCGCCTGTATTTGACCCGGCCTGCCTGACTCTGCCAGCATCTGAACTACAGTACACCTCCCACCTGCTGCCTGCTCCAGCCATCTGCACCAAGCTCCTGTTGTCTGCTGTCTTACCCTCCAGCATCTCTGCAGTTCCTGCACAGCATCTTCGGAGTCTTCAGGAGACCACCGCAGACCTGCACAGCACCATACCTGGCGCTTGTGCGACTCTGAACTCTAGCGCTCCCTGTCTGCTCTACCAGGGGTTCCGGAGTCAGAGGAGCAAGAGTTGCCATTCCCTGCACGCCAGGCTCTGCTCTGTACCAGGTACGTGACATGCAGCTTCAGATATAGTTTCTGCAGGCACACAGCATATAAGAGTTAATTTACTTCCCAGGATTCTAGTCACACAGTCTGCTTGAGGACCAAGCCCTCTAGGCTTTGAGCTCCAACCCAGAGGAAGGACTAAACAAGCTTTCCAGAAGTGTGTTCATTTATTTTGTAGAAGCATGGTCCATCCATTGAAATAGAAAGGCTCTCGCGCTATCAGTGCTACAACTCTAGGGGGCACTCAGGCGTAATTGCACGAACATAGAAGACTTTCGGACACAAGCTAAAATTATTGGTGGTCTCACAGAAGGGATACAAGGAGAAATGTATTCAAAAGAAAATAGAGGAGGCCACCAAGATACCTAGGAGCAATCTCCTTGGGGAAAAACAGAAAGCAACTAGCAGATCAGATCTAGTCCCTATGATATTAGACTACAACATCCATTACAAGAAAATTGAAAAAATCATTACTCGCCACTGGCATATCCTGAAAGCAGATAGCAAACTGAAAGACGTCCTGCCAGAGAAGCCAAAGTTTATCTACAACCGAGCCCCCACATTCCGAGACCAACTATAGTCAAAAGTGTTATAGATCCACCCAAAAAACAATTTACCTTCTTTACGGGGAAAGGTTCCTACCCGTGCCGTATATGCTCTAGAATGTAGTTGCGGCCTACAATATGTGGGCCGCACCAAACGGCCCCTCAGAGTACGAATTAAAGAACATGAAGTAAATATTCAAAATGGATTTGACAAGCACAGTGTATCGAGACACTTCGATGCAGTCCACAATAGAGACCCATCCCGTTTGAAATTTTGGGGCATTGCCCCTTACAATAGGTTATGGAGAGGTGGACACAAAGTGAGGTCTTTGAGTCAGTAAGGCCTAGTACACACGAGAGGATTTATCCGCGGATACGGTCCACCGGACCGTATCCGCGGATAAATCCTCTCGAGGATTTCCGCGGATTTTGATCCGATGGAGTGTACTCACCATCGGATCGGATCAAAATCCGCGCCGAAATCCCATCGCGATGACGTGTCGCGCCGTCGCCGCGATGATGACGCAGCGACGTGCGCGACGCTGTCATATAAGGAATTCCACGCATGCGTCGAATCATTACGACGCATGGGATGGATTCAAGCGGATAGATTTTAAAGCATGTCTTCAAATTTTTATCCGCTTGAAATCCATCCCAGGGGATAAAAATCCGCGGAAACAGATCCGCTGGATTGTACACACCAGGGGATCTATCCGCTGGAGCCGGTCCGCGGATCAATTCCAGCGGATGGATCCTCTCGTGTGTACGGGGCCTTAGAATCCAAATACATTATCAATATGGACACTTTTGTTCCTAGGGGTCTCAATATAGATTTTGATTTGAACTGTTTCCTTAATGATTTTTAACTTTATATAAATAATACTCTTCCTTTCTTAGCATGCCTCTATATGCGGACAAACCAGCTCTCTCCTTCGGTTATAAGCCCTTCTGGCCATGCCCCACCATGCCCTTATGCTCAGTATCTTACCATTAGGATTCTATATGTCTCTAGCATGCTGTTAAGACCTCATATGTTTGTATTATATATATGTCAGGAGTGTTTGCTCTAGAGCTCCTCTACATTGCAGAGTTCTTGGTTCAAGTATTTTTAACCTATTTTTATCGATTTTATATGTATTGCCCTGTTCATATATGGATTTTTTATATAATAAGGTATATATTATATTTATTTCAAGATACCTATGAGACGTCTACTGATGTCCCTTTATATGTTCTGATCATCAAATATTGTTTGGCTTCATAATTTGCATAGGGCCGTATATATATTGCAAAGGGCTGCATATGTCCCGGCCGGTTAGCCACCCAGCCTCTGACATAGGTGCCACTTGCATTTATATTGTTTACCCCGCAACCTTTTTTTATTATATTTTATTTTGTATGTTGTCCCCTTATCCCCGTTGCTGGACGTAGCATATTACGCTGGCCCCTGCTGTTGCATTTTTTCGTCCAGGCTAAGTACACCCTGTATGTCCGCACGCCAGCCTTGCTCTCTTCCATGCCTATAGTGGATCTAATACAAGATTGGAGACACAGGCAATATGGCGGCGGTTGCATTAGCTAAAGCGGGCTCCGGCAAAATGGCTGACGGACGCCCAGCACAGCAGACATTCCAGCGGCCTATTTAAAGAACATAGTACCTATCTAGTGCCATCCCCTGATGAAGTCACGTGGTGTGACGACACGCGTAGGGACAGGAAGCACTATATCCTACACGCTCTGACGGCAGGGATACGAGCCCGCTGCTCGTTTTTGTTTGGAACTGTCCGTGCATTGCAAATGTGAGTGTTTTATGCTTTTATTACATTAAATGTTTTCCATGCGGAACTGTACTATGTGTCTCCTTCTCCTTTCTTCCATCCACACCCTCTGAGCGATTTATTTGCCAGTGTTTGAGTAGAGGGAAATCCAGAAATCCAGGATTACAGACAGGACCTTGCGAACTCGCTGTTCGTTGGAGATAGGCCCACTGTCCACGGCCTCCATGTGAGTGCATGTGCATGTGATCCATCATTTCCCAGATTACTCCCACAGTATTATGTCATTTGCTTTTTTATTTATTTGTATATCACGTTCATTTGATGTGGAGCCCCCCTCCAGCTACAGATAAGCCTCGCTGTTATTTTAGGATACATCCAAGGTGTTCTAGGCTGTCCGTGCTATGGCCTTGAGGTGAGCATTTTGAGCCACTAGAGGTGTCTGCACCGAAGTTTGTCCCCCCAACACTGGAGTCTGGCTTTCTACTTAATCACTGTTCACAAAGACTTTATTGTTCATTTGCATGTCATATCTTCATTCGGATGTTGGCCTACTGGACGTTTATTATTTAATGATTTTTTTGTTTAATATTTGTGTCACTTTTATATATATATTACCCTGTCATAAGTTTTCTGTTTTTTGCAATTTTATTCACACCGTCACATTTTTTTGGGTACACTGTATAGCTTTATTTTGTCCATAACGGCCATTGCCCCTAGTGGCTATTCCACCCACCCGGTGGGCCCCTCTTTTTCACCCCTTAGCCACACAGCGCAGTCACTATCACTTATTTACATGGTCCATCCATTGATACCAAACTTATCAAGGATTTGCCGACCATCAAAACATGCAGAGCTTTTTTACATCATGCCTCTGTCCCAGCACTCTTTAGTCCACTCAACAGTCCGGCAGATAATGTAACACAGAGAACTCTTAAATCTTGCAACTTGAAGGTTTCCTTTGGAAACAATGAAAACATAACATGGCTGTAATGTCGTGTACACGATTGTTTTTTCCGATCAAAACAGTCCGATGGACTTTTTTCATTGGACAAGCCGATCGTATGTGGGCCCCATCGGTCTTTTTTTCATCGGTGTAAAAAAAATAGAACATGTTTTCAATTTTTTCGATGGATTAAAAAACCGATAGGAAATTCGATCGTCTGTGTGGAACTCCATCGGAGAAAAATCCACGCATGCTAAGGATCAAGTTGACGCATGCTCGGAAGCATTGAACTTAATTTTTTTTTGGCTCGTCGTAGTGTTTTACATCATCGCGTTTTTGGCACGCTCGGAATTTAGTCTGATAGTGTGTATGCAAGACTGATGAAAGTCAGCTTCATCGGAATTCCGACTAAAAAATCCATCGGATTTTATTCCATCAGAAATCCGATCGTGTACAGGGCTTAAGTGAACACATCTATCTGTTTGGGTGCATTTTCTTCAATTTCTTTCCTAATTATGCTTATTCTGCATATTATCTTCATATGAATTTTTTTTTGCTCTTCTGAACATGACAGAATACCTATATCTGTACAACAAGCTTTGAGGCTATCGAGTCTATATCTTGGAGTGACCCATATTGGTTCCTTTTTTGTATATTATGAATTATTTTGTGTTATGTATTCATGTATCTATTCATGCATGATTAAAATTATAAATTTTATCTGTACGTGCCTATAAAGTCCATCTTTTTTTGGAAAATACATTTTGTATATGTTTTTTTTTCTATATCCCATACATTCAAGGATGTGGCACATGTTTATTAGTGGGTGAGTGATTGCCACCCGAGGGCAATTGCAATCACATAAAACTATAAGAATACCTATATTTTCACTTACCGTATGTTGCCTAAACAACTGAGAATGTTAATAGTCAGTTTACTACTTGTCTTTTCCAACATTAAAACATTTTTTCTCTGTTTATTTTTTATTTCATCCTCCTTACCCTGTGTTTATTTAGTCCTCACCCTATTTCACTCTCTTGCTTTTTTTTTACATCTGTTTTTCTGATAATAGAACTTGTTATGCTGCGAGCATCCTCCTGGGAACTGGAGCTTAATTACTAACTCATTTGCATATTTGCATATTAAAGACTAAAGCTGTTTTGTTTTTTTCGATCGTGCTCTAGTTCCACCTTCTGGTTTATTAACTATAATTTACAGTCCTTTGACATAAGGAATGAATGGTTACACTTTTGGGGAACAACTGAAGCAACTGGGGATTAATGGGTAAAGTCAATAAAAATTAAATATTAGAGGATGCACAAGAGGAAAGAGCTTGTAGAGAATGACATAAACAGTTTAGTCCACATGTAAGTAAAAACATGCTCCTATCATATTAAAGGATGACTGCGTTATTTGAAAAAAATATATATATTGTTTACTAATGACTCCCAAAAGAACTGCCTAATTTTTAAATTGTACTCCTGCTTTCCATACTAATGAAAGCATTCGAAAAAACCTCAAGGAATGGGATTATATAGGACACACATAGAACTTCAAAATTTATAAAAAATATATCAATTTATTACAAAAATATAGAAATATTACACAATGCAAAAATATCAAAAAATCATACTAATGAGCCAGAAAAAGAGAACAACACCCACCAGATTGGGATCTTTTTTTAGATAACTTCCAAAAATACAAAAATCAATATGATGGTTCAGACTCAGAGCCTTTGGTATACATACTGACAATTCTGAAAAATATCACCAGATTAGCGATCAACAAACATCCTTGTAAATACATATATAGAACGAAACAGGGAATGAGACTGCTACTTCCATTTACATACAAAATATATATTTATTGGCATAAACAAAATTATCTAAAAGATCATGGAACTTTTTTTAGGCTGGGTTCACATCGCAGCACAGAGCATCTTACAGCAGGGATCCGGTGCCCTTTCTATTCACAGTTTCAGGTCCGATTTCAGCCTGAATTTTTGGTTGAATTTGGACCTGAAACGGACCAGAAGACGTACAGTACTCCTGTGCAAATCGCACCAGAGCCACTCTGGAGATGTGTGAACTGGCTCCATAAAGAGCCGGTCACAATCTCCTGACATGCGAATTGGATGCGGGGAAAACCACATCCATTTTGCACTAGCGTGAACCCAGCCTTAGGTTCTACCGTATATACTTTCTATATATGTTGATGCCTTTCACATAAAAAAGCTTCTTCTTAAATAAGATATGCACTCTTGCTCTATATATCTCATATACTCTGATACATACTGTAGTTCTTTATTCATCAACCTAGGTTTGCTAATAGCAATAGCAAAACATAGTGCACATTATATCAACCCTTTCACTTGGTTGATGAAAAACTTCTCTCAACGCATTTCTCAGGCAACAAGCCCACTTATTCTGGAGAGACACAACGGTGTTTTGAGCAGCAAAAGTGAAATAGTAACAACCTCTTAAAATCTTTAAAATGGCATTTGAGTTGGCTACTGCTCCTCTATCCACCAATGCATAAAGGGGTGGGGAGAGGGGACAAGAACGGGATCACTTAGAAAGAAGAGCACACCAGTGCCATATGGCTTCTAGGATTTAAATTAATTGGACAGCCTTGTTAATTTTTTCACCATCACAAATCCCTTTGACTGATATGTACACAAAGATAACATCCAGGAGTAGAAATATTAACATACCTATTCCCTCAGGGGACTATTTTTTGTCCTTGCCCCCTCTCTTTGGTCTATAAATTGGTGGATAGAGTTGCAGTGGCCGACTTGAATACCCTTTAAAACAATTTACGAGTTTATTGCTATTTAGATTTGGTGTTCAAAACTCTATTTCCCTTCAGAAGAAGTTCTCTCTTTCTGATTTATCTAATTTTCAGGATATCGGTACAGTCCTTAAAGGGGAGACTTGGTAAATCATGCCCTATATAAAGTAAAATTAATTTGTTTCCCTACTATTAACCTGCTCTGTGGCTCCGCACAGACTCTCACAGACCCTCCAGTAACAACAATCAGACAGGCTTCAAGGCTTGCAGACTTCTTTTAGAATTTTTATTGGCACAATTGTCTAGAGAGAGAGGGTTAGGTGTACAGAATACCCCAGCTGTACAGAATACCCCAGCTGTATTATATCAAAATATCAATCAAAGAGACACACCACTGCTAAATAGGTCCAGATATGACTTTATTCAAATAAAGGTCAGTGGGACAATTAAAAACAATAGGCAACATGGTATAAAACTGACCCCTTTGTCAGGGTCAGGGCATTAAAAAAAGTGAACTGGACCTTTAATGGTTGCTAAACCAACTGCTGACCTGTGCAGATAATAACACTAGAAAAATCCCATTGAATGTCAAGTTCCTTTCTAGTCAATTTAAATTGAACACCCAAAACATGTTGGCAGATTTAATGATTCAGTGACAGCCTCCCAGTTACAAATGCATCCCTTAAAGGGGTTGTAAAGGAATTTGTTTCCCCTAAATAGCTTCCTTTACCTTAGTGCAGTCCTCCTTCACTTACCTAATCCTTCGATTTTGATTTTAAATGCTCACTTCCTGTTCTTCTGTCTGTAACTCACCACCGTAATGCAAGGCTTCCTCCGTGGTGTGGAGAAAGCCTCTTGAGGGGGGAAGGGGGCGAGCAGGAGTGTCAGGACGCCCAATAACACACAGCTCCTTTCTCTATCTGCAAAGTAGAGAGTGTCCTGACTTGCCTGCTCGACCCCTCCCCCCTCAAGAGGCTTTCTCCACACCAGGGAGAAAGCCTTGCATTACTGTGTGGAGTTACAGACAGAAGAACAGGAAGTGAGGGTTTCTCAGAAGAAATACGGACATTTAAAAGCAAAATCGAAGGATGAGGTAAGTGAAGGAGGACTGCACTAAGGTAAAGGAAGCTATTTAGGGAAAACATTTTCTTCCTTTACAACCCCTTTAAGAGAAACTGCTTGGTGGCCTTAGATTATTCAATAGCAGCCTCCCAATGACAAATAAATTATTCTTTAAAAAATGTGATTGGGGGCCTTAGATACTGTAGTTGTAGCCTTCCAGTGGAAACAGGTTTTCATAGATACCTTAAATTGGAGGTTCACCCAAAAACTCAATTTTTAACATTAGATTGAGGCTCGTTTTGTGAAGGGGAATCAGTGTTTTTTTTTAAATCGAAGCAGTACTTACCGTTTTAGAGATAGATCTTCTCCGCTGCTTCCGGGTATGGGCTGCGGGACTATTTGATTGACAGGCTTCCGACGGTCGCATACAGCGCGTCGCGATTTTCCGAAAGTAGCCGAACGTCGGTGCGCAGGCGCCATATAGAGCCGCACCGACATTCGGCTTCTTTCGGCTACTCATGACGCGATGTATGCGACCGTCGGAAGCCTGTCAATCAAATAGGAACGCCCAGTCCCGAAGACCATACCCGGAAGCGGCGGAGAAGATCTATCTCTAAAACGGTAAGTACTGCTTCGATTTAAAAAAAACACCTGATTCCCCTTCACAAAATGAGCCTCAATCTAATGTTAAAAATTGTTTTTCGGGTGAACTCCCGCTTTAAGGACCCTTTCACACGGATGGGCCGTTCAGGTCCGCCTGTCAGTTTTGTCGGCGGACCTAAACGACTGCTCCATTCTTCTCTCAGCAGTGACATGACATGGATCGGGTGAGATCTGATGAAAACGGACATGCTGTCCGTTTTCATCAGATCTCTCTATAGGAGACAGCGGCATTGGACAAGCACTGGGCTGTGGAGCAGGGTTGCCAACCATCATGAAATTCAATGACAGTTTGCAAAGCCCTGTAAATTTACTGACAGTTGGCAGCCCTACTGTTGAGGGAGCGGGGGGGGCTGGCTCAGGCTCTCAGCAGATTACTGAGGAGCTGAGTCAGGTGCCAATCCAGGCTTCTGGGTGTAGCACTACCCAGAAGGAGCTGCTGGTTTAGATTGGGTTTTTCAGGGTACCTCTAAGTACGTTGTCTAAGGAAGGAAGTCTGTAGAAATTGCAATGTCCACACAAGATGTAAAACCTTCAACTGTAGGCTTTATTTTTGCTGCATAAACTTGTGAAGGAAGTAGAGAGTATAGAGAGAAGGGGAAGGTTCAGGTACGCGGTACAGAATGCACAAAAGTATTCAAAGTTACAGTATTCACCACTCACTCCTGAGTGGGTATTGCTCACCCGGATAGACCCCTCTCACATGGCCTAGCAGCCAGAATGATGCACGGACAGTATAGAAACAGTCTCTGCCACAGCTGAGAACACAGAATGGATAGTCAGGAATCCTCTGCCACAGGATTAAAAGTCCCGATCTTCCTGCCTTTACAGCAAAAAAGCCTTTAAGTCAATCCGGCGGACTGTAAGACAATTTGTGTAGTGGATCCCTTTTACTTAACAAGGTTACCAGGCCTATCCCGAGACATCAGCTTGCCTTGCTTGTCTCCTCCCGGGCAGGTCCTCTCCCGGTTTCCTTCGCTAAGGAGCTTCCTCCACTTGGATGGACAGCTTGGGATCCCTTGTAGAACCATAGGCCCTAGCCAGCATAGCCGGGCCTACTTAATAGGAACACAGCCTCAGACCAACGTGGTCCCGAGACTTAAATCACGCACACCCACCTCGCGCCAGGAGGGCCACGAGGCGAAGGACCCCAGAAAACGTTGTCTGCCTCTTAAGTACCCCCTCCCAGCATGCACAGTGGGGCACCACTCCCACTGGGCTGCTGCCGAGAAGGGTCACTCAACACTCTATGGTTTGCCTGAGTTACAACATGGGCCTGAAGTGGTAACGCCACCTACAGGCAACAAGGGAAAACTTCTACTGAGCACAACCATAGCAAGAACAGAGGCTAATTTAAATAGAATTAACAGTCTGAGCCAAACTGTTAGCTCAGACACCCCTAAATTTACAATAGCGCCCAACTCGTTGGGAGACCAGCGCTACATGGGTGAATACCAACCACATAGTTGGGATTTTTCCCAAGCCTGGACCAGCTGAGTAACATCAGCCAACAGCGGGCTTTATCTCACTGTCATCTGAGAATGGGTCACAGGCATGCAGTTAGATCCATATGATAAGTAAAAAAAAAGCTTTGGCCATACTTCTCCTTTAAAGGCCTGAGTATTGCTGTGTCTTTGATATATACACCTGACAGCAACATCTCCTAAGCTCTCATGGACATAAATGCCCCCTCGCCAGAACACACCAGTCAAATGCGGATCAGATGCTGGTTTTCCAGCATGCCCGTTCAACAGAAGCTGGCTGTCTTCTGTACAAATGTCTGACGGTTTCTGTTGGACTGGCTGATACCAGCCAATATTCGGCTCCTGTGTACCAGGAATTAGAGTAGGGACACTCCAGATATAGGTGGGGTACTTACAGTTGTAATAAGCCTGTAGCAGAGTGTCCAGTTATTTATCATGCCCAGATGCAGCTGCAGACCCATTTAACTTAATTTTTCACAACTCCCTCGGTTTCTGGACATGCCCAGGTTCCTCTGCTTTCCTCAGTCCTAAATAGTTCAAAGAGGCTATGTATGATAAGGTAGATGTAGCTGGGAAGGTGATCTGCAGCCAAGTGCGCAGCTCCCTATTATCAGAACTGGTGTGTGGACAGCCAGACATGAGCCTAAGGCCCTGTACACACGAGGAGACATGTCCGATGAAAACGGTCCGCGGACTGTTTTCATCGGACATGTCTCCTGGGAGCTTTTGGTCTGATGTGTGTACACACCATCAGACCAAAATCCCCGCGGAC
Organism: Rana temporaria; assembly: GCF_905171775.1. Lineage (NCBI taxonomy): Eukaryota > Metazoa > Chordata > Amphibia > Anura > Ranidae > Rana > Rana temporaria. The sequence continues at coordinate 392,077,618 of NC_053489.1, forward strand.
AGAGAATGCGGTGACGTAGAAGACACCGACGTTCTCAAACACGGAAGTTCAATGCTTCCACGCATGCGTCGAATCAATTCGACGCATGCACAGGATTTCGGTCCGCTGGTTAGATGTACTAACCAGCGGATATGTCCGATGGACAGGTTTCCAGCGGACAAGTTTCTAAGCATGCTAAGAAACTTTTGTCCGCTGGAAACCTGTCCGCTAGGCCAGGAAACCGGTCCGCTAGGCCGTACACACGATCGAACATGTCCGATGAAACTGGTCCGCGGACCAGTTTCATCGGACATGTTCGGTCGTGTGTACAGGGCCTAATAGCACACAGCATCTTTTGAAGACCCAGCTACTGTGGGGAGCACGACTCCAATTTCTACCTTAGTACTGCAATTCCAGTGGAGTTGTCTTTTGTCTTTGGGCCTTGCACCCCTCCTGCTATGCACTTGTGTTACCAGGGCTACCTTTGACTTCATCAAGAGAAATGCTGTTTATGAGGATAAGCGTAAGTAGCTGTTTGTATTCTGAACTGTTTTACTGAAGTAATGAATCTAAGATAGACTCTCTTTTGTTATGTGGTTCCTATAGCAACTATGATATGCAGTCACATGTTACCCTGACTGAACCACAGAGATGTTGCTGTGAACAGTCCATGTTTTTACAGCTTTCATCATCTGTTTTATATTATTCTGCAGTATATGCATACTACTCTGCCATCCTGAACCTATTTGGCATTTTTGCTGCCAACATTACACCTGTTTATAAGAGGGCTGGAAAGTTCTAGTTAGTTGCTGTCCGGCAGGAAAGGGAAAGAAAAGCCCAGAGCAATGTAATAACACGGTGGTTACAGGGGGGTCGGTGCCTCAGCGTGGGAGATCCGGGAATTCGGTGACCGGGCCTTCTACTGCCGCTGCCGGGGACCTTGCTAGACTAGAGGGTACTGCAGGAAGGAGGAGGGGCGGTGAGGAGAGTGCCATAGGGTTGCCACCTGTCCAGGATTCACCCGGACAGTCCAGGTTTTAAATCATGTGTCAGGCGGACTGAAACCCCGGACACAATATTCAGACTGGGCTGTGACTCCCCAAGTAACCAAGATAGTCACACATAAATCTGTTGCCATCCAGGAGCTGTGGGCGACAGGTTCGGTATCACTGGGGGGGGGTGATGATGTCAGCAAGAGCAATATGAACACACCCAAGTTTTGCTGTGGCAGGCGATATGGACTGCATTACTACCCTCCTTGGGTCACCCAAAGGTTTCCCAGGCCGCTAAAATGTTCGGGTTTGGCTAGAGTGCCAGCATGGCTGGGGACAGTGCAACTGGACCTTGCAAATCGTCGCAGAAATCGGTGAGAGGGTCTGGCAAGCGGTGCAGGGGGCGGTCGGATGCCAGACTCTTGGCAGCCAGGGATCCCTCCCCTGGTGGGCACTCATCAGTGGAAGAAGAGCGTGTGGAGGTGCGATCGGAGGGAGAGCTGTCGGAGAAGGAGCAGGTTACGCGGAGGAGATCGGCAGCGGTGGAGACGGGACGGTCGGCTCGTGGGTCTTTGCCTAGGCAGCCCGGTAAGTCCATTTACACTTTACCTTCTATTTCCCATGTGGGGGGTTTGGTTGCGGATGTTGGTGGGAGTGGTATGGATGTGAGAAATGGGATAACTGTGGGGCCGGGAGGGTCACGGGACGCTTCGTCCGGTGGTGGCGCAGGGGTGGTGCCGTCAGTGGTTGGTGATGGGGGTTTCGCGGGTTTTCTGGCGGGCATTAAGGAATTGGTGGGTAGGTTTGAGAAGTCTGGTGGCGAGTCTTCCAGCCCGGCGGCTGCGTGGGTCCCTCCTGTGGGGGGCATTGTCAGTGGCCTCGGCCACCGCCCCCCCGCCGGTAGCAGCCCAGCCGGTGGCTGCAATTGCCGCGGCTCCGGTTCAGGGGGTGCAGCATAAGGCGACAGGCATGGCTGATGCGGCGGTCAAACAGGATGTGGTGCGTTTAGCGGACTCTACAAAATGCGAGGTGTACATTCGCTTTGAGGGGCCGCTTGGGGCGCATTTGAAGGCGGACGTCAGGGAGAAGATTGTAAAGGGTGAGTATGTGGAGATATTTTCGCTGCTCCCGTTGGAAAAGTTTAACCTGGACATGGTCAAGTCGGATGAATCCAAGAAGGAGGAGGAGGAGAAACGTATCGGCTTATCCCACGGACATTTGCGAATTGGCTTCAGGCCTTTGAGATTTTGGCGAGTGTGGTGGGGGAGAAGAAGCCCGAATATTGCTCGGGTCTTTTTGGTTACCAGAATGCGATAGGGGAGGCGCATAGGGTATATGGGGGTTCTGCGTGGCCGCGATATGACGAGCAGTTCAGGCAGCGGATGGCGGTTAGGCAGGATTTGCGATGGAATCACAAAGACACGAATCTTTGGCAGCGTTTGATGACGGCTGCAAGGGCTACGGGTCATTTTTTTAAAGGGCGGGGCCGGTAGACCATCTTCCCAGGGACAACCGGCCTGTAGGGCAAAAGGGGTCTGTTGGCAGTACAATTCAGGGACATGCAAGTTTGGTAACTCCTGTCGTTTCAAGCACGAGTGCTCCGGGTGTGGGGGTTCACATGCCCTGTCTAGGTGCTTCAAACAAGCCAAGGGTCGTTCCGGCGAGTTTGCTAGTAGGAGGGAGGACGCCGGTGATGGTGGAAAGGATGTTGCCGTTTCTCGGTAGGTATCCGGACAGGGGGTCGGCGCAGGTTCTGGAGAGGGGTTTTTCAGTGGGTTTTCACACTCTGTGCAATTTGAAGGAGGTCCCCCCGGTGTCGCGCAACTTGCGATCAGCACTACTGCACTCTGACGTGGTTTCGGAGAAATTGCTAAAAGAGGTGTCGCTGGGCCGTATGGGTGGGCCTTTTCCGACTGCGCCTTGGGAGGATCTGGTGGTCTCTCCGCTGGGGGTGGTCCCGAAAAAGGAGCCCAACAAATTCGGGCTCATTCACCTCCTCTTCTTTCCAAAGGGGGGGTCAGTGAATGACGCCATCGATCCGGAGGCTTGTGCGGTGAGCTATACCTCGTTCGACGCAGCAGTGTGCTGGGTTAGACGGTATGGGCGTGGGGCTTTGATGGCATTGAGTCTGCCTTTCGGCTGTTGCCCGTACACCCGGATAGCTTCCGTTTTTTGGGATGTCATTGGCAGGGGGTGTTCTATGTGGACCAGTGTTTGCCGATGGGGTGCTCCATATCGTGCGCACTCTTTGAGCAGTTTAGCTTGTTCCTGGAGTGGGTGGTGCGGGATGTATCGGGCGTGAATTCGGTCATCCACTACTTGGACGACTTTCTTTGCGTGGGTCCGGCGTCAGCCAGGACCTGTGTGGTGCTTCTGGCTATGCTGGAGCATGTCGCGGAACGCTTTGGGGTTCCGTTGGCCCCGGAGAAGACGGAGGGACCGCGCACGGTCATTACGTTTCTGGGTATCGTGCTGGATTCGGAGGCTATGGAATGTAGGCTGCCGGAGGACAAGCTGGCGGCTCTGAAAGAGGAAATCAGGGGTATGGTGGGCATGCGCAAGGTCCAGCTGCGGGCCCTGCAATCTTTGCTCGGCTAGCTGAACTTTGCATGCCGCATTATGCCCGATGGGACGGGTTTTTTGCCGACGGCTGTTGGCAAGTACGGCAGGCGTGCAGTCGCCCAAGCACTTTGTCAACCTGGGCAAGGTGCACAGGGAGGATTTGCGGGTATGGCATTCTTTCTCGGGTCATTCAATGGCAGGGCGCTATGGATGTCAGGCCCGGTCAGCAACTTCGATATGGAACTCTATACGGATGCGGCCGGCTCCACAGGTTTTGGTGCGTTCTTCCAAGGCAAGTGGAGTGCAGGTCCATGGCCTCAGTGTTGGGTGGAAGCAGGTTTCACAAAAAATCTGGTACTGCTGGAGTTGTTTCCGGTGGTGCTGGCCGTGGAACTATGGGGGGAGGCCTTTCGGGATCGGAAGGTGCGTTTTCACTGGGATAATCTGGGAGTGGTTCAGGTAATTAACAGGGTATCGGCCTCATCTCCTCCGGTGGTTAGGTTGCTGCAACACCTGGTGTTGAGATGTTTACAGCTGAATGTATTTATTTATGCGGTGCATCTGCCAGGTGTGGAAAACGTCATTGCTGATGCGTTGTCTCGCTTACAGTGGGACAGGTTCCGAATGTTGGCGCCGGAAGCGGAGCAACGGGGGGTTACCTGTCCAGACTGGCTGTGGAGGATTGCGTTGACGTGATCTCCGGTTGGATCAGGAGGTCGTGAGTGAGGCAACCTGGGCGGCGTACAACAAGGTATGGCAGGAGTGGGAGTCTTTAGTGCGGCTGGTAGGGGAGGATTCGTTTGGCTCAGAGGTAGGATGGATTGTGGTGTATTTTGTGTCCAGAAACATGGAAATGGGGGTGTCGGTTTCTGGTTTGAATAAAAAAATGGCGGTGCTGGCGTTCTGGTTTAAATTGCAGGGTGGTTCAGACTTCACTAAAGACTTCTGGGTGCGTCAAGCGCTGAGGGGCTATAGGAAGGCTAGGCCGACTAAGGACGCTAGGCGTCCGGTGTCCTTCGAGGTTCTAGGGGGTCTTTTGACAAAGTTGCTGGAGATTTGTTCCTCAGAGTTTGAGGTGTCGCTGTTTGCGGCAGCTTTTGCGTTGGCCTTTTTTGGGGCCTTCAGGATCAGTGAGCTGGTCAGTCCTTCAAAGAGGGTACACGGGGGCCTCGGGAGTCAGGAGGTTGCTTGCCGGGGGACAGGGTGTCGGTATGGCTCAGGAGGTCGAAGACAGATCAAGCCGGCAAGGGCAGGGAGGTTCAGGTTTTTGCTTTACCTGTGTGTCCAGTAGGTGCGGTGATGGGTTTCTTGGAGAGGCGTCCCGCGGCTGGGGGGTCTTTCCTGGTCCATCAGGACGGGTCACCACTGTCCAAGTTCCAGTTTGTTGCGATTTTTCGGAAGTGTTTGCATTCTTTGGGGATGGATGAGATGAGTTTTTCTTCCCATTCCTTCAGGATAGGTGCGGCAACAGAGGCCGCTCGGTGTAGGTTGGATTCGGAGGTGGTAAAACGCATCGGGCGGTGGGAGTCCAGGAGGTTTCTCAGTTATGTCCATCCTCATTTGTTGGTGAGTCTGGAATAAGTGGGAGGTGAGTGTTTGTAGTCTGAAGGTGTGTTGGGGGTTACTGTGGTTACGGTGGTGTGCTTGTTTTTTCTTTCTTTCAGATGCGACGCAGGCCCTGGTGTGGATCCTGGGCCCCTCATATGTGTTCTGGGGGGCAAAAAGGGCGGAAGTTAGGCCAGAGGGGCGGCAATTGGGTTTTACCAGGGAGGGGGCTTGCATTCGCTGGCTGGGGGTGCCAGGGATGCTATGGAGCAAAGTGGTTCCTGAAGTACATAGATTTGTGCGGTTGGACCGGCCGCCTGACGTTTTAGTCCTACACGTAGGCAGTAACGACCTGGGGGTTAGATCCATGTTGGACATTATGAAGGATATCAAGTTTGATGTCCTTCGGCTCCGGATGGCATTCCCGGACACAGTCATCGTGTGGTCCGACATGATAGCTCGGACCTCATGGCGACTGGCTAGGTCATTAGAGGGAATTAATCGGGCAAGGAGGAAGGTTAACAGGGATGTGGCCAGGTTTATGGTAAGTAATGGTGGGCTGGTGGTGCGCCACTTAGATTTGGAGGTGGATACTTGGCGTTACCTTAGGGGGGATGGGTACACCTCAATGCGGTGGGGATCGACATGTGGGCATTGGGGCTGCAGGGTGGCATCCAGAGGGCTCTCGGGGTGTGGAGGGGCTCCCAAGGTTAAGGTTTTCCCCTTGGGCGCTGTGGCGGGTGTTTGATCTCTGCGAGTAAGGAATGGTATCTTGGAAAACACAATTTAGGACCTGTCGGTGGTATGGGTCCGGATTTTGGGATTTCAGTGAAAAGGAGGTTAAAGGAAAATATTGGTTTCGGGGCCCTGCGGTCACGAGTTATCTCTGAGCCAGCTGGTCGGCTTGAGGCCTGTCAGTTTGAGTGAGAGACCGCAGGGCAATAGATAGTTATAGTTGATAATTATTTTATATGAGGTTTTCCTGCAGAGACCAACACTAGGTGGAGCTAGTAACAGATGTTTTATTATTTATGTTGATTTAAAATTTTGTTTAATAAGGCTGCTATGGCCTATGTTTTCCCCAACTTCCGGTGTGGTCTCAGTTAATAATAAGTTACAGGGTTGGAGTGTGGTTGGGGGATAAGGTGGTTGGTTGGTAAAAGGAGGGTCATCTGTTATACCATAGTCAAGGGTCAACATATTTCCTGGTCTTTTTACATGGGCTTCTGCAGGGCTCTGCCCTCCCTTCCCTGTGCATATGAATCAGGAAGAAACTGTGCTCAGAGGAGTTCCAAGCAAGCGGGAGCAAAGACAGGCTGACAGCTGCTATGTAACCGGAACACCAGAACACCACCAGCCCAGGAGGGCTCTGTTCACCCCTGCTTCAGCTATCTTCTCTTTCATATGTCCTCATTGGAGATTGCCTGCCTGAGGAGCTTACCAACATGCCCGGGGCTGCTGAGACCTGTAGTGGCACAATGCACAGAATGCTGGGGGATTGCTGGGACTTGCAGTCCTTGCAAAAGATGTCAGGACTCAGGAGTGGACTCCTTCCTAGGCAGTTATGCTGGGGGGAAGACACAAGCCTGTAGTTAGGGACTAGGGATGTTAGGAAAAGACTGCACTTAGTTTGAACTGTTATGTTGTGTTTCTCATCATGCTGCACTAATTCAGTAAAGCTTTTGAAAAGTTGTCACGCCTGGTCTGAAGTTACTTAACCACTTGCCTACTGGACACTTTCTGCAATTTTCTACTTTCAGTGCTGTCGCACTTTAAATGACAGATTGCTTAGCTGTATGATATGAAGGAGTTTATTATACACGCGCATGATGTCCACGCTGGTTCCTCGTAGGACCCACTTTGTCACTGGAGATGGGTGGGGGAGTCTAGCTGGACTGGTGAAACAGCAATGCAATGTGGTGTCTTCTTCAAAATGTCACATTCTGCTATAACATTGATGCCCCACCTGGTACTGGGCATTAGCGAGTGCAAAGAATCAAGAGTGCAGAGAAAAGGGTGAGAGAGAGAAAAAAGGGCCCAATGTGCACCGGGTAAGTCGTCCCCACCCACATGTTTATTAAACTGCATGTTTTGGTAACCCCTATTCCTATTATTTGTTTGATTACTTATTCTATTAAACTTGGTGTCTAAGAACAGGAATAGCCATGTTAGACAATAATAATGGGAGCAGAACAACAGTGGCTCCTGGTAGTACTACTAAAGACGGAAGCAAGCAATCTATAAAGGCATGCTTATTCCTGGCAGAATTCCTGCTACAACAATTACCCAAGTACACAGGGCCATGTCAGGACTTGAGTGATTGAGTCTAGAAATTGCAGGTCTGATCAGACCATATGTTATCCTGCCTCCTCAGGGGGAAGAACTGGCCACTAATGCCCTAGAGGGGAAAGTAAAAATGTTAACCTGCTCAACTGCTTTAATTTACAAGAGCCAAAGGGAATCCCGGCACATGGTAGGGCTCTCATACATCGTCACTCAATGTAAAGTGTGTTCAGAGATGTTCTCAGAGGGGGACCACAACCGGGGGACCCAGTGGGTATTGGAAGATTCTCACTGCCAAGAAAGACCAGTCAAAGACTAACTCCCGTGGGGTTGTGTCAGTCCCTTTGGGCTGAACAATGCACCTAACACATTCCAGAGAACAGTAGAACTGGCCTTGGAGACAAGAACATAGATAGTTTTCTGTGTCATGGTCTTACCTCTCTCCTGTCTCCTTCGTTTGACATGTGCTGGCGGCCATCTTGGTTTCTGGGTCTCTTGTAGCCTCCCACCCTGCGGCTCCTCCTTCCCACTGGGAGGAGCTGGATGCCTGGCTCATATATATAGGAGGTCTGTGGCTTCAGTTCCTTGCTTGGTCCTCCTGTGTTCACATGCTTCTAAGACTGCTGCTGCTTCTGGTTCCGTTCCTGGCTTCGTCTGACTTCCCTGCTGGTTCCTGACCTCTGGCTTCGCAAGACTCTGCTTCGATTTCACCATCCGTTTGGACTTTTGCTTTACAGCTTGATTTTCAATAAAGCCTTCTTATTTTCACTTATCTCTTGTTGTACGTCTGGTTCATGGTTCCGTAACATTAGGACCAAGCCATGAATTTTGACGGTACAGGGCCATCCTCGCTACCCACGCTGGTTGCCAGACTTGATCAGCAGGATTACCTGTTGGGTCAGTTCGCCGTGGCGTTGCAAACCCTGCTTGAACGCACGGCTCATTTCGCTCCCGTTGCCGATGGGTCGGTTGTCGCTCCTGGGCCCGCTCCTACTGCCGCTCCGGTTGTTGCGCCAGAGTCTACCCCGACACCTGTTGTTGCGCCTGCGGTGTTTCAGGGTATGACCGGTTCTGCCCCCCTTCCACAGCGATTTGGGGGAGAGCCAACTCAGTGCCGAGGTTTCCTTAACCAAGTGGGCATTTATTTCGAGTTGCTGCCACATGCCTTTCCCACTGAGAGATCAAAGGTGGGCTTCTTGATCTCGCTGCTCTCGGACAAGGCCTTGGCCTGCGCCAGCCCTTTATGGGAGAACAACAATCCGGTGGTTGCCGAGTTTTCCGGTTTTGTTGCTTCTCTTCGGAAGGTATTCGATGTGCCGGCTCGCGCAGCCTCTGCTGCGAAGCTCCTTATGTCCGTCAGACAGGGTTCACGATCCGTAGCCGAATACGCCATTGAGTTTCGTACCCTGGCAGCAGAGGTGGGCTGGAATAATGAGGCTCTGGTCGCTGCTTTCTCTCATGGTCTCTCGGATGCCTTGAAGGATGAGGTTGCAGCTAAGGACCTACCAGTGGAGCTCGAGGCTCTTATTTCTTTCCTGATTTTGATTGACACCAGACTCAGGGAGAGACCTTCCTTTAAGGAGAGCCTGCGGAGGCCTCCTAACAGTTTGGCGCCTACGTTTGCTGTCCCACCCGTGCCTCCCTCTCCTCCCACGCCTCCTGGGGTTGACTTGTCTGGGGGTGAACCCATGCAGCTGGGGTTTGCTCGCCTGCCCGAGGGGGAGAGGGTACTCCGGAGACGCGAGGGCCGATGCATGTACTGTGGTCTCGGTGGGCATTTTCGGTTGGCGTGTCCGAACCGTCCGGGAAACGCTCGCACGTGAGAAGATCCTGTCGGGGGCAGATCTTGGGTGGAGTCTCCTCGTCCCCGGTTTCCCGTGTTGATAAACCACTGATCACTGTTGTCCTCTCCTGGGTCAGGGGTTCGGTGACGACCCAGGCGTTGGTGGCATGTCCGAACCGTCCGGGAAACGCTCGCACGTGAGAAGATCCTGTCGGGGCAGATCTTGGGTGGAGTCTCCTCGTCCCCGGTTTCCCGTGTTGATAAACCACTGATCACTGTTGTCCTCTCCTGGGTCGGGGGTTCGGTGACGACCCAGGCGTTGGTGGACTCTGGTGCTGGTGGTTTTTTCATTGATAGTGAGTTTGCTGCCGCCAATTCCATTCCTCTGCAGGCTCGAGGTTCCCCGCTGGCTCTAGAGGCGATAGACGGCAGACCCCTCCAGCCGTCACACGTGACTCATGAGACCCTTCCAGTGGGGATAGCCATTGGTGCCGTTCACAGAGAGTCGGTCTGCTTCCAGGTTATTTCGTCTCCACACTACTCGGTGGTCTTGGGGTACCTGGCTCCAGAAGCATAATCCGACTTTCGACTGGAGATCGGCCGAGATCCTCTCATGGTCACCACAGTGTGGGGCTAGTTGCATCCATGGGCCTGTCAAGTTGCTGTGTACTTCCTCGGTCTCTCTGTTGCCTCCTGAATACGAGGAGTACCGGGATGTATTCGATAAGGTGCGCGCAGTTGCCCTACCTCCGCACCGCCCATACGATTGTGCCATAGAGTTACAACCTGGTGCCGTTCCTCCTCGCGGCAGGGTCTATCCACTGTCGGTTGCGGAGAATGAGGCCATGGAGGAGTACGTGATGGAGGCGCTGTCCCGTGGTCACATTCGCAAATCCTCGTCCCCGGCAGGGGCTGGATTTTTCTTTGTGAAAAAGAGGGGCGGTGAGTTGAGGCCTTGCATCGATTACAGGGGCCTTAATCGCATCACGATCAAGAACGCTTACCCGATACCCTTGATTTCCGAGCTGTTCGATCGCCTTAAGGGGGCCACGGTCTTTACCAAACTCGACCTGAGGGCGGCATATAACCTGGTAAGGATCAAGGCGGGCGATGAATGGAAGACCGCGTTTAACACCAGGACTGGTCATTATGAATCCTTGGTTATGCCCTTTGGGTTGTGCAATGCGCCCGCAGTCTTTCAGGAATTCATCAACGATGTTTTCCGTGACCTGTTGCAGCAGTGTGTGGTGGTCTATTTGGATGACATCTTGGTATACTCTGAATCCATGGAGGCCCACATTCTGGATGTCAAGCGAGTGTTGCAACGGTTACGAGAGAACAAGCTGTTCGGTAAGCTTGAGAAATGCGAATTTCACCGATCCCAGGTAACCTTCTTAGGTTACATCATTTCCGCTGAGGGGTTCTCCATGGACCCTGAGAAGGTTTCGGCTGTCTTACAGTGGCCTCAGCCCAGTGGTCTTCGTTCCTTGCAGCGCTTTTTGGGCTTCGCCAATTATTATCGGAAGTTCATCAGGGACTTCTCCATGCTGGCCAAGCCTCTCACGGATCTGACCAGGAAGGGCAGTAATTCCCAGGTCTGGCCGCTCGAGGCCATCCGGGCTTTTGAGGCCCTAAAATCCGCCTTTGTGTCGGCTCCGATTCTGTCTCATCCCAACCCTGGGTTGCCCTTTGTCCTCGAGGTGGACGCATCTGAGACGGGAGTAGGCGCCCTTCTGTCTCAGCGTAGAACACCAGAGGGTCCGCTGCTTCCTTGTGGGTTTTACTCCCGGAAACTGTCACCCGCGGAGTGCAACTATCAGATTGGTGACAGGGAGTTATTGGCCATAGTGCAGGCTCTCAAAGAGTGGAGGCACTTGCTCGAGGGCTCCGTGGTTCCGGTTCTCATCCTGACGGACCACAAGAATCTGACCTACCTTTCTGAGGCCAAGAGATTGACACCACGTCAGGCCAGATGGGCTCTGTTCTTGTCACGTTTTAATTACGTGGTCTCCTACCTACCCGGTTCCAAGAACATCAGGGCGGATGCCTTATCACGGCAGTACTCCGAGCTGTCCAGGGAGGAATCTATACCGACTTCGGTCATACCTCTGAATCAGATCCTGGCCGCCATTCGCACCAGCCTGACCTCTCCCCTTGGTGAGCAGATTTTGGCGGCTCAATCTGGTGCTCCCTCTGGGAGACCCAACGGCAGATGTTTTGTGCCTGAGGAGTTGCGCACTCGGTTGTTGCGAACCTACCATAACTCCAAGACCGCGGGGCATCCTGGTAAGAATCAGCTGTCCTGGGCTGTTTCACGTCTGTTCTGGTGGCCTTCCCTACGTTCCGACATCGCCGCATATGTAGCGGCATGCTCCGTTTGTGCCCAAAGTAAGTCCCCTCGGCACCTTCCGTTGGGCCTGCTGCAACCCATAGCCACCGGGGAGCGCCCATGGTCACACCTGGGGATGGATTTCATTGTGGACCTCCCTGCATCCCGAGGCCATACGGTCATTCTCATGATTGTGGATCGGTTTTCCAAAATGTGCCACTGTGTTCCTCTCAAGAAGTTACCCTCTGCACAAGAGTTGGCCACGATTTTTGCCTGGGAGGTCTTCCGGTTGCACGGTTTGCCCAAGGAGATAGTGTCGGATCGGGGGAGTCAGTTTGTGTCCAGGTTCTGGCGTGCCTTTTGCTCCCAGTTGGGGATTCATCTCTCCTTCTCCTCGGCCTACCACCCTCAGTCCAATGGGGCCGCAGAACGATCCAATCAGGCCTTGGAGCAATTCCTTCGTTGCTATGTCTCCGATCACCAGGACAATTGGGTTGACCTCCTGCCTTGGGCTGAGTTTGCCAGGAACACGGCGGTGAACTCTTCCTCTGGGACGTCTCCCTTCATGGCCAATTATGGGTTCCAACCTGCCGTGTTACCGGAGGCATTCTCTCCCCAGAATATTCCGGCTGTGGAGGATCACCTTTCCGTCCTACGCGCCTCTTGGGTACAGATCCAGAAGTCCCTTGAGGTCTCTGCGCAGCGCCAGAGACTCCAGGCTGATTGCAGACGAGCGCCTGCTCCTTCCTACCAGGTCGGAGACCGTGTATGGTTGTCCACTCGCAACCTCAACCTTCGAGTGCCCACTCCCAAGCTGGCTCCTCGCTTTGTTGGTCCCTTCCGAGTGCTTCGCAGGGTAAACCCGGTAGCCTATGCCCTTGCGCTTCCTCCTTGCATGCGGATCTCCAACGTGTTTCATGTCTCCCTGTTGAAACCACTGGTGTGCAATCGCTTCACTTCCTCGGTTCCTCTGCCTCGTCCGGTCCAAGTGGGCAATCATGAGGAGTATGAGGTGAGCAATATCCTGGACTCACGCCTGGTCCGCGGTCGGGTGCAGTTTTTGGTCCACTGGCGTGGTTATGGTCCAGAGGAGCGTTCCTGGGTTCCCTCCGCAGATGTCCATGCTCCTGCCTTGCTCCGAGCCTTCCACGCACGCTTCCCTCAGAAACCGTTTTTTGCACCGCGGAGGAGGGGCCCTTGAGGGGGAGGTACTGTCATGGTCTTACCTCTCTCCTGTCTCCTTCGTTTGACATGTGCTGGCGGCCATCTTGGTTTCTGGGTCTCTTGTAGCCTCCCACCCTGCGGCTCCTCCTTCCCACTGGGAGGAGCTGGATGCCTGGCTCATATATATAGGAGGTCTGTGGCTTCAGTTCCTTGCTTGGTCCTCCTGTGTTCACATGCTTCTAAGACTGCTGCTGCTTCTGGTTCCGTTCCTGGCTTCGTCTGACTTCCCTGCTGGTTCCTGATCCTGGCTTCGTCTGACTACCCTTCTGGTTCCTGACCTCTGGCTTCGCAAGACTCTGCTTCGGTTTTACCATCCGTTTGGACTTTTGCTTTACAGCTTGATTTTCAATAAAGCCTTCTTATTTTCACGTATCTCTTGTTGTACGTCTGGTTCATGGTTCCGTAACATTCTGATCTACTTAGACAATGTAGTTGTGTTTTCTGACACATTTTGGGACTATCTTGCATTTAAATGCTGTGATTGGCCTGGCTGCACCAGTAAGGGCTGAAGCGTAAGCCCTAGAAGTGATCCATTTAAACATTAGATCGAGCTCCTAGAATGGATTGGTCAGCTGGATTTTATCATTTTACCACTATGTTCATCACTTTTCCATCATTCAAAATCTCCTATAAGGCATTGTCCAGAAGGGGTGGTACAGTGGATGTGTAGACCATGGGGTGGATTTACTAAAGGGAAATCCACTCTGTACTACAAGTGTACTGCAAGTGCACTTGTAAGTGCAGTCGCTGTAGATCGCTGTAGATCTGAGGGGAAGCTCTGAAATTAGGGGAAGCTCTGCTGATTTTATCATCCAATCATGTACAAGCAAAAAATGCTGTTTTTTCCCCTTGCATGTCCCCCTCAGATCTACAGCGACTGCACAAGTGTTATCATATGAGCCTTGTTTATCTGGTTATGGTGTCCTTTTATGAAGCAGTGAAATCTATTCACTGCTTCGTTCTCCGGCATTTACGGAGGAGATTTTTCTCCTCTGGGTGCCAGTTTATGAAGCCGAGAAGATCGTTTCACCTTTGGAGGAGTGAAGTGAGCTACCAACGCCTCAAACAGTGTAGAACTTGCCCCTGATACTGGAATCTCGTGAGATTTTACGAGATTACAGTACCAGAAATTCACAGAAATACAGAGATGTCAGTTTATTGAGTAGTGATAAATTATCACCGCTCAGTACACTGACAGACGGCGTGGTTAATGCAATTAAAATAACGAGTCCCCATTCATAATATATATATGTATACACACATACACACACACATTATATATACATGTATATACACACATACATTATATATATATATATATATATATATATATATATATATATATATATACATGTACACATTATATATATATATATATATTGTAAGGGATTAGCTTGGTAGCGGGGTGTGTGACCCCCTGGATGGGTTCACTACACACTGATTTATACAGAGAAACAGCCGAAGACGGTTGAAAGAAAAGATTTTGGTTTATTCTTCCATCTTGCTGGAAACAAGTGCAAGCATCCAAACAGCATAAACAAAATCAAACATAAAATAAACCCTGGCCACTTGGGGCGTCTACCTTCACCACACAGGAACCTATCTATGGAGTCTTGCACAGCCTAGTGCTGGGCAGACCTACAGCAGAAAACAATAGTCTCTTTTTGATTTTTATCACACAGAAAAATCAACAGCATCTCACCTCTTCTGTTCACTGCTTTCCTTCACTCAGAAAGCCTCAGGATGCAGCAATCAGTAGTAATCCTCTGGATTACTTATAGAGGCCTTAATTGCCTCATTCTGAACAGCTGAAGTTTTCCAGCGCCCTTAAATCGTTCTGGCTGCTTCTGCAATTGGTATATTGTCTAAACAAGGCAGAAATGTATCTCCCGTCTGTGACAACACCCACAGATTTACCTGACTTCCTGTCACAATATGTGTATGTGTATATATATATATATATATGTATACACATAAATATTACAGAGGGACATAGTTACAGTGTTGGGGGGTCTGAACGAGGTAGAAGGAAGTTAAAAATCTTCCTCCTTCCTCCTCAGATCCCCCTGGATTTCCTCCTCACTCCCCGATTCACCAGCTCTGACACAGATCGCCAGTGAAGTGCTCAGATCACAGCTTCATAAACTGGCCGTTACTGTGTCAGTCTATGAGGATTCTCTTAGCTGGATTTAGGTAGGGGCGTGCATCTTTAAGGCGGCGTAGCGTATGGCATTTACACTACGCCGCCGTAAGTTAGAGAGGCAAGTGCTGTATTCACAAAGCACTTGCCTCCTAAGTTACGGCGGCGTAGCGTGAATTGGCCGGCGTAAGCGCTCCCAATTCAAATGAGGATGTGGGGGGCGTGTTTAATGTATATTACTTGTGACCCGACGTGATTGATGTTTTTTACGAACGGCGCATGCGCCGTCCGTGTACATATCCCAGTGTGCATTGCTCCAAAGTACACCGCAAGGACGTATTGGTTTTGACGTGAACGTAAATTACGTCCAACCCTATTCACGAACGACTTACGCAAATGATGAAAAATGTTCAAATTTCGACGCGGGAACGACGGCCATATTTAACATTGACTAGGCCAGCTTTTTGATGGAATAACTTTACGCCGGAAAATCCCATTTTATGTAAACGGCGTATCTTTACTGCGACAGGCGCACGTACGTTCGTGAATCGGCGTATCTAGGCATTTACATATTCTAAACCGAACTCAACAGAAGCGCCACCTAGCGGCCAAAGAAAAAATTGCACCCTAAGATACGACGGCGTAGGCCGTCGTATCTTAGCTAGGTTTAAGTGTATCTCAGTTTGAGCATACACTTAAACTTAGGGCGGCGCAGATTCCGAGTTAGGTGGGCGTATCTACTGGTACGCCGGCCTAACTCTCTCTGAATCTGGCTATCTGTGTGTGGAGATAATCGGTGGGAGAACAAGTTCAAACACTTCTCCCCCTGATTATCTCTCTTTCATAAATTGTTTATGGACTGATCAGCAACGATCCTTGGGATCACCGCTGCTGACTGCTTCATAAACGGACACCTATATGTGAGTAGTTCTTAATTAGATTTTAATAAACTGAAACTTGAACATACAGTGAGCAGAGCACTAAGATCTCCTCCCCTTTTTTTCACACACGGTTTATTGTTCCCACTGACAGAGTCATTTTGGAGGACAAGCTGCCTTAGTGATTTACCTGCTGTGCGGGATTCACTCTTATGACTATCTGTTAATTCAGTAGTCTATTTGGGGAGGTGAGCGTAGATAGAGATTTGAGGTGGAGGATCTGTCACCACATTACCTGCTGCTGTAAATCTTCACCGGTGGATTTGATATTCATCTTTTGGGACTTTAGTTCGCTGTTTCTGTGGACTTTGATTTATTAATTTTGCACTGCACTTCTTTGTTTTTAATATTTTGTTTGGATTTTTGTGATAATCTTCAGTGTTCAGCTTGCATCATTTAGGGGGGTATTATTTGATATTTTTGCACTGATTGCACACCTTACTATACACCAAGTAATAAAATAACAATTGTATTTAGATTATATAAATCACATAGAAAACCATCTAAAAAAAACATAGATAAAAATGAGTAATCAGGACAAGCTACTAATATGGTCAATCCCATGGCGGGATCCTTACACCAGACAGTAGGCTTGAAGGCTGCTAGAATCCAAAGGGGATTGGTATAGGTCAGCGTAGCTTGTTAAAGTTCAATATGTTTCACAAGTAAATATTCTGAATAAATAAGAATACACAGTAAAGATCTCCAGCAATAGATTATAAATTCATATTCATCATAACACTAATTATAATAGTAAGAATATTACATTCATAACCTACTTTTCTAGGCTGTACACAGAGATCAGGACACCAGGGCAGATGGAGATAATGGAGGTAATCTAGTGAATGTGGGGACATATACGTATATAGCACTCATATGTGAAAGGCCAGTATAACATGCCAACAAAAGAGAAGAAGTGTGAATGTTAGGTATTATAAATTAAAGAAGGTCAAGTCAGCGAAAGACAAACTACTGCAATAATTTATATATAGACTGAAAAAGAGGTCTTACAATTCCATATATCAGACTGTATGGATTCTAGCAGCCTTCAAGCCTTCCGGCTGGTGTAGAGATACCTCCATGAGATTTGTCTGGGCCACTTGACCATAATAGTAGCTTGTTCTGATTACTAATTGTTATCTATGTTTTTTTAGATGGTTTTCAATGTGATTTATTTCATCTAAATAAAATTGTTATTTTAATACTTGGTGCCTAAAAAGTCAGTTTTCTCACTGTACAGTCTATAGTCCAGAAGGAGGCCACATGGACAGCATTATCTCAAAGACTTCCAGGATAAGCCATGGATCCTGACAATATTACAAAGCCCAATTGTCATCCAGCTCAGGTCCATACTCCCACTGTGGAGGCTTTTGAACCATCATCTACTGACACACCTGATCTGTTGTCTGTTATCTAGAAGGATGGAACCGAAACAAAATCACTGAGGTGTTCCCAGAGGCCTAACTTCAGGAGAGCCCCTGTACACTTTGTACAAAATGAATATGAATGCTCTGCACACTTGCCAAGAACAGCAAGCTCAAATGGATGGAGTTTAGCAAAGTGACCATTTATTCACCATTTTCAGAAGCAGGCACATGCTCTATCTCCCAAACCT
This sequence comes from Rana temporaria, assembly GCF_905171775.1. NCBI lineage: Eukaryota > Metazoa > Chordata > Amphibia > Anura > Ranidae > Rana > Rana temporaria. The sequence goes on from NC_053489.1 coordinate 392,095,008, forward strand.
CCCTGGGTTCCTGGGCATTCTCAGAGAAGATACGTTCCTCTGATTCCCTCTTGCTACTGTGGGGAGTCCCCCCTGAATTGCTACCAGAGTACCCCAGTTCCATTTTGGCACCAGTTCTCAAAAAGGATATTTGGGAACTGGAGAAAGTGCAGAGAAGGGCAACCAAACTGATAAGAGGCATGGAGGAGCTCAGCTATGAGGGAAGAGGAGATTAAGGGGGGATATGATCAACATGTAAAAATATATAAGGGGTCCATATAGTGAACTTGGTGTTGAGTTATTCACTTCAACACTGAGGACAAGGGGGCACTTTTTACATCCAGAGGAAGAGATTTCATCTCCAAAAACGGAAAGGTTTCTTCACAGTAAGAGCTGTGAACATGTGGAATAGACTCACTGCAGAGGTGGTTCTGGCCAGCTCAGTAGATTCCTACTGAGGAATTGCCTCTCGTGGATCAGGCAGATATTTTTTCCCCTGCTGTAGCAAATTGGATCATTCTCTGCTGGGGTTTTTCACCTTCCTCTGGATCAACTGTGTGTGTAGATTGGGTATATGGGATTGTATGATATTATTCATTTTTTTTTTTTTTTTATGGTTGAACTGAATGGACTTGTGTTTGTTTTCAACCTGACTATGTAACTATGTAACACCATACCCCTTTTCCACATAAAGTAAGGTTTTTAATGGTCAGTCTAATTTAGCTGTAGCTTAAAATCGACCAAAATGGTGGCTGCTGATTTTATCACGAACAATCCAGGCTTCTGTTGAGCATGTGAACATATACAGCTTATCAATATGGGTGAAACAAGACACTGATGACGCACAGTTTTGTGTGCTGTATGAATTATATATGTGGTACTGTAACTATTGACCAAGACAGAACTTGCTGGAGGTGGCCAATATATGCTTGAAGTACTAGCCTTCCCTGCGGCACGTGTCATATCAAAGAGGGTCTTCACTGTGGAGGGGTGAATTTGTGGGTGAGAAGCTGCATTTTAATAACCTGGGGTGAGAGTGTGTTTTAAGTGCACAGTGTCTTTGCATTTTTTGGGAGAGGGCCTTTATAGAATGCAGTCAGGTGCTAGAACAAAAAAAACAACAACTCTTGGCAGCAACAACAGCCTGATGAGGTTTAATTAAAACACCCCTATGTTGTTGGACAGTTCTTGAAGAGACACAGGAAAGGTACAACTGCTGATGAATAGGGATGAGCCGAACACCCCCCATTTCGGTTTGCATCAGAACATGCGAACAGGCAATAAATTTGTTTGAACATCCGAACACCGTTAAAGTCTATGGGACACGAACATGAAAAATCTACAGTGCTAATTTTAAAGGCTTATATGCAAGTTATTGTCATAAAAAGTGTTTGGGGACCTGGGTCCTGCTCCGGGGGACAATTTTTTTTTTTTAAAACTGAAGTTTTTTCAGGAGCAGTGATTTTAATAATGCTTAAAGTGAAACAATAACAATGAAATATTCCATACAGGACAGACTAGAAGCCCACGACATGGTCTGGGGGCCCTGGCGCCTTCGGGAGGACCCGCCGTGATCAGGTAAACGAGCCAACTCGATGACCCTTCCCTCTTCTTCCCTCTCTGCCCCTCATCTTATTTATTTTCTGTCCCCTCTTTCCTTCTTCCTCCTATTGTGAGTACCCTTGTGACTCCCCCTATGTTTAAACGTCTTGAAGCGCACTTATATGTATTGATATGATATGGCATCCTTGACACCAGCTTCGTGCCAGCTATTGCCTAGAAACATGCAGATCATAGGTGTGCGCAGCCTATTGCATTAGGGTGTGCACCCCAAAGCTCAAACGCACACTACCGACTGTTCACTATGTTTATTCAGAAAGGGAAGGGGTCAGTAAATTACATATTTAGCGGCCCCTTCCCCAATTCATGCTAAAACATCCCGCAGCATCAGCCGCTGGGAGAGGAGGGAAGCCAGCAGCGGGTGCAGCAGGAAGGGGGGGCTAGGGTAGTAGGGGGAATCTATGCTGCACAGGGTGATTAAGGTGTGCCTGGGCACACCTGGCACACCCTGTGCGCACGCCTCTGATGCAGATGGCCCACATTACTTACTACTTGAATACCTGTAACACAGGCAGATGTGTGCCTTATTTTCTTGTCTCTCATCATGCTGTGTCCTATGTTCCTGTATGCTGTATGCAATCTTATCTTTTCAATAAAAAGTTATTTGACAAAAATGAAATATTCCTTTAAATTTCGTACCTGGGGGTGTGTATTATGCCTGTAAAGTAGCGCATGTTTCCGTGCTTAGAACTGTCCCTGCACAAAGTGTAATTTCTGAAGGAAAAAAATTCATTTAAAAGTACTCGCGGCTATAATGAATTGTCTGCTCCCGGCAATACAGAGAAAAGTAATTGAAAGTCATTGATAAAAAAAAAATGTGTGGGGGTCCCCCAAAATTCAATTACCAGGCCCTTCAGGTCTGGTATGGATTTTAAGGGGAACCCTGCGTCAAATTTTTAAAAAAAATGACGGGGGGTTCCCCACAAATATCCATACCAGACCCTTCAGGTCCAGAGTAACCTTCCTCTTGGAAGGAAGTGTTTTTTTTTTGCCACGAACACCCCAAATTGTTCGCTGTTCGGCGAACGGCGAACAGGCAATGTTCGAGGCGAACATGAGTTTGACTCAAACTCAAAGCTCATCCCTACCGATGAATGGTGATACAATGATATCACTGGAACTCATGAGCGCTTTCATCTTGAAACTGGAGGTGACAGAAGATGCAGGTCACCAAAGAGAGGAGAAGCAGAACAAGTTAGGGTCAGCAGCGACCAGATGAGACAGTAACAATGTGTCAGGAAAGTAGTCAGGGACAGGCAGGAAAACTGCCAGGAGAATTTTGGTCGGGAAAACCAGCCATGTGTATGCTCACTCACAGTGTTTCCCATAGGAAAACTGCGGGGAAAAAAACGTTGCGATTCGCAGCGAGAAAAAAGAGAACATGTTCTCATTTTTTAAACCGCTGTTCTCCTGTCAGGAAAACTGCTAAGGAGCATACACTCGTCCGGTTTTCCCGGCCAAAGGAAAACATGGCAGTTTTCCCAACGGGAAAAATGATCGTGTGTTCTAGGCATTATAGGTCTTATAGTTAACTTGGCAACACTATTCAGAATGAGCATGTATGCATGGCCATGTACATGTTGTAAAGCATGGATGTGCTTTGTGTCTGCATATACATGCACATGCATAGGTGTTCCTACTGCAACCCAGATCATCCTGACACCCCAGTGAAGTTGGAGAATATCTTCCCAACAGAGACAGATACATCAATAGGTATGTAGCAGTACCCAGTAGTGTATTTAGGTTTTTTTTCTGCCCTAGGCCTCACTAAACTCGTGCACCCCCTAATTTAAATATGATTCTCCCCTTCCTGTCAAGGCCACACCTCTTTCTGTTTAAGACCCACCCTGATATTTTCGAGTGGGGACACTAGTTCCGAGGGGGGCAATGGATTCCCTTAATTTGCATAGATTTCCTCTCATTTCCTGTTTGGCTATGGCTGCCCATGTGAAGGGAAATCTCTGCAATGGGACAGGGATGGAAAAAAATAAACTGATAGGGGCTATAACCCTCCCTTACTCTATCCAAAATTAAAAAAAAGTGTTGCCTATAGTTCTACTTTACAAATTTCTGATAATTTTATGGAGCGGACTAATAAGATATAACTATGCCAGTGGTGCTGCAGAAAACACATAGCACAGTGAGGAAGGTTTGTGGTCCAGAATGATAGGACAGTCAAAATTAGAAGCGGCTCCCCCCCCACAGTCATGGCCGCTTTGTGGGGGCGCTAAACTAATTTGCCTCTCAGCCCAGTCTGCCCCATAAGGGACTCTTTCCGTGCTGCCCCCCTGCAAAGTGCTGCCCTAGGTCTGGGCCTTATTGGACTAGGCCAGGATACAGGGTTTGGCAGTACCACTGTGAGGGCTGCTAATAGACTCTGTACTCCACTGATTACCTCAGCTCTGCAAATCCTCCATTACCTCTGGCACCCTGGGTTCAGACATATTACCAACTGTATTAGTAAATAGAGACTCACACAGTATTAAATAAACAGTTCAAGTATGTTTATTGTATTAGTGAGAACACAAAAATAGGTATATCTCAACACTGTCAGAAAGTAAAAAACACCCTTACAAAAAGATATTTTATCTATACTTATCAAAAAGGCAATATAATGGTGACAAGTTCCTTTAACTGTAAACGAACACAGATATTAACCCAATCACAGAAACCTATGTGAACAGGTTAACAGAAGGGTAGAGAACTGGCACTATATCTTCTTTGTCAGGCTTCTCCCTTCTGCCTCCTCAACTCACAGGCCATTAAATCTTGCACAGTATAAAGAAACAATATACAGACTATTATATTCAAATTTAGATGAATTTTAGATGAAGTCCAATGCAATTAAAGCAGATGAGGGAAAATGATAATGAAAGTAAAAAGGTATTCCTTGAGATCCAGATGTCTTCAGCTAGCCTTGTTGTGTTGTAACTAAAGTAATCCTTGATAACAGGCTATAGCAAATTTGGCCGAACTTTATGTTATCCATGTATTGTAATTTCCTTTGATATGATTCTAATGGTGTTATCCAATATAGCTACTAGAATCAATAATGTGAACTGGGCATAGATGTCTGCTTTCAATGTTCGTTACAAAATAAGAACTGACTTCAGTAGAACTACAAGTACCACCAGCTGAACTGTGTGAACGATGCCTGAAAGCAGTGTCTTTAACAATAAAATGGGCTATGCCCGCTCACCACTCTGGAACTCAGATACAGTTGGCAACGATGCAGATGATGAGAAGATTCTAACAGGAATTCTCCCTGTATCCTGGCTCTGGGAAATGGTGCCCGCCGCACCACGTTGCAGGCCACTGGGATCTGAAGTGCAGGCATCCCTTGTTGACCTGGAACACCCTCCGGTCCACTGCAGGGAAGAAGCGATGCTGTGAAAAGAGGTTCTGGCTGTTTTACCAAGTGACACAAATACAGTGGTTATTAGTAATGGCACTCTAGCTTTCTCTGGAAAGCATTCTGCTCATTAGGCTGTTTTCACACTGAGGCGCTTTGCAGGCGCTATTGCACTAAAAAGAACGCCTGCAATGCGCCCTGAAAGAGCCGCTCCTATCTATCCAGTGTGAAAGCCTGAGGGCTTTCATACTGGAGCATTGTGCTGGCGGGAAGCTAAAAAATCCTGCCAGCCGCGTCTTTGAGGCGCGGTAGGAGTGGAAAAAATACCACTCCTATAGCGCCCCTGCCCATTGAAAACAATAGGGTCGCGCCTCCAACCCGCCCGCAAAACGCCGCAAAGTGGTAATTTTGCGAGTGTTTTTAACCCTTTTTCGGCCGCTAGCGGGGGTTAAAACCGCAATGCCAGCCCCTGAAAATAGTGGCAAACACAACGGTAAAACGCCACTACCGCCAGTGCACCCAGCGCCTCAGTGTGAAATTAGCCTTAGACCTCTATACTGTGTCTTCTCTGTAATTTCAGTTTCCTTGTTGTAACTTAGCCCTCTTCTTTTGATTTGCCATGCATGCACCCCTTTAGAGAAACTTCCAACCAGGCAGATTAAAGGATAACACAGGAACAGTTCTCAAATGACATCTTTATCCACATTTATGTACAGAGTTCTCTAAGTGCCCCATAAATTGACTGTACTTTAGGCAGATACAAAGCAGTCATTTTACGGGAAGAGTCTATTTAGGCAGTAAATTCACAAAAGGCAGCAAGTAATCCCTTAGAGTCCGTGATCAAACCTGAACAACCAATAGTTCATAGGGTCCTTACTTCTACGAGTGTCCGTATCAGCCTTCGATCTGAGTATTTATCACTGTGGTGTAGCACAGACCATAAACTTATGAAAAGGGGTGATTCCAGTAGTTGGACTGGAAGCAGCTGTAAACCCACCAGTTTTGTTAAGCTGGCATTAAGACACTGGTCATGGGGGGTTATTTGGGGACATTTTTTTCTTCTGTTCTAACAGCTGTGGAAGAGACATCTGCCTTGGGAAGGATGTTGCTGGAGAAGATGGGGTGGGTGTAGCGGAATTTTACAGAGATTCAAGCTTTTGCTTGACTCTCCTCAGCATGGCCCATGAGCCTCTTCCCTTCTTGACTTGGCAAATCTTGTGCCTCTGAAACCCCCTGTGAGACTTTCCCTCTCTGACATCATAGGCCGCAGATGTTGCATAAAATGAGAAATTAGGGTGACGAGAAGTGTTTTTCTGAAGAATTGTCTTATTGAGATGCTGCTCCCATCAAACTCTGTGGTGCAGAGCTATGTGTTTCCTCATGCATGTGGTACCCAAATGGCTGGTATTTTTTTACCAGGGATGATTAGCAATGCTCTACTACCCCCATATGGCAACTCTCCTTTTAGGCTTACCTGTAATATTTATTTTGATGGCCCTTATTTGGGGAAGGACGGACAGCCTATTATGATTCTACAATTATATGTTAATTTTGTTCCTGCTGTCTGCCTTTCCCTCTGTCCATTGAGTGAACATGCCCCCTGTCTTTGGTGCTACCTTCTTTCGCCCACTTTGTGAAAGAATTGGAAGCCTATGGCCATAGATTTTCTCCCTGCAGCTAGATCTCCAGGGTCCTAACTATAATTGAATAATTAAATACATAAAAAATTGCATCTGGCTTCTAAGTGCCTGGGGGAAGAAAGATGATGCTGAATGTACTACCCAATCACCACATCAACAACAAAAAAACACAGAAAAAAATACAGATTTTTAAAAAAAAATATGAAAAAAACAAAAAAAAAACATAATTATAGCATAACATAAGTAAAAACAAAAAAAAGTGTGGGTGGGATTTTGCCACTCTGGGGCAGCTCAGGCAACTAGATTATATAGAAAGGCTTAGACAAAGTACAATTCAGACTACTTGACTGGAAAGTGATAATAGTGTGGCTATTTTTTTTTTTTTTACTGCTCCAGATTTTGCACGCTGCCACCTGGAACTACACTTTCCAGCCACAGTACAATATTTTTGGCTATTGTCTGTCAGATAATATCTCTATTTTTATTGCAGGATCAAACTTGCCTTGTCTCTTTCTATTTGCAGCCTATTCAAGTGATTTCGTACTGTCCTGATGTTAGCCAATATCTTCCAAATACATACCTAAACTATACAGTAAAACCTTGGTTTGGGAGCATAATTAGTTCCAGAAACATGCTTGTAATCCAAAGCACTTGTATATCAAATCATTTTTTTACAGGGTATAAAAGAGAAGAGAGGCACCCCTAAGTGTAGCAATAAGTTGCTAAATGTTGTACCTTCATTAAATGTAACCATGTTGCTACACTTAGAGGTAGGGGTGCAACGGATCAAAAAACTCACGGATCGGATCGATCCTCGGATCAGGAGTCACTGATCGAATCATTTTCGGATCAGCAAAAAAAAAAAAAAAAAGATTTATGAAAAAGATTTTATGGGCCAATGGCTTTATATGGTAATGTCCACCATTGCCCCCCCTCGTCATCAGGGGATGCAAAAATAACCCCCAGCATTAGTATCAGTGGAGGAAATACTAACTTCCAGCATTGGTACCAGTGGACGCAAAAATAACCCCCAGCATTGATATCAGTGGGCACAAAAATAACCCTCTGTATTGGTATCAGTGGGTGCAATATTATCCTCCAACATCGGTGTCAGTGGACACAATTGTTAACCCCCCCTTTTCCCCCAGCATTGGTGTCAGTATTATTGACTTTGGTGGTCAGTGGCAGAGAAATACTGGTGGAGGGTGTCTGCACAGGAGGTGGATAGGAGTGTGCACTGCATTTAAAGCATTGCAGATTATATGAGAGGCTATGTATTGCATTTGGACACTTTATCTTGAAAGATTATAATTTTGACACAAGTGGCGTGATGTTGTGGCACAAGGATAATAGTACTAGACTTTCATTTTGGATTCTAAAGTTTTGACACATTTATGAGATAGTATGGTATATGTGTTGGCAGCTAAAATTGTTTGAATGGCAATTTTGACTTTCACATTTTTTTAAATAGTAGAGCAAATGAGTGTCAGTAATTTATTTTTCACTTTGGGTGAAGTGTCGCGCACACACACTCCTTGCAGACAGTACGCGCTCTTGCAGATGCATTATAGAAGCAGAGGGAGGGGTGATGACGTCAGCGCGCACCGCCACCGGGTGTACCAAGATGGCCCACCGCTCCGGAGCTAGGCCGAAGCCGCGGCCTTTCCTAAGGCGGCGGTGCGCTCCGCGGATCGTTTTCTGTGCCGATCCGAACAGGTCGGCCCGTTCGGATCACGGATCGGTCACGATCCATTGCACCCCTACTTAGAGGCTCCTCTCTTCTTTTTTTATACTCCGTTGTGACATGACGCTACTCTTATATCAAGCCATCGCTTGTATATCAAGACAAAGTCAATCAGGCCGGGTAAAGACTGATTAAAAAACAAAAAATCGGGTTCTGCAGAAAAACTCTTTTATTTCAAGTTGGCATGAATCAGATTGGGGTGCTGCTGTTGTATTTAAGCCAAGCTAAATTAAAAGTTAAAAAATAAATTACACATCCAAAATGACAAAATTTGTGTTGCTGATGCTGTCTGTGAAAATTGTACTCTTCTTTAACACCACGTGCAGCATAAAGACATCTTGTAACCTAAAGGATGTGTTATTTCCAGTATTTTAAAAACATTTTCTTGCTTTGTGAAATTTCCCCCAACTCCACACGCCCTTTCTTTACAATAGCTTGCCTATTAGCCTTGAAAATGTCAAGAAGTTATGACAGGATTCACCAACCATCCTCATCCCTATGCCCCATGAAACCAACCTAGGCAGATCGCTCAACTCTATTTGTAACTAGTATCTCTAGAAAGGCATACCGCCCAACTCTTTGAGATGAAAATGAGGGACACCTATCAGCAAAAGTATGCAGGCATAGGACACACCCCTTGCCACGTCCCCTTAAAGGATAATTGTACAAAAAAATAAGATTGGTTAAACCCACAAGTGCTTTTTTACCACTACTATTCCTTAAGGCCTCGTACACACGGACGGACTGTCCTCTGAAAACGGTCCGCCGGACCGTTTTCAGCGGACATGTCCGCTCGGAGATTTCCGTCTGATGGTTGTACACACCATCAGACAGAAATCCGCGCGGACACGATACACGGTGACGTGGCCGCGCCGTCGCCGCGAGGATGACGCGGCGACGTGCGTGGCCCTGGAAGGTCAATGCTTCCACGCATGCGTCAAATCACTTTGACGCATGCGAGGGCTTTTGGCCGAGCGGACATGTACGGTGAGTCTATACAGACGACCGAACATGTCCGACGGACAGGCTTCCAGCAGAAATTTTTGTCCGTTGGAAAACGGTCGGCTGGACAAATGTCCGCTGAAAACCTGTCCGATAGGCCGTACACACGATCGAACATGTCCGCTGAAACTGGTCCGCGGACCAGTTTCAGCGGACATGTTTGGTCGTGTGTACGGGGCCTTATATTGGCTTTTGGAATTTACAAATGCAGCAATTTTGAAATCAGATGAAAGGTTTAGCGCTGGAAAACACTCTTTGATAGATAAAAAGTATATATATATAGATCAGACCAAAAAAAAGGGACAAATGAGAAGGAATGAGGGACAGAGGGACATTGCTCCAAATCAGGGACAGACGCTCGAAATCAGGGACAGTTGGGAGCTATGAGAAAGGTACTACAGATGTTCTTTAGAGAAACACAAAGATGGTGGCTGAGCAATGGTGCTTTGGTGTAAAAAAAAAAGTCTTATCTTGTATGCTGAGTATTATCTGAATACAATTCTATAATGGTAGGCAAAAACTGTGGTATTTCATAAATAAGTACCTTTTTAATCATTTATTTTGTAATTTCAGCGGCAATTCTTCTTGAAAACTATCCGACCAGAAACAAGTTAATTCCAGTAGTAAAATCTGACCAGTAGTAAAAGTAATGTTCTTTAAGTACCGGGTATCATAAATTTTCAGGTAATATCCACATGTAATGAAAAAAAAAAGCTCCGCTCATATTCTGAATCTCTACACAGAGATTAAAGTGGACCACATTCCACCCTGTTTTTTTACCCCCCCCAAAAAAAGATATTTTTTTTATACTCACCAGAAAGGGCGGTTGCTATGCGGAACTAGCTCTTCTACCTCTTGCTCCACCGCAGTGGATCTTCTGCCTCGTCCTCTGTTGCGGTGTCTTCTGGTGAATGGGGTGCGCTGCCTTCTGGGAACTGTGTGTATCCCGGGAGGCAGCCCCCCATTCACAAAGTGCTGCGCGAGTCGCGCATTCGCAGTAGGAAATGGGCAGCAAAGCCGTAAGTGAGGATGGAGGCGCCAGGACTGAGCGATCGCCGTCGGGGGACCGACATCGCAGATGACTAGGACAGGTAAGTGTCCTTATTAAAAGTCAGCAGCTACAGTGTTAGTAGCTGCTGACTTTAAAAAAAAAAATCACGGTGGAATCCCGCTTTAATGCAAAAATGGCTCATTGATTACAACCAAAGTACAATTACATTGTGTCACATTAAAATGCCTTGCTGTGTATGGCAACCCTTAGTTATCAGTTGGCAGGACTAATGTTATTTGTCAGAATAGCATGATTAAGCTGTATTAATTGCAGAGTAGTAGTCACCGGGAGTCCTGATGTGCCCCCTGCCATTTCATATTTTGCACAAGTTAGTCTTAGCTAAAATATGTGCTCAGTGTTTTTAACTAGATGCTGCCACCTGCTGGTTATTTACATGGCAAGATGCAGCTGAATTTCACGTAATATCACACTACCTTGCTATTTGTACTTAAAAACCATTTTAATTTAGTAGGCTAAAATGTTTTAGATTTTTTTTTCTGAATGGCGATAAATATAAGAATAGGCATATCCACATTATTAAGTGAAAGGGAATGGGCCGTTTACTTGTGCAAGAAATCGCTGTACCTAAATTTCAGCCTTAGGCTCCAGACTGGGCTTAAAAAAATGGCAGTTCCCTTGGCAGAAAAAAAAAACGCTTATATAGCCAGATTCACAAAGAGTTACGCCGGCGTATCAGTAGATACGCCGTCGTAACTCGGAATCTAAGCCGTCGTATGTTTAAGTGTATTCTCAAACTGAGATACACTTAAACCTAGCTAAGATACGACGGCCTGCGCCGTCGTATCTTAGCTGTCTAGTTCCGCCGGCCGCTAGGGGCGTGAACGCTGATTTACGCCTAGAAAGCGTAAATCAACGAGATACGCCGATTCACGAACGTACGCTTGCCCGTCGCAGTAAAGATACGCCGTTTACGTAAGGCGATTCCCGGCGTAAAGTTAGTTGAACAAATAGCTGGCCTAGTCAATGTTAAGTATGGCCGTCGTTCCCGCGTCAAAATTTGAAAAATGTACGTTGTTTGCGTAAGTCGTCCGTGAATGGGGCTGGACATCATTTACGTTCATGTCAAAACCAATACGTCCTTGTGGTGTACTTTGGAGCAATGCACACTGGGATATGTCCACGGACGGCGCATGTGCCGTTCGTAAAAAACGTCAATCACGTTGGGTCACGAGTAATTTACATAAAACATGCCCCCCTCATCCTCATTTGAATTAGGCGCGCTTACGCCGGCCCATTCACGCTACGCCACCGTAACTTAGGAGGCAAGTGCTTTGTGAATACAGCACTTGCCTCTTGACTTACGGCGGCGTAGCGTATATGCGATACGCTATGCCGCCTCAAAAGTAAGCCAGTCTATCTGAATCTGGCTAATAGTCTCCATAGTCACCATGCAAATGTTTTTTGATTAGACCGATTCAAAATTTATTGATTTGAACGTTTAAAAAAAAAAAAAAATTCTGAATACAATTTCTGAATACGAATCCTGAATACAAATAAACAAATCAACCACAATTTAACAAAACTAAATATCTAGATTAACGAATCAAAACGAAATGAAACTTTTTTTCGTCATTCACATGTCTACACACTGGGCTTAAAAATTGGCAGTTCCCGTGGCAGAAAATATAGAGCATTTTTTTGTACAAAGTTTAGAGAGTTTTTCGTTTTTGTCTACCAGAAAGCTCCAATCAGAAATGCAAACCAGAAGTTTTTTTTTTAAACGTTACGCTAAAAGGATTGCTTCTAATCGTCCTAATGTGCATAAACACATAGGATAGTACTGAGCTTCTTCTACAGGCAAAACTCCTGTAGAAGTAGTGATTTTTAAGCCAGTGTGCATGGAGCCTTAATGCCCAACTCCAGGCAGCAAACAATCCCCTTCTATGCCTCCCTGGACCTACCCTATAAAGCCCCGTGCACACGATCGGAATTTTCGATGGAAAAAAATCAGATGGACTTTTTCCATCAGAAATTCCGACCGTGTGTATGCCCCATCTGACTTTTTTCCGAGGAATTCCATCGGAGTTTAGATATAGAACATGTTCTCTTTTACGCCGATGGAATTCCGTCGGAATTCTGATGTGAGTTTGGCCGGGCAAAAGCCTGATCGTGTGTACGGGGCAATTATAGTTGCAATGCAAAAAAAACAAACTCCTAATAAACCTAAACATGCTGTCACATGACTTTCAGGCTGGGTTCACACTATATGTGGAGTGGCTCGCAGCAGAGGTCCGGTGCATCCCTGTTCACCTTTTCAGGGGCAAATCAGGTCAAAATTTTTTCCAGGAATTCAGACCTGAAACTGACAAAGACGCAACAGGACCCTTCTGTGCGCATCCAATTTCCATAAGTGTAAACCCAGCCAATCCTTCCACCCTGTTTTCTTCCGGGAAGGATAGGGAGGGTCCTAGTTAAAAAAAGATGGGCCAGATTCACAGAAAAAGTATGCCGGAGTATCTGCTGATACTCCGGCGTACTTTCAAATTTGCCGCGTCGTATCTTTATTTGTAATTCACAAACAAAGATACGACAGCTTTTGGCTAAGATCCGACAGGCGTACGGCTTCGTACGCCTTCGGATCATAGGTGTAATTCTCCGGCGGCCGCTGGGTGGAGTTCGCGTTCTTTTTCCAGCGTCGGGTATGCAAATTAGCTGATTACGGCGATCCACGAAGATACGCGCGTTCGTTGCAATCTCTTACGTCGTCGCTAGTCGTTTTTTCCCGTCGCAAACATAAGCCTGCTTTTTCATGGCTTACATTTAGAACAGCCATGTTAAAGTATGGCCGTCGTTCCCGCGTCGAATTTCAATTTTTTTTTTTTGCGTAAGACGTCCGGGAATACGAAACGACGTAACGCACGTCGCCGTTCAAAAAATACATCGGGGCGCCGTAATTTCGCGCAAAGCACGTCGGGAAATTTTCACACGGAGCATGCGCAGAACGTTTGGCGCGGGAACGTGCCTAATTTAAATGGTACACGCCCCATTTGAATTAGGCGGGCTTGCGCCGGACGGCTTTACGTTACACCGCCGTAAGTTTACACGCAAGTGCTTGGTGAATCAGGCACTTGCGCTGAAAACTTGCGGCGGTGTAACGTAAAGACAATGCGTTACGCCGCCGCAGATATCTGTGAATCTGGCCCGATATGTATATATTTGCCTGGGGTTGGGCTGCAAGATTGTAAGTACACAGATAGAGTACTGTATGCCATCTACTATACAGTATATAAATGGTAGAGAATGTTCTGTGATATCAATCAGCACAGTTCTTTTAATTTTCTTGAACTTCTTTGGAGGTCTCAATTAATATATCCTGAATATTCTGTAAGCCCTGGTTCACACTGGGTACGATTTGGAACGATTTGAGATGCGATTTGACATGTCAAATCGCATCTCAAATCGGCGGCAATTGTCGGCAATGGCACTGTCCTAATCAGTGCGACGCCGCATCTACGATTTCAAAAAGTAGTTCCTGTACTACTTTTTGCGATTTCGGGCCGCGATTTACATAAAATTGCGGCCAAAATCGCGGCAAATCGCGGCAAAATCGCGGCAAAATCGCGGCCGCGAAATCGCGGTAAAATCGCGCATTTTACCGCGATTTTGAATTCGCAGCAGTGTGAACCTAGGCAAAGGCTGCTAATTTGTCAGGTTCAGCAGGAATAGTAGTAGGAATATTGAAAATTGGGATGAAAGCGGGTGTCAATGTAAAATAGGGTTTTGTAAAGTAGACCTCAGTTTAGGATTGGAACAGGCAAATTCCACTTTTGGTGCAATAGTCCATGCAGGCATCCTGAAATCATTTTACAATGCAATACAGATACTTCTCCAGGGTGTGTTTGGTCCTCTTTGCCTGATAATACAAGGCACAAAGCAAATTGCTGTGCAGAATTAAAGAATAAAAAAATGCTAGCCTCTGCCTTGATTTATGCTTACATTATATGAAATATAACATAGAAATTACTTACAAGTATATATTCACAGATTAAAAAATTGACATTGGTGAATTTGCTGTAGGAGTAACAAGGTAAAAAAATGAAATGTTTCATGTTTATGGTATAGTTTGAGCCTTGTGGGAAATACTAGTACGTTGTTGCTCTGTTATTTATTTTTCACTGCTGCAGTTTGTGGTGAGAAAAGTGACACTTCTCCTGCCATCTGTGTGTAGGAGCTGATCAAAGGATCCCACCATTCATCACCCTGGCAGCATAGGTAATGGCAGTGTGAAGCATGTGTGTGAGTTTCCATGGTTTGCAACACTCAGACTAATTTACATAGAACTGCACATGTGTGTACTTGTCATTATCCTGTTTATTTGCCTTTGTAATGCTGGAAATAGCAATCAGTGCTTTTTGTTTAGATTTGTTGGTTAGGTGGCCTGTGAAACACTCCTACTTATCTACATACGATTCAATTGTAATGTTAATTATTGTTAAAAAAGGGGTCAATATATTTCTTTAGAAGTAGTATGCATTTTGTTTTAACTTTATAGTGGAATTACGTTTGTTTAAATTGTGAAGGCAAAGGAGCGCATTTCTAGCTAGCAAGTTTGAAATGAATCCTTCATAAGTTTGTGCAAAATGTTTTGCAACATATCATCAGTTTTTTGTTCATTTAGGGCTAGATTCAGAGAGAATTTACGCCGGCGTATCTATAGATACGCTGCGTAAATTCAAATCTGCGCCGGCGTATCTTCTTTCTGTATTCAGAAAGCAAGATACGCCGACATTAGCCTAAGATGCGACTGGCGTAAGTCTCCTACGCCGTCGTATCTTAGGGTGCATATTTACGCTGGCCGCTAGGTGGCGCTTCCGTCAGTTTCAGCGTAGAATATGCAAATGACCTAGATACGCCGATTCACAAATTTGCGTACGCCCGGCGCTATTTTTTACGTCGTTTACGTTAGGCTTTTTCGGCGTAAGGTTACTCCTGCTATTAGGAAGCGCACGCAATGTTAAGTATGGCCGTCGTTCCCGCGTCGAAATTTGAAAAATTTACGTTGTTTGCGTAACTCGTCCGTGAATGTAGCTGGACGTAATTTACATTCACGGCAAAAGCAATGACGTCCTTGCGGCGTACTTTGGAGCAATGCACACTGGGAAATTCCACGGACGGCGCATGCGCCGCTCGGGAAAAACGTCAATCACGTCGGGTCACCAAGAATTAACATAAAACATGCCCCCTCATCCTCATTTAAATTACGCGCGCTTACGCCGGCCCCATTTACGCTACGCCGCCGTAACCTAGGAGGCAAGTGCTTTGTGAATACAGCACTTGCCTCTCTAACTTACGGCGGAATAGCGTAAATATGATACGCTGCGCCACCGTAAGTATGCGCGCCCCTACCTGAATCTAGCCCCCAGTCTCCAAGATTTGGGGAGATATTGGGGGCAGTTTCTGACAGGTTCTTAAAGGGGTTGTAAAGGTACATTTTTTCCCCTAAATAGCTTCCTTTACCTTAGTGCAGTCCTCTTTCACTTACCTCATCCTTTGATTTTGCTTTCAAATGTCCTTATTTCTTCTGAGAAATCCTCACTTCCTGTTCTTCTGCCTGTTACTCCGCACAGTAATGCCAGGCATGGAGTGTCATGCTCGCTCCCTCCCTTGGACTACAGGAGAGTCAGGATGCTCTCTACGTTGTAGATAGATAAAGGAGCTGGGAGAGAACAACACTCCACACCAGGGAGAAAGCCTCGTATTACTGTGTGTAGTTACAGACAGAAGAACAGGAAGTGAGGATTTCTCAGAAGAAATAAGGACATTTAAAAGCAAAATCGAAGGATGAGGTAAGTGAAGGAGGACTGCACTAAGGTAAAGAAAGCTAATTAGGGGAAAAAAATTGTACCTTTATAACCCCTTTAACCTGTAGAAATTGTTTGTTGGTGTCAACAAGGACTAGTAGTGTATTAGGAGGAAGGAATTTTAGAAAACTGTAAGTAACTGTAAGGCCCTGTACACACGGTCGATCTATCCGATGCGAATGGTCCGACGGACCGTTTTCATCGGTTCACCGCTGAAGCAGACTGATGGTCTGATGTGCGTACACACCATCAGTTCAAAATCCGATCGAGTCAGAACGCGGTGACGTAAAACACACGACGTGCTGAAAAAAACAAAGTTCAATGCTTCCAAGCATGCGTCGACTTGATTCTAAGAATGCGCAGGTTTTGAACCGATGCTTTTGTGTACTAACCATCGGTTTGGACCTATCGGTCAGCGGTCCATTGGTTAGATTTTGGTTAATGGATGGCAGGAAAAATCACTGTGGTACATGGAAGACAGGAAGGATCACTATGGTATATGGAAGGCAGGAAGGGTCACTAAGGTAAATGGAAGGCAGAAAGGATCACTATGACACATGGAAGGCAGGAAGCATCACTATGGCATGTGGGAGCCAGGAAGGGTCACTATGGGACATGGAAGGCAGGGATGATCACTATGGTATATGGAAGGCAGGAAGGATCACTATGGTAAATGGAAGGCAGGAAGGATCACTATGGCACATGGAAGGCAGGAATGATCACTATGGTATATGGAAGGCAGGAAGGATCACTATGGTAAATGGAAGGCAGGAAGGATCACTATGGCACATGGAAGGCAGGAATGATCACTATGGTATATGGAAGGCAGGAAGGATCACTATGGTAAATGGAAGGCAGGAAGGATCACTATGGCACATGGAAGGCAGGAATGATCACTATGGTATATGGAAGGCAGGAATGATCACTATGGTAAATGTAAGACAGAAGGGATCACTATGGGACATGGAAGGCAGGAAGGATCACTATGGGACATGGAAGGCAGGGATGATCACTATGGTATATGGAAGGCAGGAAGGATCACTATGGTAAATGGAAGGCAGGAAGGATCACTATGGCACATGGAAGGCAGGAATGATCACTATGGTATATGGAAGGCAGGAAGGATCACTGTGGCAAATGGAAGACAGGAAGGACCACTCTCACATATGGAAGGCAGGGAGGGTCACTATAGTATATGGAAGGCAGGAAGGGGCACTATGGTGAATGGAAGGCAGAAAGGATCACTATGACACATGGAAGGCAGGAAGGATCCCTATGGCATGTGGAAGCCAGG
This sequence comes from Rana temporaria, assembly GCF_905171775.1. Taxonomy (NCBI): domain Eukaryota; kingdom Metazoa; phylum Chordata; class Amphibia; order Anura; family Ranidae; genus Rana; species Rana temporaria. The sequence goes on from NC_053489.1 coordinate 392,112,512, forward strand.
AAGGATAACTCTGGTAAATGGGAGGCAGGATGGATTACTATGGTACATGGAAGGCAGGAAGGATCACTATGGCGCATGGAAGGCAGGTTTACCATGGCACATGAAAGGCAGGAAGGAAGGTTTACTATGGTAAATGGAAGGCAGAAAGGATCACTATGGTACATGGAAGGCAGGAAGGATCACTATGGCGCATGGAAGGCAGGTTCATCATGGCACAGGAAAGGCAGGAAGCAAGGATCACTATGGTAAATGGAAGGCAGAAATGATCACTATGGTATATGGAAGGCAGGAAGGATCACTATGGCGCATGGAAGGCAGGTTTACCATGGCACATGAAAGGCAGGAAGGAAGGATCACTATGGTAAATGGAAGGCAGAAAGGATCACTATGTTACATGGAAGGCAGGAAGGATCTCTATATCATGTGGAAGGAAGGATTAGATGACAGGAAGAGAGAGAGAGAGAGAGAGAGAGAGAGAGAGAGAGAGAGAGAGAGAGAGAGAGAGAGAGAGAGGGGTGAGTTCTGTCACATGAGGAGCACTGCTTTAAAATTCCCACCTACACAACCCCTTTACAGGCACAGCATTAGTTGCACACTGGAGGTTGTGGGCGGACACAGGGGGACATGGGAAGGAGGTGGAGCAGACCTATGCCTAGTACACACGATAGGATTTATCCGCGGATACGGTCCTCCGGACCGTTTCCGCGGATAAATCCTCTGAGGAATTTGATCCGATGGAGTGTACACACCATCGGATCGAAATCCGCGCCGAATTCCCATCGCGATGACGTGTCACGCCGTCGCCGCGATGATGACGCGGCGACGTGCGCGATGCTGTCATATAAGGAATTCCACGCATGCGTCGAATCATTACGACGCATGCGAGGGATGGGTTTGGACGGATCGATCCGGTGAGTACAGACCAACCGGATCGATCCGATGGAGCCGATTCCAGCGGATAGATTTCTTAGCATTAGATTTCTTAGCATTAGAAATTTTTATCCGCTGGAAATCGGTCGGCCCGAAATATATCCGCTGGATCGTACACACCAGCGGATCTATCCGCTGAAACCGATCCGCGGATCAATTTCAGCGGATCGATCCTCTCGTGTGTACGGGGCCCTAGCCTCACTCCTCTTCCCATCATATTGGATGTAAATTGGGTGGATGAGCGGGTGGTGTGGTGGGGAAACTGTGTTTGCTGTGTTTACTGAGCGTGTCAATCTCAGCCTTGCCAGTTGCAGCGTGGCGTGCACCTGACATGTGGTTTAGTAAAGTCAAGTGCTGGAACTTGTTCCAGGACTGGGCTCTGCCACGGGATTCAGCTCAGATTCACGGGACACTGGGATTTACTTGAAATCTCCGGAATCTGGGACAATTGGGGGGGTATGCATACAGTATTAATGCAGCTCTGCATTACATTTTTTTTTCAAAAAAGACCGTGAGAGGGGCGTACTAAGGGGGGGGGGGTGAGCTGCCCCCGGGTACCACACACTGGGGGGTGTCAGACCGGCACCTCCCTCCGCGATTGTATTACACCCGCAGTGGCAGCGCCGCGGGTTTAGGCAGCGGCACACTGGCACAGGGAGAGGCGAGCTAGCTACAGTGGCGAGGGTGTGTGCGGGGGGGTGCAGGTTGACACCGCTGCACCTACCATCCTCTCCTCTTGCGGCCAGGGGCTGCCTGTGCGATTCCGGATAAAGCCGCCTCCCCTCATCTCTGTTTATGTGTAAACAGGGGGAGGGGACCTGCTGTGCATGTGCCGCCGTGCTGATCTGAGGTACTGAAGGGGGGGCTACACTGAACAAGGTGGCTACACTGAGGGGGGCTGCACTGAACGAGGGGGGCTGCACTGAACGAGGGGGGTTGCACTGAACAAGGGGGGCTGCACTGAACAAGGGGGGCTGCACTGAACGAGGGGGGCTGCACTGAACGAGGGGGGCTACACTGAATGGGGAGGCTGCGATGAGGGGGGGGTGGCTGCACTGAACGGGGGGTGGCTGCACTGAACGAGGGGGGCTGCACTGAACGAGGGAGGCTGCACTGAACGGGGGGTGGCTGCACTGAATGAGGGGGGCTACACTGAATGAGGGGGGCTACACTGAATGAGGGGGGCTACACTGAACGGGGGGAGGCGACACTGAACGGGGGGGGGGGCTACTCTGAAGGGGGGACTACACTGAAGGGGGGTCTGCACTGAACGGGGGGTCTGCATTGAAGGGGTGGATACCCTGAAGGGGGGTCTGCACTGAAGGGGGGTCTGTGTAACATGCAGGGGGTCCAGAGCTGCAGGGTGCTGTGTAATGTAAAGGGGTCCAGTGATGCAGGGTGCTGTGTAATGTAAAGGGGTCCAGTGATGCAGGGTTATGTGTAATGTAAAGGGGCCCAGAGGTGCAGCGTGCTGTGTAATGTAAAGGGGCCCAGAGGTGCAGGGTGCTGTGTAATGTAAAGAGGTCCAGAGATGCAGGGTGCTGTGTAATGTAAAGGGGTCCAGAGGTGCAGGGTGCTGTGTAATGTAAAGGGGTCCAGAGATGCAGGGTGCTGTGTAATGTAAAGGGGTCCAGAGGTGCAGGGTGCTGTGTAATGTAAAGGGGCCCAGAGGTGCAGGGTGCTGTGTAATGTAAAGAGGTCCAGAGATGCAGGGTGCTGTGTAATGTAAAGGGGTCCAGAGGTGCAGGGTGCTGTGTAATGTAAAGGGGTCCAGAAATGCAGGGTGCTGTGTAATGTAAAGGGGTCCAGAGATGCAGGGTGCTGTGTAATGTAAAGGGGTCCAGAGGTGCAGGGTGCTGTGCAATGTAAAGGAGTCCAGAGGCGCAGGGTGCTGTGTAATGTAAAGAGGTCCAGAGATGCAGGGTGCTGTGTAATGTAAAGGGGTCCAGAGATGCAGGGTGCTGTGTAATGTAAAGAGGTCCAGAGATGCAGGGTGCTGTGTAATGTAAAGGGGTCCAGAGGTGCAGGGTGCTGTGCAATGTAAAGGAGTCCAGAGGCGCAGGGTGCTGTGTAATGTAAAGAGGTCCAGAGATGCAGGGTGCTGTGTAATGTAAAGGGGTCCAGAGGTGCAGGGTGCTGTGCAATGTAAAGGAGTCCAGAGGCGCAGGGTGCTGTGTAATGTAAAGGGGTCCAGAGGTGCAGGGTGCTGTGCAATGTAAAGGAGTCCAGAGGCGCAGGGTGCTGTGTAATGTAAAGAGGTCCAGAGATGCAGGGTGCTGTGTAATGTAAAGTTAAATTAAAACAAATTATTTGTTACAAATTTTTTCCTCTTTGTGTATGTTTAGGTGACCAGGGGGCGAGGGGTGAAGATAGGGGGGGGCACAGGATTAGCTCGCACAGGGCGCCTGAACACCTAAGACCAGCCCTGATAGTCACATACTTATACTTGGACCTGTATACTTATCTGCAGCAGAGAAAAATCAGGTCTCCTGCCTTGCCAGACAGGGCTTTGTTGTGTGAATCTCAGAAATGACTGGATAGGCCGGGTACTCACGAGCAAACATGTACGGTGAAACCGGTCCGTCGAACCGTTTTCACCGTACATGCCTGCCAGAGGGCTTCTGTACGATGGTTGTACTAACCATCGTACAGAAGTCCGCGCGTAAACACTACGCGGGGTGTGTCCGCGTCGTCGCCGCGACGATGACGCGGCGACGTGGGCGGGCCTGCCATTTAAAGGCTTCCACGCATGCGTCAAAGTCATTCGACGCATGCGAGGGACGGCGGGCGCTCGGACATGTACGGTAGGTCTGTACTGACGACCGTACATGTCCGAGCGGGCAGGATTCCAGCGGACGGTTTTAAAACACGTCCAGGAATATTTGCCCGCTGGGAAAAGGCCCGGCGGGCAAATGTTTGCTGGAATTCGGCCCGCTCGCGCCTACACACGACCGAACATGTATGCTGAAACTGGCCCGCGGACCAGTTTCAGCATACATGTTTGGTCGTGTGTACGGGGCCATAGAAATACAAATCCATTGGCAGGTAAAACAGGTCCCTTTGATGTATTCAATCTGTGCTTTTAGCTTTTTGCCTGTAGTTTTAAAACAAATTATAATTCAAAATAAATAAGTAAATAAATAAATAAATAGTGTAAGATATTTATTTACAATATTGCATATCTTTCATTTTCACTGTTTACATTTAATGGTACTTGTTATTTATTAAATAAATGTGGTCCAAATATTTTATATTTTAGGTAGGAATTTCTAATTTTGAGTTTTTTGTATGCATTATAGTGGTTCTAAAGCTACCCTGTTTTTTTTACCCTAATGCATTCCCTGCATGAAGGTAAAGGTAAAAAATGTTTTTCCACTTGCTGTTCTCCTCCATGAGTCCTAAATGAATCCAGCACTGTACTCAGCTACAGGTCTTCTCCCTGCACTAAGAAGAGGATTAGCCCAGAGCGCCAGCAGGGGATCATAGAAGAGAAGGTTTGGGGCCACTATGTGCAAAACCATTGCACAGAGCAGGTGAGTATAGCATGTTTAATATTTTAATTAAGAAAATGTTTGCCTTTAAAAATGATTTAATAATGGTTTTAGTGTATTTTATAAAAAAATATTGTTTTATTTACATAGTTAGTCTGGTTAACAAAAGTCCACCCTGTTTAACCAATGGAAGGGGGGGGGGGGAATTATACCACCATATATACACAATCCTATACCCACAGTTGATGCAGAGGAAGGAGCCAGCAGGGGAAAATATCCTTCTTGATCCTTCAAAACACAATTGGATATTCCCTGGATCAACTTTACCTATAGATTAGAGTATCCAGTTATAGAGCCAGATTCACGTACCTCGGCGCATCTTTATGCCGGCGTGGCACATCGACGAAACTTCGAGAGGCAAGCAGCATATTCTGAGAGCAAATGCGCTCAGCGTTGCGCCGGCGTAACTTAAATTAGTCGGCGTAAGCCAACGTAATTCAAAGTGGGAAGGAAGTGGGCGTGATCCATTTAAATGAAGCGTGACCCCATGCAAATGAAGGGCCGAACGAACGACGCATGCGCCGTCACGTGATTGCATGTCCCGCGTCCCTCTGCGCATGCGCACAACTACGCCTGTCGTATCCCCCGAGATAAGCTGGCCCACCGTTTACGCCCAGGGCATAAATACGCCCAGACATGCGCCCGTCGAGTGCAAAAGTACACCAGCAGCGTTGGTTGGTTTGGTGTTGCTACTTTTGTGTTCTTATTTCAGAGCCATGTCTGAACCAGTGCCTAGGCCTAAGTACAGGAGGATGAAAATTTTTACAAGAGAGGAGAAGGCTATAATAATTGATGCCATGTCAAGGCACAACAAGTACCTCCATGGTTCGGAGAGTGGCACGACCAGCAAGGTCCGTAAGGATGAGATATTGGCTGAGATTGCAACACAGGTCAATGCCCTTGGCCATGAGGAACGGACCCCAGACAAGATTGGCAAGAAAATAAACGACCTACGGCGTCTCGTGAAGGAGAAGGTGGCCAAGATGAGGAGGCACAGCAGGGGCACCGGAGGTGGGCCAGCCCTGAATATCTCGCTGACTCCTGATGAGCAGGTCATAGCCAGGTGCCTGGAGAGGGAGCAGGTGGAGGGCCTGGAGGGCTTCGAGTCTGTTGATCAGCCCTTGAGGACAGGTAAGTGTGTTTTATCTCTTATCTGGTGTGTAGCATGTGAGGGGGTGGAAGGGAACATGTGACAAGTGTGTGGGTCCACCAACATGTGAATGTTTTGTGTCATCCACAGATGTCCAGGAGGAAGCGGGCCCATCCTCGGCTGCTGGGCAACCTACCCCATCCCATGAGGACAGTGTCCACACATCTCCTTTAGAGGAAGTAGAGGAGGAGCACGTTGACCTGGAGGAAGGAATATACCTTGGGGACGAGACCACCATCCCAGGACCCTCCCATACCTCCACCTCCATAGGGGATAGCCCCCCAAGGGCCTCCACCATTATGGGAAGCCCCCTAAGGGCCTCCACCATTATGGGAAGCCCCTCCTCCTCCTCCATAAGGGAAGTACCCTCAAGGGCATCCCCATACAGAAGGCCCCAAGCCTCACCTGCACCCAGGATGGCTACGAGGAAGACGAGGGGTGATCCAGAGGCCTTAGAAACCACTTTGTCGAGGGACCAGGCCAGGCAGACCCACCATGTTGATTCTGTTGCGTCTGACATGCGCCGGGTGGCAGACAGCCTGGCCTCCTTGGGCCAGACCCAGGCTGCCTGCACACTGGCAGTCCAGCAGGCCCTTTCCCAGCAGGCTGCTTACACTACCGCCATCACAGAAAGTGTGCAGGAGGTTAGTGTAAACAGCACAGCAATAGTGACCTGCCTGGGGGACCTGGATACCACAACTTCCGGCCTTGTGGCAGAGGTCAGGAGCCTGGCAGTGGCCATACAGGCCAATACAGCTGCCATTGAGGCGGTGGGGAATCAAACAAATGCGGTACTCACCAGAGGCGTTGCTAGGGGGGTGCGGGGGGTGCGGTCCGCACCGGGTGACACCCACTAGAGGGGTGACACCATCCCGTTTTTTTAGCTGACATGCCCAGCCTGCCCTGTGCAATCCCAGCCTGCCCTGTACCACCCCAGCCTGCTCTGTGCCACCCCAGCCTGCCCTGTACCACCCCAGCCTGCCCTGTATCACCCAGCCTGCCCTGTACCACCCCAACCTGCCCTGTACCACCCCAAACAACCCTATACCACCCCAGCCTGCCCTGTACCCCCCAAACAGCCCTGTACCACCCCAGCCTGCCCTGTACCACCCCAGCCTGCCCTGTACCACCCAGCCTGCCCTGTGCCACCACAGCCTGCCATGTACCACCCCAGCCTGCCCTGTACCACCCCAAACTTTCCCATGCCACCCCAACTTGCCTGTGCCACCCTAACTTACCCTGTACCACCCCAATCTGCCCTATGCCACCATAACTTGCCCTATACCACCCCAACCTGCCCAATGCCACCCTAACTTGCCCTGTACCACCCCAACCTTTCCCATGCCATCCCAACTTGCCCTATGCCACCCTAACTTGCACTATACCACCCCAACCTGCCCTGTACCACCCTAACTTGCCCTATACCACCCCAACCTGCCCTATGCAACCCTAACTTGCCCTATACCACCCCAAACTACCCTATATCACCCCAACATGCCCTATACCACCTTAACCTGTCCTATACCACCCCACTACACCAACCTGCCACTATACCACTCTATACTACCCTAACCTGACACTATACTGCCCTATACTATCATTTACAGGGACTGGTTTCGGGTGCGCCCCGTGCCCGTGCACTGCCTGCTTGGTGCTGGGCAGCCTAGACAGAGGGGGGGGTGACACCATGTTTTACTGCACCGGGTGACACCAACCCTAGTGACGCCACTGGTCCTCACACGCATAGCCCTGGCTTTGGAGGGAAGCCAGTCAGCCAGGGAGAGACCGGGGGATGATCCTCCTCCCGATGAACCACCCCCCCCCCCCGCGGCTGCCCCCAGGCAACAGAGGATCAGGAGCCTTGGCTCTAGGCGTAGCCCACGTCAGGGCAAATGAGTGCCAGTTATATTATTTGCTTATTATACTCATGTTATGAGTCTTATTATTTTATTATGATACTCATGTTAGGAGTCTTATTTTTTTTATGTAGAAATAATAAACAGCAACATAATTGGAGCCTTGACGTGGCGTTGCTGCTCCCAAGTCCCGTGCGGTGTACTTGGGCTAATCCAATTTCATGAGGATGTGGGGTGTGTGCTAGGGACCACAGTGGTGGGCATGCGTGCATTCTCCTTGTGCCATGATGAATGTGTTTGTTTAACGTGCAAAGATGCCTACTGTGAGGCATCTCCTGACTGCTGTTCCCTCAGCAGACCGGGTACCCTCGGTTAGGGGGGGACTGTGTGGTTTGGGGGTCAGGTCATCACATATGTCAATCTCCAGGCCCCTTCTCACTGTGAAGTTGTGCAGAATGCAACATGCACCGATGATCTGGCACACACAGTTTGGGGAATACAACAGGGTACCCCCAGACTTATCCAGGAATCGGAAACGGGACTTCAGAAGGCCAAAGGTGCGTTCCACCACTCCACGGGTATGTGCATGTGCTTCATTGTATCTTCTCTCTCCTCTAGTTTGGGGATTCCGGAATGGAGTCATGAGATGGGGTCCAAGTGCATATGCCGCGTCACCTGGAAGGGAAAAGACACGAGAATGTTAGTCGTGCATGTGCCCCTCGTGATGTCTGCATCATGGGGGCGGACAGTCATGCCTGACACCCATGTCACTCACCAACCAGCCAGCTGTTCCCATACACGTTCTGTTCAAATTGTGTTGGGATGGTGCTTTGACGGAATATGTAGCTGGATCCTGGGTGTTTGGCACGGACGTGCCATATGAGGCATTGGGCATCGGCTATCACCTGTACGTTGAAGGAATGCCAGTGCTTCCGATTACGGTATATGTGCTCTGTGTCACGGGGGGGGGCTGTAGTGCCACATGTGTGCAATCAATGGCCCCCACGGTGCGTGGAAATCTGGCAATTCTGTAGAAATCTGCCATTGCCTTATTCCGCTGATGCTCATGGGTGGGTTTGATGATGTGGTGGGACATGCGTCTGAGGATTCCGGGGACAACCTGGTGCCCGCATCTGCTAATGGTGGATTGTGACAAACCAGCCACAGCTCCACTTGTACGCTGAAAAGATCCACTGGCGAGAAAATTCAGTGTTGCCAGTACCTTGACCAGTGGCTGCACTGCATGTGAGCGGTGTGTCTGGCTGGTGATGTCATCCTGCAGGGTTCTGGCTATTTCCAGGATGGCATCACTGTTGAATCTGAAGATGCGATACACCTCCGAATCCCCCATGCCAAAGATGTTCATGCGCGTTCGGTATATCCTCTCCCGTGCCCTCCTGCGTGCCCGTAGACGCAGTAGTGCTATAACCACGGCTGCCCCTGGCATGTTGGCACACAGATGTGTTGTCCTGCAAGTGTGGTTGCTCAGCTCGTCTGTAACGCTGCTGCTGTAGCTGCTCTCCAGCTGACCTGTGCAAGTCTGTTGCAAAGTTACCCCTGCTTTTATGAGGGGTAACTTTAGGCCGGGCGTACAGCTTACGCGCACCGCGCGTAGCCTGCGCCAGGCAAACGTACTTTTGAGAATCGGCATATCTCCCTCATTTGCATATTTGAATAGGAAATCAATGGGAACGAAAGATGCGCCCAGCCTAAATATGTGCCTAAGTTACGCCGGCATAGGAAAGTTGGTCGGATGAAGCCTATTTTCTGGCGTATCTGCTTCTGTGGGTACGGCGCATAGATACGACGGCGCACATTTACACTTACGCCGCGCATCTCGAGATACGTCGGCGTAAGTCTTTGTGAATCTGGCCCATATTACGTATATCTAGGCCAGTTTTAAAACAAACTACTGAACTAGACAGAATGAAGCAAGCTGCTTGCTGTGGAGGTACTCAACAGGAGGGAGGGGCCAGGAGAGCTTTGCTATTTTTAAAAAACTGAGACTTTACAATCACTTTAATCTCCTTCAGTTCCCCGATATCCTTTTTGAGAACTGGGGCCCAAAACCGAACTGCATATTCCAGATGAGGTCTTACTAATGATTTGTACAGGGGCAAAATTATATCTGCAGTCCATACCTCTCTTAATACAAGAAAAGACTTTGCTCGCTTGTGAAGCTGAAGCTTGGCATTGCATGCCATTATTTATGATCTACCAAAACACCCAGATCCTTCTCCACCATTGATTCCCCCAGTTTTACTCCCCTAGTATGTATGATGCATGCATATTCTTAGCCCCCAAATGCATAATTTTACGTTTATTAACATTAACCAGTTAATCACCGCCTCATAGACAAAATACGTCTACAAGGCGGTTCCTTTACTCTGGGAGGACGTCCATGGACGTCCTCCCAGAATCGCGCTCCCGCGTGCCCCCTGGGGCGCGCACACAGGAATGTCTGTGACCGCCGGGCCCAGAGGACCCGGCACATCACGGATCGCGGTAAATTGCCGCTGATAGCGGCTGTTTACCACGTGATGGCTCCGTCCAATGACGGAGCGATCACATGTAAACAAACCGGCGTCATTTGATGACGCCGGTTCCTCCCTACTCTCTCTGATCCCGATCGGTACAGTGTGAGAGGAGAGCGGGTGTCAGCAGCGCTGTGGGCTGGATCTGTGACTATTGCAGTCACAAATCCAGCCATCCCTGCTCAGCCATCCCTGCAATACCCTGCGCAATACTCTGCAATACCCCCTGCAATACTCTGCAATACCCCCTGCGCAATACTCTGCAATACCCCCTGCGCAATACTCTGCAATACCCCCTGCGCAATACTCTGCAATACCCCCGCACAATACTCTGCAATACCCCCTGCACAATACTCTGCAATACCCCCTGCGCAATACTCTGCAATACCCCCTGCGCAATACTCTGCGATACCCCCGCACAATACTCTGCAATACCCCCGCACAATACTCTGCAATACCCCCTGCACAATACTCTGCAATACCCCCTGCACAATACTCTGCAATACCCCCTGCACAATACTCTGCAATACCCCCTGCGCAATACTCTGCAATACCCTCTACACAATACTCTGCAATACCCCCTGCGCAATACTCTGCAATACCCCCTGCGCCAATACTCTGCAATACCCCCTGCACAATACTCTGCAATACCCCCTGCACAATACTCTGCCATACCACCGCACAATACTCTGCAATACCCCCTGCACAATACTCTGCAATACCCCCGCACAATACTCTGCAATACCCCCTGCGCAATACTCTGCAATACCCCCTGCGCAATACTCTGCAATACCCCCGCACAATACTCTGCAATACCCCCTGCACAATACTCTGCAATACCCCCTGCGCAATACTCTGCAATACCCCCTGCGCAATACTCTGCGATACCCCCGCACAATACTCTGCAATACCCCCGCACAATACTCTGCAATACCCCCTGCACAATACTCTGCAATACCCCCTGCACAATACTCTGCAATACCCCCTGCACAATACTCTGCAATACCCCCTGCGCAATACTCTGCAATACCCTCTACACAATACTCTGCAATACCCCCTGCGCAATACTCTGCAATACCCCCTGCGCCAATACTCTGCAATACCCCCTGCACAATACTCTGCAATACCCCCGCACAATACTCTGCCATACCACCGCACAATACTCTGCAATACCCCCTGCACAATACTCTGCAATACCCCCGCACAATACTCTGCAATACCCACTGCACAATACTCTGCAAAACCCCCGAACAATTTTCAGATATTGGCACCATAGCTTGTGGACGCTATAACTTTCACAAAGACCAAATAATATTCACCAATTTGTACTTATTTTTACCAAAGATATGTAGCAGTATACATTTTGGCCAAATTTTATGAAGAAAAATGACAAATTTGCTAAATTTTATAACAGAAACAAAGAAAATTTTTTTTTTTTTACAGAATTTACAGTCTTTTTTCTTTTAAAGCGCAAAAAATAAAAAACCCAACGGTGATTAAATACCACCAAAATAAAGCTCCATTTGTGGGGAAAAAGGACACAAATTTCATTAGGGTACAATGTTGTATGAGTAATTGTCATTCAAAATGTGAGAGCACCGAAAGTTGAAAATTGGTCTGGTTATTAAGGGGATTTAAGTGCCCAGTGGTCAAGTGGTTAAACTTAATTTGCCACATAGTTGCCCAGTTAAACACTTGCTGACAACCATATAGCAGTTTTGCTGCTACAGGGTGGCGGCTGTGCACAGGATCACATATATATATATATAAGTGATTCTGCATTTCCGCCTGCAGGAGGCACGCACGCACCACCAGCAGGCTGCTTCTGCTGTGATTCTTCATTCAATGCATTCAATGGGCCAGATTCAGAAAGATGTGCCTATCTTTAGGCGGGCGTAGCATATCTCAGATACACTACGCCGCCGTAACTTAAAGCGGCAGGTCCGGTATTCAGAAACAACTTGCGCTCTAAGTTACGACGGCGTAGTGTAAATGGGCCGGCGTAAGCCCACCTAATTCAAACTAGGCTGGTAGGGGGCGTGTTGTATGTAAATGTTTCGTGACCCCACGTAAATGACGCTCTTAACGAACGGCGCATGCGCGCGCATGCTCAGTATCACGTCGAATTTTCAAAGTAAATTACGCCCACTCAATGCTTAGGCGACGTGAACGCTGGAGTGAGAACAATATTTCTAACACAAGACCTCCTCTGTAACACTAAACTGATACCCATAGGGGGCTTTTGAAGAATCGAGTATAGAAAATATAGGGTACTGAAGTTTGACGCCATTTCACGGGCACACAAAAACTTAAGGTTTGGGTATATATTTACTTGGTGCAACATCGTCTTTTATATTTTACCAAATATATGGGTAATTTATTGCGTTTGCTCTACAATTCATGTTAGTGTGTTTTTAAAATAAATTTTACTTTTCCTAGACCTTTGCGGTAATATTGTGTGAAATATATTATTTTATTTAAATAAAAAAGAAAACTGTGCTAAAGTGCTTCAACATCAAGATTAATATAAGACAACTGCACTCAATATTATCTGGATACCAACAATAATAAAGATATGTAACCAAAAAACGTGTCATGCTGTCTTTTAAAATTTTCAGTACAAACGTGGTATAGCTATTAAATTCAGCGACTATGTGATCACCTTCTTTTTATGTTTGAATTATTTTTATTCTTTTCACATAGAAAAAACTTTAAAAACTGTCTTAAAGTTTTTTTAAAATCAACAACTGTTATAAAATTCATAAGTTCTTCATACATAAAACATTGACATATACATATTACATAATACATAAATACAAAAATACAAAAAAAAAAAATTTGTGTGGGTACAGAGAGAATAAAATTGTGGTAGTTTCAGTTTCTTGCTGGAACTACCACAATTTTATTCTCTAGGGTGTATGCTTTTAGAAAATGTATTATATTGGTGGGTTTTGTGTAATCTCCAGCCCTAAAATGATTTTTTAAACACGTATGCAAAAAAACCGCAAAAATGGCTCTGGCATCGAAAGGGTTAATCCCAGACCCTATATCATGTATACATATATTAAAAAGAAGGTGATCACATAGTCGCTGAATTTAATAGCTATACCAGGTTTGTACTGAAAATTTTAAAAGACAGCATGACACGTTTTTTGTTTACATATCTTTATTATTGTTGGTATCCAGATAATATTGAGAGCAGTTGTCTTATATTAATCTTGATGTTGAAGCACTTTAGCACAGTTTTCTTTTTTATTTAAATAAAATAATATATTTTAGTTTAAAAAAATGCATTATGTTCATATAAGCGTATATGAATAATCTTGTATCTTTCTTAAACATGTGTGCTTTACTTAACAATATAGTTTGGTGTCTCCAGAGACCCTTTAACATAAGATTTTATGTTAGTGTGAATATAGACAAATTACCACTAGGGGGAGCACTTATCTCAAAGTTAGAACTGTGTGTTGTTAACCACTTTGTTAAACAAGATGTGGATCATATTGGCTTTCAATAGGTTAAAACAAGCTAGTTCATATTTTTTCAGCAGGCTGTGTTATTTTCTTTAAAGTGATCTTGCAAGACTTGCAGGGTGCTCCTTGCCAAATCCCCCCATCCTCTGTGATTTCTGGGCTTTCCCATTCCTCCTGGAAGCCTGGAACTACAATGATACACACGACCGGAAATTCCGACAAGAAAAGTCTGTGAGCTTTTGGTTGGAAATTCCGACCGTGTGTATGCTCCATCGGACATTTGCTGTTGGAATTTCCGCCAACAAAAGATTGAGAGCTGGTTCTCTATTTTTCTGACGTAAAGAATTCCTATCGTCTGTATGCAATTCCGACACGCAAAAAAACATGCATGCTCAGAATCAAGCAGAAAAGCCGAACTGCCTATTGAACTTCATTGATCTCGGCTCGTCGTACGTCTTGTACATCACTGTGTTCTTGACGGTCGGAATTTCAGACAAGATTTGTGTGACCGTGTGTATGCAAGACAAGTTTGAGCAAAACATTACGTCAGAAAAAATCCACGGTTTTCTTGTCGGAATTTCCGATCCTGTGTACGGGGCATAAACATTGTCAGGATGGCGAGTGGGTGGACATCAAGGGGCATTCATTCCCTGATGTCCTCTGCTGAGTATGTACCCAGAATCCCTCAGCTCAGAGTAAAACAAGCCCCACATTGGTACAAGTGCAGGTGCAATCCTTGGGTTCAGTGATATCAATTTGGCCCTGTAATATTGATTTGTTTCAGAGGGATAAAGTAATGCCTGTATCATTGGTGTCAGTGGTGGCAAAATAAACTGCAAATTATTGGTGTCAGTATTAAAAAATTTGCCAATTGTTGGTTTTAATGGCATAAAATAAGCCCGATTTTCAGAGTCAGTGCAAGGAAATAAGTGTTTAAAACTCAGTTCAGAGGGTGTAAAATAAACCTAAAACCACTGATGTCAGTGGGCATAAAATAAACCTAAATTCATTATTGTAAGTTGGTGCAAAATAAACTTAAAATCGTTAGTGCAGTGCTTGACAAATTTGCTTGGAATATAGGAGCCAGCTAAAAAAGTTAGGAGCCAGTTTTTTTCCCCAGCATGCCGAATGGCTGGCTTCTGTCAGACCGGCTGCCATACACACGGGCCGAATGGCAGGCAGTTTTTATTGAACCGACCAATGCTGCCCGGCATTCGGCTCGTGTGTACAAGGCTAGATGGTGTGATGGGCAGAGGCTCACAGTGCAGCAAAGTGGGGATGATAGGAGATCCAGTAACTCATGCCACCCTAGGCTCCTTGCACACAGGCGATTCTGCTAAGCGGAATCTGCTTGCTCAGCGGAGATTTTTCCGCTAATCCTTGCTGATCAGGTGGATGACAGGTCCTGTCTATGCAGAACGAACACAGACACAATCCTGTTCTCCTCTATGGGGAGATCGGATGGAAACGGACCACCTGTCCATTTGATGCCATCTGATCCTCCGGACGGATGGAAAATAGGACCACCATCCATCTGTTTTTCGGCAAACAGGACCTGATAGCAGTGGGTGTCAGCAGACACATAAAGGAGACTCGAGGGTCCGATCAGGTCTGCCTGAAAAACTGACAGACGGACCTGATCGGAAAGCCCGTGTGAAAGGGACCTTTGGCTGTGGCATGACAGGGAGAGAATGTTTTTTTTTTTATTTCAATGGAAAAAAACAAAAAAACTGTTTCCATCTTTGTGGGGGTAAAAATGGTACTGAGGCCGTTCCAACCAGCTACCCACACTCCCGGTCCACTCACCTTTAAGAACAGGGTGCCAGATTAAGGCTACAACACCTTTAACCTCTTCTCCTTTTGGAAAGGAGATGGGCAGTGAGTACAGGCAGGGGAAACCCTCAGCACTGTCAGTGACTGCTTGTTGCAGCCCCGGCCACCACAAGAGGGCGCCAGTTCCCCGATGTAAGCATCTCGCTCCGGCAGGCCGCAAACCCGTGGCCTCAATTACCGGCCGGTACGGCATCTTAGTATGCGCACCCGCGGGCGGGGACCGCATGAGGACAAGACACATGCCCAGGGCTGGACTGGGACAAAAATGTGGCCCTGGACTTCTTCCAGACCGGCCCAGGGCACAACACATCAGGGTACAGTGCACATCAGGGCATGGTACAGAGCTCAGCACATCAGGGCACAGCACATCAGGGTACAGGGCACAGCACATCAGGGCACGAGGCACATCAGGGCACAACACGTACAGGGCACATCACATCTGGGTACAGGGCACAGCACATCAGAGCCCATCACAGAAAACCACATTGAGGCACAGCACATCGGGGCATGGGGAACATCAGGGCATGGGGCACAGTGCACATAGAACATCAGGGCACATAGCACATCAGGGCATTGGGCACATAGCACATCAGGGCACATGGCACATCAGGGCCGGGGGCACATTGCACATCAGGGAACATAACACCACAGGGCACATAGCACATCAGGGCACGGGGCATAGAAGCACATCAGGGCACAGGGCACATAGCACATCAGGGCACACCAGGGCACATAGTACATCAGGGCACATAGCACATTAGGGAACATAGCACATCAGGGCACAGGGCACATAGCACATCAGGGCACATAGCACATCAGGGCACGGGGCACATAGCACATCAGGGCACATAACACATCAGGGCACGGGGCACATAGCACCACAGGGCACATATCACCTCAGGGCACAGGGCACATAGCACATCAGGGCATGGAGCACATCAGGGCACGGAGCACAGGGCACATCAGGGCACATAGTACATCAGGGCACGGAGCACATCAGGGCACATAGTACATCAGGGCACATCGGGGCACAGGGCACATCAGGGCACATAGCATATCAGGGCACAGGGCACATCAGGGCACATAGTACATCAGTGCACAGGGCACATCAGGACACGGGGGACAGGGCACATCACAGCACATAGTACAACAGGGCACAGGGCATATCAGGGCACATAGTACATCAGGGCACAGGGCACATTAGGACACAGGGCACAGGGAACATCAGGGCACAGGGCACATCAGGGCACATAGTACATCAGGGCACAGGGCACATCAGGACACGGGGGACAGGGCACATCAGGGCACATAGTACATCAGGGCACAGGGCACATCAGGGCACATAGTACATGAGGGCACAGGGCACATCAGGACACGGGGGACAGGGCACATCACAGCACATAGTACAACAGGGCACAGGGCATATCAGGGCACATAGTACATCAGGGCACAGGGCACATTAGGACACAGGGCACAGGGAACATCAGGGCACAGGGCACATCAGGGCACATAGTACATCAGGGCACATGGCACATCAGGACACGGTGGACAGGGCACATCAGGGCACATAGTACATCAGGGCACAGGGCACATCAGGGCACATAGTACATGAGGGCACAGGTCACATCAGGACATGGGGCACAGGGCACATCAGGGCACAGGGCACATCGGGGCACATAGTGCATCAGAGCACAGGGCACATGGCACATCAGGGCACAGGGCACATCAGGGCACATAGTACATCAGGGCACAGGGCACATCAGGATACGGGGCACAGGGCACATCAGGGCACATAGCATATCAGGGCACATAGTACATCAGGGCACAGGGAATATCAGGACACGGGGGAGAGGGCACATCAGGGCACATAGTACATCAGGGCACAGGGCACATCAGGACACGGGGCACAGGGCACATAGTACATCAGGGCACATCAGCACACGGGCACGGGGCACATCAGGGCAAAGGGCACATCAGCACATGGGCACAGGGCACATCAGGACACGGGGGCACAGGGCGCACATCAGGGCACATTGTTTACCAGCCAGCATGCAGAGTAGCACAGGCAGGAAGCGTGTGTAATAAGTTCTCATGTCTCGCTGAGGCTGCTCCCCGCCCCCGGTGGCCCCTCCTCTCTTCTCGTCCATCCCAGATGATGTCACAAGCAAATGGGGATGGACGAGAAGAGAGGAGGGGCAGCGGGGGCGTGGAGCAGCCGCAGCGAGACATGAGAGAGAACAACTTATTACACACTCTTCCTGCCTACGCCACTCTGCATGCTGGCTAAGTGGCTAAATCTCAATTTACCCGTCAATTGTCAGCTGTCGGCATTTGTTGGGCAGATCGCCGGGGACCTCCGACCGAACCACAGAGCTCTCCGGGTAGTACCGATGGCCAGTCCATCCCTGCACATGCCGCAGTGTAGCCCAGGCGCCAGGCCGCTATTTTCAGTCGCCAGTGCGACTGGAATCTTTTTCCCACCTAGTATCAGTGACTGCAAAATAGAATTACAATCATTGGTGTCAGTAAGTGCAATAAAAGAACTTAAAATTATTGCTATCGGTGGGTGCAAATAAAATCTAAAATCTTTTGCTGTCAGTGGGAGCAAGAATATATGGTTATCTGACACACAATTCCACACTGCTGCTCTGCCTCAGCTGACCAGAACTATGGTATAACTATTGAGAAGGAGATCACTCTACCCGACAGCCACAACTGCAGTGCTGGGTGCTTAAAGCAATTGTATAGGCTAATTTTGTATTTTAAATAACAAACATGTTATACTTACCTCCTGGACATCGCTGCAGAGAGAAGGGGCTCGGGTAAGTGATTAGGGGGGTGCTGGATATGTTGCCACCCACATAAGTTTTTTTTTATCCTAATGCATAGAATGCATTAAGGTATACAACCTTCTGCCTTTACAACTCCTTTAAGCCACAATCTTCCATGGTCCAAGTGTCCTGGGTTCTGTTGCATTTGGATGCAGGAGGACAGTGTCCAAACCCCTGGAATTATCCTGCAGGATCTGGTGCACTTGGCGACTATAGTGACACTGTATGCTTAGAGTCTGTACTGAATAGCAGGAATGTCTTAACAGAATCAGGGGCACAATGCAAAAGAGGGGTGCTCCATTGGTTACATGCA